>NC_062566.1:136410166-136752166 GCF_022837055.1 Prionailurus viverrinus
CTCCAGGAAGGAATCAGGACATCTCTCCAGAGCCATGAGTGTTTATTTCATGCTGTTCTCTCTTTAGACTTGGGAGCTTTGCTCAGACATGTTTAGTAACTTGTTGACGTTTCTGTTCAACACCCTCCTGTCAAATTAGGAACTCCTTCTGGCAAGTTCCTTCCCCTGGACTAGTGTGACAACACCCTCGTTGGTTGCTCCGCTGCTGGCACCTTTCCTTCCAGGCCCTTCTCCACAGGATGCGCAGTGATCTTTCTAAAGCCAAAGCTAACCATGGCATTCCCCTGTAGAATGCTCTCCATCAGCTCCCAATGTTTAATGGCTAGACTCGTAATTATTTAGCATGACAGTCAAAGTCCTTGGAAATGTGTCCTAACCTACACAAGGACCTCATATCCAACCATTCTCCAAACAAGCCCTCCCATCAGGCGCCAGAGCACAGACTCTGCTTCATCCCAGTGGCTGTTTTGCTCTGTGCTTGAGAGATCCTCCCTGAGACCAAGGGGAGACCACATCTCAGCTACAGTACGATGACCAGGGAACCGAGGTTGCCAGGGCCAAGTCCGGCCCACTGTCTGGGTGTGCAGCCCATGAGAAGACAGCTGGCTAATGGGTCGCCCTCACTCTCTTTTAGTTGAGTTTGTGTTTGTTGAGGGAGAGAATGAAAGAGAGGGTATTCTTGTCGGTAGGCAGACGTGGATGCAGCCGTTGAATTTCAGAAGTGGAAGAATATTTTGGGACCAAGACATGTGGCCCGCTTGCTTGGCCATTCTTGAGCCAACTCTTCGACTTCACTCGCCTCGATTTTCACAGACGGGAAGTGGGCTTGAGGGTAAAACAGATCAAGCCTGAAGTCCCTTTTCGGCTCTAATCTTACAGATGTATTTTGTTGTTGTTGTTGTTATTTTACTATCTTATTTAACTTTTTGAGAGCTGCCTTTGTGACCAATGACATCCAAGCATCTGACTTGCTTAAATATGTATGCATATATCTGTTCTAAAGGCATTATTCAGAGGCTCTTCATCATTAAACCCAAGATCTTAAAAAGTACTAGAACGCACAAACAAAAGACTCTCCATATCAACGAGAAGATAAGGCTGTATTCCGAAGTTCATTTTTTTAATTACCAAATCACTTCAAACAGTTTCCAAACGTAATAGGAACAATATGGTGTGACTCTTGATGTTGGCTTCTACAATTAGTGTGTTATTAATTAAACTCTTGAGTAATATAATAACTTGACGGTTAAAGCTCCTCTTTGCATTTAAAGTGCATTCAAACTGTGGCTCCAATTATAAATAAACTCTACTGCTATGGGCTTAAAACAGCGAATTTAATTATTGTTCAATCGCTGCTCCGTTCTGGAGAAATGGTTGCCGAATATTCTAGTGGGTCAGTATGAATACGTGTCTAAGGTAGAGCTCCATACAACAGGCTTCCTGGTGCGTCCCTTTGCCCACCGCCCCCATCGTCCCCATCCTCTCTGCTTCTGCTCCAGATTGGAAGTCCAAGTGGGTTCTCCCGGCCTCCTGGCTCATCCCCACCCCCAACCCACCACCTCTCACTCCACGGCTGCTGGAATAAACTTGCCACGCTGACCGTGATCTGAGCATGCCCTTCTGTCGCCGAAACATCGCCAGGGGATTCCGGCAAGGTTTGGAATGAAGATTCAACCCCATAGCTTCACCTACTGTCCCTGTGAGGGTACACCCCACCCCTTCTTGTTCGACCCTCAACTTTTTGCTGTACGGCACTGAAAGTGTCCACACTCCTTCAATGAGCAAAACCGCCTCATGTCTTCGATCCTTTGCGCATGCAGGTCCTTTGCCCTACAATGTCTTTCCCTCTGGGGTGAACGATGGTTTGTGCCGTGATCCTCAGCTCTACTCACTTTCGCCAGTCATGCTGGAGCGGGCATGCTTCCTGGAGGCCAGTCTGCATCAGAGCGCTGAGTGGTCCTTAGCGGGAAGTCGTGAAGACTTTCGGGACCATCCCAGAAAAGGACAGAAGAAACTCAGGTGAGGCCAGGGATTGGCACTCAGCGAGTCCAGGAACTTAGTCACTTCCCCAAGGCTTTGGTGGCTTCTCTTTGCTTCCCCGCAAAGACCAACTTCAGTCCAGAGCAAGCCCTCTGACAAACATCTGAGGTCCCAGTTGTCTGCCCATCTAGAGACCTTTTAGAAGACAATCTCTCTAGCCCAGAAGTGATGGCACTGACTCACTTTGGTGCACATGGGAAGAAAATAAGGCTGCTGGTTACAGCACTTCCCTCAAGAAGACTGTCAAAGAAAATGAGGAACACACAGAGAGAACCTGAAAACAGGCAAAGCCGTTCGGTTGCCCTGCAAATGGTACAGATAAATGGTTCTGGAGACTTCATAAAGATGATGACCAGCCCTGGTTAGGGGAAATTTCAAAGCCTCCATGGAGGAAATGGCGTGTCTTTGTATTAAGGACATGGAGACCAGGGGCACCTGAGTGGGTTGGTGGTTAAGCGTCTGACTCTTGATTTCGGCTCATGTCATGATCTCACAGTTCGTGGCTTTGAGCCCCACATCATGCTCTGCGCTGACAGTGTGAAGTCTGCTTGAGATTCTCTTTCTCTCCCTCCCTCTCTGCCCTTCTCTGCTAACACACTGTCTCTCAAAATAAATGAATAAACTTTAAAAAAAGGACATGGAGAACAGTTAGACTGATCAGGACTTACAAATATCATGCATTAATCTCCCCACATCAGGTAGGACTCACAGGTGGCCCTATCTGTGACTCTCTACCTTTTATTCTTATCAAAGATTTGGGGGCCTTTTTTGGTTTGTTTGAGAGGGTACCTTGATACAAAGCAGTGATTTCCAAACTTCTATCCCCAAACTAGATGACTTTCATGACTTTTGCTATGTCTCATCTATCATTTATATTATTGTCTCATCATTGTTCCCTTTAATAGAATACAGTTTTCTTTACTGGATGAATTTTTTGCACACTCTCTATGTTGCATTTTTCTAAGGGGACACAGTGTCCCATGTCATACGTTAGAGAAGAAGGTAAAATGAAGACAACGAGAATGAAACATCGCTATGAAATTCTAGCACGATGCGGTTGCTTGCCAAGGCTTGGGTCTATGGCTTGCTACCTCTCTATTAAGGAGGGGTCCTCGCAATCTGTGTAGAAAGATGTTAATAATATATATCTACATGGGCCCCCATCTGAGGCTTTCTCCTTGAAGCAGCTGAAATACAGTTGGAAACGACAGACATTTTTCATGACGAGATTTGATGCTCTCTGATGCCATTGTCACGCACTGCCTGAAGCCATCTTGGGTCCCGTCTTGTAGGGCCCTACACTTGGAGAAGCGTGGACCGGAAGTGAAGAAAGAGCACTGGGCCCACCTTCAGGGATCTGATTCTATCTCCAGGCCAGCCACACGCGTCCTTCGGCAAGGAACTGGAACACTGACCAGCAGTGTCCACGTATCTACCACGAGGATGATAACGCACATTATATTTATTTCCACGGAGTCTCTCATCCACCACCTTGACTATACCCGTGCACCTACTACGTGATAGGCCTTTTCCTGGGCTCCGGGCTGTTTTGCAAAGAACAGATGAGCTGTTGGATGTGCAAGCACGTTGGGAATAGGTGAACATTATCATTACCGTGATGATAAGCTTTACAAATATGTCCTTCCTTTCCCGGTAGCATGCCCGGCTGCCTCACATCATGCCTGGGGAAGTGCCTTCTTTGCCCAGAAGTCTGGGAAAGCTGGGGCTAGATCCTCTACGGATTCCCTGAGGCCTGGTCCTGAAGCCCGTGATGTGGTGTTGCCTGGGATACCCCGGTCCTTACGTCAGGGCAGGTACTGTCCCTTTAAATCTGTGCCCACTGCAATTAAAATGCCAGCAAGATAAGATCAGAAGCTGGCAAGAACAGCTAAAGGGCAGTCAAAATATTTTAATAATGTAACCATGCTTCAAATTTTAATTTGGTCTTACTTTGCGTGCTTTATTATCTGAACGGGACAAATGGAAATGCAATAAACTTCAGAAGCCTGATTGGCTTGAACCTTAAAACCCTTAATGATACTGAGGATAAGGCTCCCCGATGCTCCGGGCCCTTTTGAAGCAGGGGGAGTGGTGGAGAGCTCTGGATTTAGGGATAAAGGGCTTGGGTCTGCCGTTCCCTCTGACCGATACAAGTGCCCTGGGACAGCCACCCACCCTGCTCTCAGCCTGTCCCCTCCTCCATCAGACGTGGGCTGTGCTCTCCGCCTGCTCTACATCCTGGGAGCCTCACGAGGCTCCAGCGAGTAGATCTCAGACCTGGACAGTGTTGAGAGAAGACAAGCAAGCCCAGCATCCTGAGTATTCTGGAATTTTGCACCAACTCGTCTTCCTAATAGGTGATCTTTCTCCTTGGTTTGGCTCTTTCCAAAAGGAAAGACTATGCTGATGCCTGCGTAACTGCAAGCTTACCGCCGTGTGTCCCAATCTGACTTGCCTAATAAGGTGTCAAAATCCATCTATGTTCTGTGGCCGTTCCAAGTTCTACAGCCAGAAATGATCTCTCCCCTCTCCCCGCCCCCCAACCGCTAACCCCCCACGGGCACATTCACAGAATAGACAGCATTATCTCCCCCTGAGAGAGAGCTTAGCTGTTCATCATTTTGTCTTCTTCCTGTGCACACAGCCAGGCCGTATTACCCAGACCCCTAGCAGCGGGCCGGGACTGAGTTCTAGAACACAGGCTGCCAAAGAAGGAATGAGCTCCTTTTCTAGACCTGGTCCGGGAACACCTTCCACACGCGATTCCTTTTGCTCCGTCCTTTTTTCTGGCTCAATGCAGGTGTGTGTGGAGGTCTAGGAGACCATGTTTTCAAGAGGATGAAGTCAGAGGGTTCGAGTCAAGAGCCTGAATCATCCCTTGCAGTGGAGAAACTCGCCAGTGGGAATGTCTGCTTTGGACGTTCCATGAGTGAGAGTTACAGGTTCCCCATGTTGGAGCTATCGTTGATTCCAGGGCGTGTTTGTTCTGTTCCTCACTCCCTCCTTTCCTGCCCTTTGAGTGGTTGCTACACATGGAGGCTTCCTCGGAGAAATTCCCCAAGTCACACAGGCAGGGCTGGATCTCCTCCTCTGCTTCCCTAGCTGCCCACCCCCCCGTTGCCCTTGGATGTCCTTGCACATCAACCTTCACGGTCTCTGACCTAGACTATGAACTTCTTATGCACAGAGCCCACCCTCCTCCCTTTCGCCTGACACAGCATTGGGCACATAGTAAGTTGCTCATCGAATCTCGTCGAGGGAATGGTTGTAAGAATGACTCAGACACACTCCCTGGACCTTGAGCTCCCCGGAGTCACGTGGAGAAGGGAGGAAGCTCCTGAACTGCTAACAACAGTCTTGGCATGGGCAGGGCTCTGACAGGGGCAGGAAGGGAATGCCCCAGGAGCGGGTTACTGATAACTGAGGCCGGGAAGGAAGGAAGAGCTGGGCGAGAAGGGTCCTTAGCTGCATGCCAGAGAAGTGCTCCTGGAAGTCTCTGGGGGGCAGAACCAGCCTTTCCTCCAGCCCTAGCAGAGCATGGTCCTGATGTGCAGGCTGCACACAGCTCTCACCATGTGAGTTCAATGGCCAGTGCAGCCCCACTGGGCCCCAAGCTCCGAGGAGCCCAGCCCTCGGTGTTATCTCTGTGGCCGCCATCTTGAAATTCTTGGTTTTGAAACCACCCCCCCTCCCCCGCCCCGCCAGTGTTCACCTTGCGCTAACCACACATCCTGTATACCAAGTCTTGTCAGGCCGCCGAATCACACTGGATAGCCGAGCTGGGTCAAATTGCTAGAAACGTTTTTAAATGCTTCCCCTTAATTTCTGCATGTATGTCCTCCTGGGTTAGTAGCAGTTGTGAATGGACTGGAGGCCACACGTGGAGTTGCACCCCCCCCCCCAAAAGATGGAGAAATTGGAAAAGCCAGATGTCCAGGCAGAGGCACAGGGCACAGCATCTCACAGCTATTTAGTTTACCATCTACGCACACACAGGAGAGAGGGGAGGAGGAAGAGACAAGGTGAGAGAGGGCCAGGACGCCCCCCCCCCCCCCGCCTCCCGCCATGCACCTGGTCTGGGAGTGACACTGCGTTATGTGAACAATGGATGCTGAGTCCATATCAGGTTCCCTAGAGAACAAGAGACATGGCTTCCTTGTGACCCTCAGGAATCCAACACAAGGACATTTACAACCAGATGTGTGTCTTCCCGCCAGTTCACAGACTCGTCCATTTCCATCCCCGTGCTCCTTATGATCCTTCCAGAAATGTGGGTGTGAGTCAGATATTCCTCTGTTCCATTCCCCAGTTAAGAAACTGAGCCCCAGTGGGGCGCCTGGGTGGCTCAGTCGGTTAAGCGGCTGACTTCGGCTCAGGTCACGATCTCATGGTTCATGGGTTCGAGCCCCGCGTCGGGCTCTGTGCTGACAGCTCAGAGCCTGGAGCCTGCTTCCCATTCTGTGTCTCCCTCTCTCTCTCTCTGCCCCTCCCCCACTCACACCCTGTCTCTCGCTCTCAAAAATAAATAAACATTACAAAATTTTTTTAGGGGCGCCTGGGTGGCGCAGTCGGTTAAGCGTCCGACTTCAGCCAGGTCACGATCTCGCGGTCCGGGAGTTCGAGCCCCGCGTCAGGCTCTGGGCTGATGGCTCAGAGCCTGGAGCCTGTTTCCGATTCTGTGTCTCCCTCTCTCTCTGCCCCTCCCCCGTTCATGCTCTGTCTCTCTCTGTCCCAAAAATAAATAAACGTTGAAAAAAATAAATAAATAAATAATTTTTTTTTTTAAAAAAGAAACTGAGCCCTAGAAAGCTTACTGAGCTGTCCCAGGCCCGGAAACTTGTCCCCTCTGTGTCCCACGGCTGCACGCAGCCCAGTTTCTATTTGTTGAATGAATGCACACACTGGAAAGCGGCCTTCCATTTCCAAACTTGGCAAACGTATTTTTTTTCCTCCCTTTTCTTTCTGTAAGTAAGCAAGCTGTCATTTTAGCAGCAGCCAGAAAGGTGAATAGTTTTGTGAAACTATTTCTGTAAAGAATGTTTGAAGATGAAGGCTCTGAGGGCCAAGCCTGTGTGTGCACAGGAGTCGGGAAGGGCTCAGGAATGTGCAGGCAGCCCCCTCTCCCCAGCCCGCTGTCTGTTTACCTGGGATTTGACCCCCAGCAAGAGGCCTCATGCCTGGGGAGAGAGTAAAAAAGCTTCCTCCTTCTCAGCCTTTAATGTCGAGCTCCTTTTCAACAAGCACCTTGTGCAAGGTTAGGCTCTCCTGCACGGTCGTCTGAGGCCCAGGGCTGGCTTTGGGAGTCTGGCCTCCAACAGGGAGTTTGTTTCTGCTTCGAGGCTCCCCTTGAACCCAGGCCTTAACAGGGCAAAATGTACTCCAACCCTCACTGCTTTAGCTAAACGCATTCAGCCAATAAACGTCACTCCTGCCACAGATGAGCCGCGAGGGAACCGAGTGCCAAAGGGGACTCTAATTAAAAGCGAATGATTCCCACGTCCGGAGTCGGCACACGGAGCCAGCCAGAGTCTGGAGGTGAGATCCCTGCTGTCGGCCTCGCGCATGACGCTTGTGCGGTAGAAGCCGGGGCAAGAAGGCGTCCTTTGAACAGGCGCCCAGAGCGCAGATGCTGCTTCAGTGCCGGGAAAAGAGGGCGGGAGGAAGGATCCTCCTGCTTTGAAGGGTTGCTCCCTGTATCAGCGAAAGGCTGTTGTTCCTTTCAGAGCCAACTTTGCCAAGAACTGCTCTATCCATCAGGCACTGGATGAGTGCGCCACGCGGGGACAAGGAAACACAGGCTCCTGGCATTCGCTCATTCATCCACTCATTCAGTCAACACTTAATTGGCCATGACCATGAGCAGCGCTGTGCCCAGAGTGTCTTACCAGGGGTCACTTTGCATCATCATCACTGTGTACCCCCCACCAAATATGTTGAAGTCCTGATGCCAGTGCCTGTGAATATGACCGTATTTGGAAATAAGGGCTTTGCAGGTGATTAAGTTAAGTTGAGGCCATCAGCCTAGGTGCCAATCCAATATGAAGTGTGTCTTTCTAAAAAGGGTAAGTTTGGCCACAGATGCCCACTCAGGGACACTGTCACATGAAGAGGAAGGCAGAAATCGGAGTGATGCTTGTACAAGCCAATGAGCACTAAAGATCGCCAGAACCCCCCAGAAGTTAGGGAGAGGCAGGAGCAGATTCTCCCCCGCCAGCCTCAGAAGGAATCCACCCTGCCCACACCTGGACGTCAAACTTCCGGCCTCCAGATCTGCAAGAATAAATTCCTATTGTTCAAAGCCACCCAGTGTGAGGGACTTTGCTACGGCATTCCTAGCAAAATGGATGGGTCAGTCTGGTGAAAGGCAGGGGGAGCCCGTTGTGTCAATTGCACAATAGAAGTATGCAGGGAAAGCCTCAGGTACAGGATGGGGGGCAACTTGCTCTGTGTGGGGACACTGGGAGGGCCTCACAGGGATAGGGACAAGGACCTCTCCACTCTCCCTTAACATCTGAGAAGATGGTGGCCGTCCAGCAGGTGCACCAAGGCTGCGAGTAAGGACAAGGAGAAGGATCTGAGAAGAGTGGGTACATGAGGACCAGGGTCCACCTTTGACCTGTATCCCCAGCAGTGGGAGTGCCAGCAGAGAGGAAAGTCAGCCAAAATGGCCTCTTCTCAAGGGACAAGAATGGCATCTTGTAGGATACACAAGCTCAGAATCTTTCTAACCTGACCCACCTTCCCCCAAGTTTTATTCAGTAGGCCTTTCCAAAATCGTGGTTACCTTTCTTATTAGTTTCATTAAAGTCACTAATTTCAAGCTCCCTTAAATCCAATACGTGCTTTCATTTTTCTTTCCTTTTCTTTTTATTTGAGAAAGAGTGAGAGCGGGAGAGGGGCAGAGGGAGGGAAAGAGAATCTCAAGAAGTCTCTACTCCCCGTGCAGAGCCTGATGCAGGGATTGATCCCGCAGCCCTGGGATCAAGACCTGAGCCAAAATTAAGAGTCAGACACTCAACTGACTAAGCCACCCAGGCACTTCCATCTTTGAAAGGCAACGTCAGCGATCATAATGATACCGGTGAAACCTGGGTCCAAGGGCAGAGTCAGGATTTGTCAAGAGAAGGGCAAGAATGTAGCTTTTCTTGTAGGTTCCATGTGACTGGTGGATAGACAGTGAAATTGACTTGTTTTTGTGGTGGCAGAACCTAGCAAAGGAAAAGGAAACATACTTGGCCATTGTCTCCTGAGCTCACCAGTGTGTCTGAGCTCAAGCAGCAATTCCAGGTCCGCATCAGGTGTGGGGTCTGCATCCTCTGCAGCCTGGGATATTTTATTGCTCAGGAAATTTTTGTCCAGCCAGGCTAGATATCTGAGGTGACACCCAGGATTGTGCACGCTCTCTATGCACAGTTGCACACAGCTGTGGGTCTGTCTTGTTGCTGAAGTTTAAAAGTCGGGGTCACCGTCAGCTGCAGGGGCAGTGGTGGCTGGCATTCATCGCCAAACCCATGGTCATTGGTTTTAGATTTTATGGGTCACCAGCCTTGAGTCTTTAGGACCCAGCTGGGACCCTGGGAGGCTTCACCTTCCCGCCCTCTCCTCCTGGAATCTTGAAAGATTGCTTCCGTTTCTATTTTAGTACTCATGTAATCAGGTGCTTATCGTATTTGTTATTGAAAAATAACTAATAATTATCAAATATGTATTATGTGTTGGAAATTCTGAGTGTTTTATACACAATTATTTGTAAAAATTACCATTTACTGACCACAGTCCCACACACCAAGCTCGCGTTGGTCAAGAGCCCTGGCCTGTAGGGACAATGCCTCATGTGATTCATCTAACAATCCCATAACAGATATCACCCCTTTTTATGGGTGAGAAAATTGATCTTCAAAGGGGCTCACTAGCTTGGCCTCATAGCGGAGCCTCAAAGCCACTGCAGTCTGGTCCACACGCGTGCTACCTGTCGCTGTGCCCTTCTTTTTTTCTCTAGGAGGCTGCCTTGGGTGACGCTGCTTAGGCATGCTATGGCCACAAGCGGATTTCCAAACTCAGGCCCCGAGAGGAGAAGGGGACTGGGCCATAGCAGCATTCATTAGGGGTGGAGGCACAAAAGAAGTCTCCAGTATTTTTGAGGATAAGAATTAGGAAACGGTGATATAGGGTTTGCACACCCCAGTCACCTCTCTGACCCCCTGTTCATGGTGAGCCAAGACTTTGGGGAAGAAAAATCTCACCCACAACAGCTAACGTACAGCCCTGGGGATGATTCCAGAAAACAACTGCTTGAATAATCTCTGGACACACTGCAGGAACCTTCTGTGTGTGTCTAATTTCCATACACCGCTGGATTTCTAGCCAGCCCATGTGGGCAGCCAGCAATCTAAGCTTTGCTGTGTGCTTGCTATTTAATACCTAGCCTTGTTCCCAGCTGTGTTCTACAGACCTGCAAACATTGAGCAAAATTCCAGGAATGTAGACAAGGAGAAAGCATCCAGCCCTGCTGTGTCGTAAGCATGCCTGTTGCAGCAATGGGATAAGAGCTGGAGAGCTGGGTTTGACCCACGGTTCGGTCACACACCAGCTCTGGGATCTTGGAGAATGGCTTTATCTTCCCCAAGTCTCGACTTCTTAATTGTCTCGACTTCTTAATGTCCAAGGGGACATTTACCACACAAGAGTCCCGTAAGGGTTAAATAAGGCGATGGGTGTGAAATCCAGGCTTCCAAGCTTCGGTGACATTTCTCCAGCACGTATAGCTAACCACCCTTCTTGGCTTCCTCTCTGTCTTGCGCAAGTTTCTCAGGGCTCTATTTGGGCACATAGCACAGCACTTGACAGTGACCTGTTTCCCAAGATCCCCTGTTCCTACTGCTGGCATGTGGGCAATCAACCGCCAAGATAAATAGGTAGGCGTCCCCCAAAGGTGCTCTGACGTAACATGAGAAATAGATGTACGCATAGATATTATCAGTGTAAGCGTTAATGCTGGGAGTTGTTGTAGATGAAGGAACAGTGACTGGGAAAAGCCAAGAATAGGAAATGATTCCCTCTGTCTAAGAAAGTCCGAGAAATTATCTCACAATGCTGACACTTCTAAAATAAGAGAAGTGTGAACTGGGCCCCGAGGGGTGAGCTGAATGCGATAGTCTGAGAAATATAACAAAGGGTCCTGCCCAAGCCACTAAAGGACAGAAAGAAGGAGCACAGAGGAAGGAGGAGCCATCTTGAATTCATTACAAGGAGGTGCGTTGGAGTTAAGCCTTGGAGGGTTAAGGGGCCTCATGTTGGGAGGTGAACACTGCATTTCTCACCAAAGACTGAAAAACAGTGGTCATTAGAGTCCTTGATGGTCCAGATCACAGAGACGTGAAGGGCACTGAGAATCTTGGACTTCTTTCTGGAGAATGTGTTCTTGTTCAAGGGGAGAAAAGGAAAGTAGGTTGGGCTCTCGCAGGGAGACCAGACAAAAGATGATGGCGCCTCACCCTACGGCATGCCGAGTAACAAATAATCCTCATTCATGTTTGCTGCACAGAAGGATAAAGAAGGCGTGTGTGTGTGTGTGTGTGTGTGTGCGCATGCACGCACACACGCATGTGTGTGTGATGGAATATTACTCAGCCATAAAAAAGGAGAGTCTGCCATTTGTGACAACATGGAAAAAACTGGAAGGCATCAAGCCAAGTGAAATAATCCAGACAGGGAAAAAAAAAAAAACAAATATTGTATGATCTCACTTAAATGCGAAATTGAAAAAAAAAGAAAGAAAGAAAAAAGAATAATTTGAACTCATAGAAACAGAGTAGAATAGCGGTTGCCAAGGCCTGGGGGTGGGGAAAAACGAGTAGATGTTGGTCATCTTGTAATCTTCCATTTGCAAGATGAATAAATTCTGGGCATCTGATATGCACCTTGATAATTATAGTTAATGATACTCTTAGCGTATATTTGAAATTTTCTGAGAGAGTACATCTTAAGCCTTCACACACACACACATACACACACACACACACACACACACACACACAAAATAACTGTGTGAAGAGACGGCTAGTTAATTAACTCGATTGCGGTAATCATTTCACAGTGTATACACATATCAAATCGTTTAGTGTTCACTTTAAATATACACAGTTTTATTTGTCAATTATACCTCAGCAAAATTGGGTGGGGTAGGGAGAGTCAATTGTAATCAATCATGGAAACTCTGTTCTGGCAGGTGATTGGTGCGATGGGTCTCTGTGACCTAATGTTGGCCAATGACCTGTGAGAGGAGTACTTGTTATTTCTTTTTATTAAGTTTATTTCTTTATTTTGAGAGAGAGAGAGAGAGAGAGAGAGAGAGAGACAGCAGGGGAAGGGGCAGAAGGGGGGTGGGGAGAGAATCCCAAGCAGGCTCTATGCTGCCAGTGCAGAGCTTGATGTGGGGCTTGAACTCATGAACTGCAAGATTGTGACCTGAGCCGACATCATGTCGGATGCTTAACCGACTGAGCCACCCAGGCGCCCCAGTATTTGTTATTTCTAAGAAATATTTCCTCTCTTCTTAAAAGTGACACAGAGAGGAGATACCCCTTGCTATGGGTTGAATTGTGTCCTCAAAACAATACACTGAAGGGCTGACTCCCAGTACCTCAGTGTGTTGCCTTATTTGGAAATCGTGCCATTTTGCAGATGTAATTCATTAAGTTAAGATGAGGTCATTCTGGAGTAGGGGGGACATCTAATCCGATATTTCTGGTGCTCGCATTAAGAGAGGAGGAGAGACCCTGAGAGGAGACGGCCGTGAAAGACAGAGATGCACAGTGACCAGATAGCCATGTGGTGACGGGGGTCGGCTGGAGTGAGGTAGCTATAAGCCAAAGAATGCCCAAGACTGTTGGCAAACCCCAGAAAGGAGAAGAGGCGAGGGGGGGTTCTTTGCTACAGGTTTCAGGGGGGCTATAAGTCCTAGAACTGTGAGGCCATAAATATCTACTCTTCTAAACTACCCCATGGATGGTCCTATGTTCTAGCAGATCCACGACACTAGCCCATTCCTCATTGTTCGGTCTGCGTGTGAGGCGGGCTTTGAAGCAGGTATGTTAAACCTGGAAGGAGACTGGCCTGGGGCATGACATATGCTCTCCTTATGAGGATTTCGTGTGGTTTCTCAATGTGCTGATGTATCACGAGTTCAATGTCACTCTCCATTTCCTCTCCTAAAATAACATAGGCTGCCAGGGATTTGTGTCCGTGCTGAGCCACTCTGCCTTCTCCATTGTCTTCTGGTCTGTCCTGTCCCCTTACCTGGACTTACCTGTCCCGTTACCTGTCCCCTTTAGCTGGACTAAAAAGGTCACTCTTGTCAGTGCCTCCATTTGTATTAAGCCACATTCTCTACTCAACACTTGGCTAAAAGGAAGGCTTTAATAAAGCGAATTTCTACATACAGCCTCACGTTCCTCCTTTACCCTCTGCAAACGGCCAGCCCTCTGCTTGGCGTGTTGAGAACAAAGGTCCGAGGAGAAACTCAGCACCCACGTGGCTGTGGTGGCACGATTGTCTTGAGGTGGCAGGATAACTGGAAGGGCACTATTAGCCCCTCTGGAAGGGAAGGATCATCTGTCGCTTGGAGCTATAGTGGAAAATGGATTCTCCATTGAGCAAAGCAGTAGCACTGCCTGGGTCACACTAGTGACCCGCTGTGTGCCAGCACCAACTACTGTAACACAGAAGTGACTCAGACATGTGAATGTTTCACCCTTTTGTGTGCAATTTTATGTGGGTACACACAACAGAGTGCAGCGAGGGTATCGATACTTGTTGAATGTGCACGTGGCACGTGCTTCTTGCTAAGGAACTTACACAAGTAACAGAAAAGAAAATATCATTACAATAGAAAAAAAAATAGAAAAAAAATAGAAAAAAAATTACAATAGAAAAAAATAAATAATAAGAAAGAAAAATAATAAAATACAATAAGAAAAAAATTAAAAAATAAGAAAAAATAGAAAAAAATTACAACAGAAAAAAATAAATAAATAATAAGAAAGAAAAATAATAAAATACAATAAAAAAATAAAAAAAAATAAGAAAAAAATAGAAAAAAATAAATAGGCACCATCCGTATCCACAATTCACAAGTGGCAAGCCTGAGGCACAGATGTGTTGCCCAAGATTGCACAGCTGGCATATGGTTGAACCCCGTGTTCGTATTTCTTGGATGTGTGTTTTAGGTAAGTTGGACCAGAGGAAGCAGAGGTGATGGAAGGCTAGGGAGGGAGGGAGGGAAGCCACTGCAGGCCGGGAGCTCCAGATGGAGTGTAAGGAGGAGAGAAAGCTGGGATTTCTATTTCTCTCATGAGATGAAGACTCGCTTTATTCATAACTTAAAGGGCAGGAATAAACTGGGGCACTGGGGATCCCAGGGATCCAAGTTCCACAAACCTGATCAGTGTTAATGGGAAGTAAGAAATGCCCACTGTGTCAGAGAGCACTCTGGGTGTCCTGTGAACATAACCTCATTTCTCCCCCACCTAACCTATCTCAGGCAGAGAGGTGAGGGCACAGGAGGGTCCAGAGAGTTGCCCCAAGTGTCAGAGGCAGGAAAGCACAAAGAGGGGGCTAAAACCCAGGCTGGCTGGATGCCAGGGTGGGACCTGTCCCCACTCACCCAGTCACCGACCAGGGAAGTGTTTGCCATGGCTCAGAGGCTGCACCCAGCTGCCTGGCCATGACTTATCTAGGGGCCTGCCTGCCGAGGACAAGGACTTCCAGAAAGAGACTCTGGCTCCCCATGGGGAGCTCTTAAGCCCCGAGTTCTTCCTGGTGCCCATTTTCTCTGGAGAGTGACTGCAACGTGGGTCCCGGGGTCCGTGTGTGCGTGGGAAGATCCAGGCAATCTCGGCATCCAGACAAGTGGTCAGGGTCCACAGTGTGGGGAAAAGCACACTCACCCAGTGTCACTGGCAAACACTAGGGTGCCTCTGCATGGGCTCTTTGTGTCCAAGGAGAAGACGCACCACTCTTTCTCTCTCTCTGACTTCTCCTTCTTACTGTCTCAACCTCCCTCTCTCTTTACCTCCACGCTCAGGAGACTCTGGAGAAAAACATGCCTTCTCTAGGGGCACCTGGGTGGCTTAGTAGGTTAAGCGTCAGACATCAGCTTAGGTCATGATCCTACGGTTCATGGGTTCGAGCCCCGTGTCGGGCTCTGTGCTGACAGCTCAGAGCCTGGAGCCTGTTTCAGCTTCGGTGTCTCCCTCTCTCTCTGCCCCTCCCATGCTCATTCTCTCTCTCTCTCTCTCTCTCTCTCTCTCTCTTTCACACTAAACATAAATTAAAAAAAAAACCTGCTTTCTCTCTTTCCATTTCTTTTCTTTTTTTTTAATTGTTCTTTGTGTTTATGACATATGCTGAGGACATTAGAGGAGAAAAACACTGTCCAGCTTCCTACAAACCTGCCAAGAAGGCGGGTATGGGTGCATGTATCTCTCTGCCTCACTCTGTCTCTGTCTCTCTCCCCTCTCTGTCACCATCTGGTATCCCGCAAGCATCTATCCTTGACAAAGGAGGGAACATCTGAGAGTCACCTTTGCCACATGGCCCACTTCTCCCCGTGCGGGTCAAGCCGAACCCCAGAAGGTCTCCATCCCCGTGAAAACTCTGCGGGGCGCAACCCTCACTGGGTGCAGCGAAAGTGTTCTCGCCAGGCCGCTCATCATTACTTTTATTTTCGTGAGGCCGAGTTCCACACTGTTGGTGGCATCGAAAGAAACCACTGCCACCAGTTGAAAAGTTAATTACGGATTGCCCCTTGAAATCAAACATAAGTTTTATTGGAAGTGGAGGGCTAAATCAAAACAGCTGGAAGGGTATGGCATGAAGCTGCTATAACAAAGCCCATGATGTTCTACTTATAGTAAACATTCCTTTTATTTCTCTCTCTCTTTTTTTTTTAAAGCCCGAAGTCGGCTGCGTAAAAGTCATCATCCCTTTCATGTGGGACAAAAGAGGATTTGGAAAGGGACTTTTCTTAAATCTGTGCATTGAAAACGCAGCTTATGGGAGGCTAAGAAAATACATTTTGCCTTTTCTTACAGTGGGCTCCTCTTAATTGTGACTTTTATAAACCCCTTCTGTAGCCATCATAACCATTCAATTAACTAACTTCATTTTTGGAGGATGAAAAGAGCCTTTCTCCCTGAACATACGGCAATTATTAGACTGTCTCTAAAGTCTTTTTTTGTAGTGATATGAGAGTCTTCAAGATAAAATAAGGTTTGATTTATAAAATCCTAAACTATATGTGAAGGTGAGATCTATAAATAAACACTCTATAGTAGATGCAAAATCTCATTATAAATAACAATTTTATTAGCATATCCATTGAGCAAAGGGCCTTATGATGTTAATGTTAACAAAATTAAACCCTAGCCGTTTTATTCAATGAATAATTCCCGAGCTCTAAGGGCCAGGCACCACGCTAGGTACTGAGGCTGTACCCACACCTTTCAGTATGCCGGCTTCTATTCCAGGCGTTTTGCATGTAGATCATTGCATTGTATCAATTTACATCTATGATTGTCACCAGGCGAGCACTGGTATCTTTCCTCGGTAGCTGAGCTCGGAAAGCAGGCAGGGAAAGACCGTCCACGTTCACCTAGAGAGAACCGGGGTAGCTGGGTAGACAGTAACGCACATGGAACAAAACATCCAGTACACATGAACTAAGGGACATCTACGGAGGTGTAGATGGGACATCTACGGAGGTGTCCGATCCGTCATGTAAAAAGCCACTGATTGTATTTTGGAGGACCGAGAAACCCTTCCCTGAAGAGGAAACTCTCAAACAGGCCCCTGAGAAGATAAAGTTGGAGGGAGGAAAGTGTTCCGGGGAAAAGAAACGGAGACCAGAGTTTGCCAGAAGACAAGTGCTGGAGCATTTTTTTTTCTTTTTGTTTTTTTTTTTAATAAAATCAGCAGCGACAGCAATGTAAGAGCCTCAACCACAATGACAGGTGAATGGCAAATTCTTCTGTAGTCACAGTGGACGGTTGGTCATAAAAAGCTGGGTTTTAAAATAATATGAACGCTCACATAAATGTCTGCAACACAAAACTGAGTGGAAAAAGCCCACATAAAAGTTGATATTCAGTACAGTCTCTATAATGTAAACAAACACAAGCACACATAGAGAACTCTAAAGGACAAATAGTGTGTTCTCATACTTGTGAGATTATGGGTGATTTGTATTTTCATCTCTTTATTGTTCTGAAGCCCAAGGTTTTTTGTTTTGTTTTTTTTCGAATAGTCAAATAGTGCTTTTGTAATTCCAAAACTCATGAAAATTCACAGTTAGTGAACAATCTATAGACCGCATCTATTTTGCCATTCTTTTCCTGGCTTTGACACGCCAGAACCTTACACCATTCAGAAAATATGTATTCTGTAGCCAGAGCACGGGCTTGGGCACAAAGGATCAGTCTGACTCATACAATGAGCTTCCCTTAGCCATGGACAGATTACAGTCCAGTCGTCTGTAGAATGTGAATTGCAAATATCATATGACCCACTAAGCCCACTATTGAGTAATTCAGAAAGATACACGCATTGCCATTTGAAAAGATATATGCATTCCTATGTTTATTGCGACATTATTAATAGTAGCCAAGATACGGAAGCAACCCTAGTGTCCACTGATAAATGAATGGATAAGGAAGAAGTGGTATATATAAAATGAAATATTACTCAACCATGCAACAGGATGAGATCTTGCCTTTTGGACAACATGGATGGGCCTAGGGGGCATTACACTAAGTGAAATTAGTCGGGCAGAGAAAGAAAAAGACCATATGATTTCACTTCCACGTGGAAACTAAACAACAGAACCAAATGAATAAATAAACAAAAAGCAGAATCAGACCTATAGGTACAGAGATCAAACTGAAGGTTGCCAGAGGAGAGGACGGTGGGGAGATAGACTAAATGGATGTAGGGGTGAAGGAGATACAGTCTCCCAATTATGGAACGACTGAGTCATGGGAATAAAAGACACGCATAGAGAATACAGCCAATGGTGTTGCAATAACGTTGCATGGTGACAAAGAGGCTAACCTTGTGGTGAGTGTAACATAATGTACACAGTTGTTGAGTCCCTAAGTTGTACACCTGAAACGAATGTAACATCGTGTGTCAGCTACACTCAAATTAAAAAAAAAAAAAAAAAGAGTAAATTAAAGCTGTTTTCTGCCTGTGGTGTTTCAGTGGGTGGAGATGACTAGGCAGGTATATTGAATGTGACTGTGACTGTAACCACATGTCAGTAGAACAGAGCTCTGGAAGGGGGCGGGGAAAATGGGACATTCCATAGGTTCCCACGGCTGGTAGGATATTACGGATTTTACAATATTACGGATTTTACATGTGATTACGGAGTTTACAATAGGACCTGGAAGCAGAGATAGGACTTTGAGCCAGGTAGATTACTTGAATTACTCAAGCTTTCACTCACTACCCACCTTCCCTCCTCCCTTCCCGGGACCAGGTCCTTCCCCCTCCCTCCCCTTTTCCTTCTCTCCTTCTTCCCCTCCCTGCCCCCTTACTTCCCCTCTCCTTCCCTCCCTCTTCCTCCCCATCTCCCTCCCAGCCTCCCGTCCATCCATCCTAAGATGACATTCTGATGGTCAGAGATGTGTCGCAAATCACACAGCCAGTTAGCGGGTAATCTGGCCTCTGTTTCTTCTCCTGTTTGTGCTTTCTACACTCCACAGGCGATCCTGGCAACCCCCTTCTTCCTTTGTAGCATTTCTTTTTATTCTTCCCTTGCTTTTAATCCATTCATGTCCTAGAGCGCGTATGCTCTCTCGGAGCTCCGTTCCTGCACCATTTTTCAAATTGCGCGGAACACCTTTTTCCCAGGAATACAAGGCATCCCTGAGTAATGAGTGAGAACAACTTTCCTGAGTCTATTTTTCCAATTAAATAGAAGTTAGGCCATGCAAACAATAATGACTTATCTGAAACCGCTTCTTGCCCGTTTGGGGAAGACTCCAGAGAGAATCGTATCCAATACCTGGAACTGAATTTGGCGCTAAGACAAGCAGGCAGAGCACTTGGTAATTTAAAATTCAGCCTCATATTCAAAATTCACTATCACTAGAGGGGTTTTTTTTTCACTCTTTCTACAAGTGTACAGTCTGAACCAGTGTTAAAACATCAGCATAATAGAAAAGGTGGATAGTAACCTGGCAGAGAAAAGACAAACCACCAACCAGAACAGACGTAAAGAAAAAAAAAATTAATTTATATGAATTCCAGATTACATGAATTATAATAGTAGCAGCTTATTCTTGGTGGTAATCATAAATTTCTTGGGGCGCCTGGGTGGCACAGTCGGTTAAGCGTCCGATTTCAGCCAGGTCACGATCTCGCAGTCCGGGAGTTCGAGCCCCGCGTCGGGCTCTGGGCTGATGATGGCCCAGAGCCTGGAGCCTGTTTCCGATTCTGTGTCTCCCTCTCTCTCTGCCTCTCCCCCGTTCATGCTCTGTCTCTCTCTGTCCCAAAAATAAATAAACGTTGAAAAAAAAAATTTAAAAAAAAAAATAAAATTCAGCCTCATATTCAAAATTCACTATCACTAGAGGGTTTTTTTTTTCACTCTTTCTACAAGTGTACAGTCTGAACCAGTGTTAAAACATCAGCATAATAGAAAAGGTGAATAGTAACCTGGCAGAGAAAAGACAAACCACCAACCAGAACAGACGTAAAGAAAAAAAAAATTAATTTATATGAATTCCAGATTACATGAATTATAATAGTAGCAGCTTATTCTTGGTGATAATCATAAATTTCTTGGACATTTTCAGATAGCAATCAAATGATCAAGGCTAAAAAAACCACAAATCTATACTATGCCTATATTGTACATTACAATTCTCCAAACACTTCAGTTTTTGTAAATTAATTTTTTTTCCTCAAATTAAAATATGAGAGAGTATAAAATTAATGTTTAGATTCACATTTAACCAAAGGGAACGTAGATTATAAAAATAGGAAATATAGTGAGCTTAGATGATTTGGATAATTGGCTAATTTCTAAGGCTTTGCCTTTTCATAAATTCCATCCATGCATCCATCCATCCATCCATCCTTCCATCTTTCCATACATCCATATATCCATTTTTTCCTGTGTCTGTGTAACTGTATATCTTTTCTCTCTCTGCATAAAAGCACGCATACATGTGTATGTGATTTCTAATATGCATGTATAAAAAATACTAGTTCACTGTACAAACAAGTGAGGTCTTGCCCTCATGGATCGTGATCTAATGATCTAGTGGTGGGATCATGCTAAGAAGAATTTGAATGTGGGTATCGCTGTGTTCTTCTCCTAGTGATATGGTCTTCTTTCAATAATGCAGGCCTGGGGGAACAGCTTCAACCTGATAGCTGTAATCCTGTGACGGTCTCACAGGGAATTGCATGCAGAGGACGAGGTCAGCCCAGTGTGGATACCTAGGTGAGAAAGAGAACAGTCCCGGTTCTGAAGGAAAAAGCACCGACAGAGGTTAAACATCAACAAAGAACTACCAGTCTCTTGAGAGACAGAGAGACACAGAGCGTGAACAGGGGAGGGGCAGAGAGAGGGGGAGACACAGAATCCGAAGCAGGCTCCAGGCTCCGAGCTGTCAGCACAGAGCCCGAAGCCGGGCTCGAACTCACGAACTGTGAGATCATGACCTGAGCGGAAGTTGGACTTGACCTGAGCTGAAGTCAGTCACTTCACAGATTGAGACACCCAGGCTCCCACCCTGTGGTTTTCAATAGAACAATCTATTATCCCTTTTCACAGAACTGAACCTGTGTCTCTATCTGTCCATTTACCCACCTTCCTGGCAGGTTTGCAGGGAGCTGGATGGTGTTTTTCTCCTCTAATGTCCTCAGCATCTGTCATAAACACGAAGAACAATTAAAAAAAAAAAAAAAAAGAAAAGAAATGGAAAGAGAGAAAAAGGGTTTTTTTTTAAATTTATGTTTTTTCGTAATTTATGTTTTCATAACACTTTTTCAAAACACTTTCTCCGCCATTATTCGTTCAATCAGTGAGTCACTTGGTGAGGACTTGTCGAATCCAGGTACTGTGTACAATGATCGGGGTTTGCCTCGTCCCTGCCTCGCAGAACTGAGTTCAAAGTTGGGTGAAGTCTGGGGCACCTGGATGCCTCAGTCGGTCAAGCGTCCAAGTCTTGGTTTCGGCTCAGGTCATGATCTCATGGTTCATGAGTTCGAGCCCCACATCATGCTCTGAGCACGGAGCCCGCCTGGGATTTTCTCTCTCTCCCTCTCTCTCTGCCCCTCCTCTGCTCTCTCTGTCTCTCAGAATAAACAAACTTAAAAACACAAAAAGGAGAGTGAAGTGAAGGTGTCCACCTGTGTTGTTGGTGGAGGGACAGGAGGAAAGTATCACGATGCTGGATTTGGGGCACAGGACCACTGGTGCTCAGGCTGAGGCCCCACAGTCACAGGCGGTGAGAGCCAAAAGTGACCTTGGCCCTCTCGCTGGGTCCTCAGGCACCTGGAGCCCTGTGGCGAAGCACTCTGATGTTAGTGGAGACAGAGAAGGGTTAGAACATCCCTTTCACGTTCAAGGCCTGGATTCATCTAGCCCCTGGACGAGTTAGAACACAGACTCTGAATAGACAGAGCTGTGTGACTCCTACCACGCACACACACGATGGAGTATTACTCAGCCATAAAAAGAACGAAATCTTGCCATTTGCAACGACACGGAGGGAGCTGGCGTGGATCATGCGAAGCAAAATAAGTCCGTGAGAGAAAGGCAAGTACCATACGATGTCACTCACGTGTGAGGTTTAAGAAACGAAACAAGCGAGCGAAGGGGAAAAAAGAGAGAGGGAGGCAAACCCAGAAGCAGACTCTTCGTTATGGAGAACAGACTGATGGTCACCAGAGGGAAGGTGGGGGAGGGGGTGGATGAAATAGGTGATGGGGATTAAGGAGGACACTTGTCAGAGTGAGCCCGGGGTGTTGTATGGACTGTTGAATCACTGACATTGCACTGTGTGCTAAATAACTGGAATTCTAATCAAAACAACAACAAGAAAAAAAAAAAAGTCTCCGCTGACCACGGGTTGGCAAACCATGGCCCTGGGGCCAACCTGGCCCACAAAATATCTACGTCAATAATGCTTTATTGGTGGGGCGCCTGGGTGGCGCAGTCGGTTGAGCGGCCGACTTCAGCCAGGTCACGATCTCGCGGTCCGTGAGTTCACGATCTCGCGAGATCTTGAGTGATCTCGCGTGAGTTCGAGCCCCGCGTCGGGCTCTGGGCTGATGGCTCAGAGCCTGGAGCCTGTTTCCGATTCTGTGTCTCCTTCTCTCTCTGCCCCTCGCCCGTTCATGCTCTGTCTCTCTCTGTCCTAAAAATAAATAAACGTTGAAAAAAATGAAAAAAAAAAAATTAAAAAAAAAAAAATAATGCTTTATTGGAACCGTCCCTTCGTATGTTCTCTGTGGCTGGTTTTCTTCGGGCAGGAGGGGCCTCTGGCCTGGAAAACCAAACGTATTTACTGTATAACCCTTTATGGAAAAAGTTTGCCCATCCCTGAAGAGGAACAATTACCCAGGTAGGCGTCTCAGCTTGGTAGATACCTTCATGTGTCAAGTTCTGAAGGGACACTAGGCCCCGTTAGTCTGCCAAATAAATAAAATATTACAGACCTTCCCAGTCAAAGGCAAAGAGTACAAGCAAGAAAGAAAAATAATAATAAAGGTAATCCCATGAGATTGATCGTTTCAGCCCTGAAGCAAACCAAGTACATCTGAAGAGCCCTTTCTCATATGAGCAGTGAGGCGGTTGGGGACAGCAACCCACCCGAGCTGACAGGTAAGCCAATTGGGATGCGAGCAGCTGGGGACTCCGGAGAGGGGACCCTGGGACACACAGGCTCGGCCTCTTCCAGGTGAATGTCAGGAGGGAGACCCTGGCTCTCTGAAGACGGGCCTTCATTTGTGAGTGCTTTCTGGATCCCCGAACCCCACTTAAATCTGACGTGGGGGGGGGGGGCTCCCTGCTCCAGAAGGATTTGCAATTGAAATATGATCCATGCATTATTAATGCCAGGAGCCATTCTGGGGCAATTTTATTTACTCTCACGCGGTCGGAAGGTTCTCACAAGAGAAAGGGCAAAAGGAAAAAGAGAGGGCAGGGAAATGGTAGGATAGAACGCAGGAAGGAAGAGGGAGAGAGGCCAACAGGAAGCAAAAGTGGGAAAGAAAAGAGAGGCTTGCTTACTTTCTCTTTTCTTTTCTTTCTTTCTTTTTTTTTCATTCTTTTTTTCTTTCTCTCTCTCTCTCTCTTTCTCTTTTGATGTGTTTGCCTTCACGACTTCGAAGTTCTTGCTAATTCCCTCTGTCCACAACAGAGGCATCCACGGCGAGAAAAAGCATTTCCTTATGTGCAAATTAGCATCGGCCTCCCTTAATGCCCTGGTCCTCTGAAGTCGATGGTGAGCACCACTGCCAGACCCACTAATGGCATCTGAATAGAGGCATTATTGGCTTGCGCCGCTGTGGGCTGCTCTCCCCTCCAACTCCGAACCGGCCCTTCTCTCTAATTTCCACTCTGTTCTGACGGCGTCACTTTGCTCGACTTCCAGTAAACACGAGGCTGCCACAGCGCCACTCCCTTAAAGAAGGTCCACTTCCCTCCAGACCTGCCCGCCTCCCTTCTGATGAGAGCAGGCCCCACAGAAGCAGGGGCATCCCCGGGTTCCCCGGGGGCATCCGCCGGCTTGGCCACACGGAGCCCGTCCCGGATCACAGGGAGCCGGGGACCCCGGCATCCACGGCGGCCGCGGGCCCCACACCTCTGCTCTGGCTCCTCGTCCAGGTCTCAGCCTGATCCCTCTCCCCCTGCCCCCTCCTGCTTCTTGGCAGTTCGTCCCTGCACTCATTTACTCAACATGTATTTGCTGGATTCTTACGAGGCGTGAGGAGACAGCAGAAGGTAGACCTGAGTCCTTTCCTCTTGCGGATTTAGCAGATGGAAAAGAGCTATCAGAAGCTGGGTGCGGGGAGGGGAGCATTACAAAGCAGCTGTGCCAACACCCCCCTCCTCGAGAAGGATTGTGGTTTCCTAGCTTTGATGGAGTCTGTTCTTTTACCCACCTTCTCAGGCCCCCCTGGGTGGGTGGTGGCCCCTGTCCCAGCTCTGAGCCCCAGGAACCCATTCCCGGCACGGCCGTCTCCGCAGGCTCCCAGCGAAATGCTCCCGTCCCGGGTGCTGTCATTCCCTACAAGCCCCTTTGGCGAATGTCCTTTTGGCCATCTACTATGGAGTGCGTGGGGCAGGTGGGACAAATGGAAGGGACGGGCCCTTAAGGTCACTGATCTGACAACCTCCTCCCCCACCCACCACGACCACCAGATTCGTCTCTGCAGCAGGTGGGGGCTCCCCACTGCTGTTGGATTTCCGTCACTGTTTTTGTTGCAAAAGCGCCCAGGGTGCATCGCGGTAGAAAGTAAAACATCCCCAGGGCGCCTGGGGGGCTCGGTCAGCTGAGCGTCCGACTTCCACTCAGCTCATGATCTCACAGTTCTTGGGTTTGAGTCCCGTGTCAGGCTCTGTGCTGACAGCTCAGAGGCTGGAGCCTGCTTCAGATTCTGTGTCTCCCTCTCTGCCTCACCCCGCTTGTGCATTCTCAATCTCTCTCTCTCTCTCTCTCTCTCTCTCTCTCACAGTTCATGAGTTTGATCCCCGCATCGGGCTCTTTTCTGTCAGCACAGAGCCTGCTTCAGATCCTCTGTCCCGCTCTCTCTCTGCCCCTCACCTACTCGTGCTCTCTCTCTCTCTCTCTCTCTCTCTCTCAAACATAAAGAAACATTAGGGGCGCCTGGGTGGCTCAGTCAGTTGAGTGTCCGACTTGAGCTCATGTCATGCATGATCTCACAGTTTGTGAGTTCAAGCCCCACGTCGGGCTCTGCTGACAGCTCAGAGCCGGGAGCCTGCTTCACATTCTGTGTCCCTTTCTCTTTGCCCCTCCCCTGCTCATGCTCTGTCTCTGTGTCTCTCCAAAAAATAAATAAACATTTAAAAAAATTAATAAACACTCATTTAGTAAATATAGTTAGGAGAAGATTCTACATTCAAAACAACCATCTTCTCAACCCCTCACTCCCAAGTACCCTCCCCACACCTTGCAATACTCAAGCTGATCTGCAAACTGTGTTACCTTTCTGTATTCTTGACTAGACCACGAACAGAGATTTTGAGGGCAGGACCTGGGACTTATATACCTTAAAGAGCTTTGTCCCTGGCACAGTGTAGATGTTAAGGAAAGGAAAGGGAAGGGAAAGGAAAGGAAAGGAAAGGAAAGGGAGAGGGAAGGGCAGGGGAAGGGAGGGGAGGGGAGGGAAGGGAAGGGAAGGAAAGGAAAGGAAAGGAAAGGAAAGGAAAGGAAAGGAAAGGAAAAGAAAAGACCAAACTTACTAGAAACCTATTGCCTTAGGATATCTACCTTTTTTCTCTCCCATTGCCCACAAGACTTTGGCCCCTGGTCCAAGGAGGTAAGCACACCTGGTGACCTGGCCAGCTCAGATGTGAGAAGGTCGCTGGGGTTGCTAATCTTGGCTTGCCTCGTGGTGCCAGCAACAAAACCACAGCCTGGTGAGCGTAGCAGATTCCATATGCTAGCCCCCAGTCTGCTAAATCACCAGCCAGCCTAAATTTGAAACATTTCTAAAGTGTTATACAATGTGGCAATAATGTTTTTACAAAACAAAGGCTGAGTTACTGGAAGCCATTTTCGACCAATCAGCATCTTATTGAAAGAGGCGCCCTGATGGTACCGTTGGTGACACAGGGTAAAAAAAAAATACGTACACGTGTCACAGTCAAGGCTCAGCCAGGACACATCTGCTTTGGAAGTAGGGGAGGCGTAGTGAGGGGCTGTGGCTAAAATGGAGCAAGGGAGGGGGCAAGGAATGTGGGTGGAAAACGGTTCTAAGCGAGGAAGTTGAAAGCACGTCTGAGTCAAGTAAGGCTCCAGTCTTGGGTCCTAGGGACCAACTGTACGGAGACAAGACGGTAGACAAGACCCAGTGCGAGTTAGGAATATTACTTGGTATCTTAGTTCACATTTAGAGTCTATTCACACAGTAATCGCATGGCTCGCAGCACTTTGTGTTCTTGGGCTATATTAACAGAGATAGCGTCTCCAGAAAGGGAGGTGACAGCTGTGCTCTAGCCTGGGCCAGCCTGGGCCCACTTGGCATTTTGTACTGCATTCTGAACACCGAGCTTCACAGAGGACCCGCAGGAGAGAATCCTCAAGAGGAGTGACGAGCTGCAGACAGCCTGAAAACTCAGGGCATGTAAAGGACAAAAACAAACAAACAAACAAAAAAAACGAAGAATATAAAAGTCAACTCAGAAAGAAAACACTTACTTTTGGGGATATGGGTTGTCTTCAAATAGATAATGGGGGACCTGAATTTCATTTGCATAACATTTCTTTTCATGGGGATTCCAATTCAAGCTTCAAATACTCATGTTATGTGTCTATAGACAGAGAAGCCACAAAATACTCATGTCTTCATTCTTTTTAAAACCTGTCCACTATTCCGGTGTGCGTGTGCATACGTGTCTAACACGATACCACTCGTGAGAATCTAGGGCATTTGCTGCAGTTTGACTCCACACTCAGCTTGCTTCACACTCACCTTTACGCCACAACATCGCTGCGACAAGTGTCGTGAGCGTTCGTGCTGCACGCGCTGCCCCGGTGGCCTGCCCGTCCCCTGTGCTCCCCGGGGTGATGAAATCCTGCCCGCAGCGCCCACCTCCTGCCTGCGCAGTGTTTCGTGAGACCCCTCGGTCTCTGCCCACCCGACGCATGAAAATATCTCCCAAGAGCGGCGATTTGCATTTCTCTCGTGGCGAATAAAGTCTGCGTATTTCCCGACGCTTAAAAGACATCCGTAAACCACCTGCTCGCAGCCTCTGCCCGTTTCTCTCCTAAGCTCTTTGCGATTCCTTAAGTGACCAAGTGCCGGAGAAACTGGCCAAGCCTCTTGCTCCCGCCCTTTAGCCGGTGAAACCATCTGGGATGTGGGCAAATGTGAGACCACGCCTGCCTCCCTCTTCTCTTTGCCGAGGACGCACTCCCAGGAGGGGATCGTGTGCTTGTCCTCTCATCTGCACCCCAGATCTGGGCTGGGACTGAATCAGGCCACGGCCGCTCTGGGGCTCCCCCCACCCCCACCAACCCAGGATGGCCACTGCCAGTGGCAGCGTGGCTAGCCTCTCTTGACTGCCGGGGAGACTCTCAGGGGAGGGTGGGTGTGCATGGGAATGTTTGCGCACGGCAGCCCCGAGTGTGCTTCTGGGCTGAAACTTGGCCGGTTGGAGGCAGGGGCAGAACGGAAGGTGCTTCACCTATTTCCATTCCTTCGGTGCTCATCAGTTGCCTCCCAGACGTCGGACGACAAAGGTCCCGGAAAAGGCAGAGGCCTTGACTTTTGGACACCAGCCGGACAGCTGCACGGGCCAAATCCTTTGGTCCAACGTGCATCTCTCAGAGCCGGTGACCCATGGGCGGGGTGGTGACGGGGCCCATTCAGTAGCCCTCACCCCACCCCTCCCTGGCCTCACCCCTGAGTCTGACCCCCTGAACCCCAGTCTCCTAGGAATATTGTTTAATCCCACCAATGCGAAGTCGTGGGAGGGTTCCCGTTACCCGATTACCCCAGGCCTCCCTCGCTGGGCACCGGTGGGCTCGGAAGGGAACAGCCAGTCGTGGCCTGAGTCTGAATCTTCGTTCCAGCTTTCCCTGTTTCAGGACTTATGAATTATTAACAAGCCCTCTGTTTGTAATGCCGGGCTCTCCGCTTCCTCCAAATTAAATTACCCAGGGATATATTTGATTATAAACATACTTAGTAAATGTTTTCATTGTTGCTTTCTGTAGCTTCCTTTGTACAAAAGTGTTATAATGTCAAAAAGTCAACCGCAAACATCTACAGCCTGCCGTGGCAAACCAGTTAAAGCCAACGCTGGGCAAATTAAGTAATCAGAAATGAAAACCACTTTAGGACAATAGTGAATGTAATTTTTCATCTCTCAAAAACGGGGTCGGCGGGGGGGGGGGGGGGGGGGGAGGCCTTCTTCCAGCAGCTGAACCTTCTGGAAGGAGGGCTGAAACTGACATACGAAACTGGAGGCAGGGTCCACAGCGTTTCCTCTGTCTACGTTTGTGACCTTCAACAAGGAGGGCCTCTCTTGACTCATCTCCTAAGTGGGGACAACAGGGTGGCCATACCCACTCCACGAAGTCTCTAAGAAAAGCAGTTCTGCTAACTGGAAATGATCACCAGTGATGAGTGCTAAGGTTAACTGCAGAAAGCTGGAAAGATGCGGTGGGCCAGGGGACAATGACTATGTGCTAATGGGGTAAGGGCTTCATAGGTTCCACGGGTGAATATCACATGCCCCCCGTCTTCTTGAAGCTACCACATCACGGAGAAGCACACACATAAAACAATCATCAGCATTCAATTGGGAAAGTCTAGCCGCGTGTATACAACCAACCATCCCGAGCAAAGCAGATGGTGTTACATTAATTATGCTGGAGAGGTGCCTCTGGGACAGGGCTCCACCCCCCGAGTTGATGGTGAACAGAAAGATAATAAGGATGCTCTTGGGTGGAGAAGGAAGGTGCCAGAGTTGCAGGATGGGACAGCAGTACGTGCACAAGCCCAGGGGTCCAGGAGAGGCTGGGGTTGAAGCCCGACTGGCACGGCATCAATGTGCGAGGGTGGTGTGGAGAAGGCAGAGCTGAGCGAGACCACCGGGCGCCGACTGTGAGGACCTTGAATGCCAACCCCAAGTTTGGATCGTCTTCTGCAGCTGATGGGAGCCACTGGGATCTTTAAGGAACAGATTGTCTTCACAGCCCCGTCTCTTAGAAACAGGGTTCGGCGAGAGGTAGCAGCCAAGGGAAGAGAATGGGTTTGAGAGTGGGCGAGACCGGAGTTTAACCTCGTAGCGGGTGTGAGACCTGGGTGGAGCCACTCCGTGTGTCCCTTTGTTCATCTGTGCCCTGGAAAGATGGTGCCACCCTTCTGAGTTATTGCGGGGATAAATGAGACCACGTGTGCAAAATTTCTAGCCCTGCGCCTCGCACAGAAATAGATGACTCTGCCTCGCGTCTTCCTTTCCCTGTGGAAATTCCGATCTTTTGTTTCCTGTTAAAGCAGAGGAGGAAAAAAACAAAAACAACAACAAAAAAAAACAAACAAAAAAACTAAGAACAGACAGGAATAGGGTGGGACTGTGTGACCACGCATAAATCAAGTTTACTCTCCCAGCCTCAGTTTCCCCACACGTGAAATGAGAGGTTTGGAGCTGATTCGTTTGAAGGGCCCAGCTAGCTTTAATCGCCTGTCATGACAGCGCACGGACATGTGGGGGGCAGAGTTTGTTTCATGGGACCAGAGTCCGGGGGCCCTTCTAAGACCATAGCATGACAAATGGCATTTAATACAGGCTACAAAGGCACCAGATGCAGACTTTAATGAAAAGAAAATGGTGTCTCCGTATCATTACACATTAACTCCATCTATCTGCACAGCCCGTGGTGCTGAAGTCATAGTTTGAAATTCAGTGACACTTATGGTTAACACATGCTGTTTTATTCATTTTTTTTCTTCATCAAACATTTACTGAGCACCTACTAATGCCAGGAGCCATCCTGATCCCTGGGAATCCCAGGATAAAGAGCTTGTCCCTTTTTTTTTGTAGTTTATTTGCTTATTTTGAGAGAAAGTGTGCAAGCTCCCACAAGTGGGGGAGGGGCAGAGAGAGAGGGAGAGAGAGAATCCCAAGCAGGCTCTGCACTGTCAGCACAGGGGGCTCCAACTCACAAACCGTGAGATCATGACCTGAGCCTGATGCTTAAGTGACTGAGCCACCCAGACACCCCGAAAGATGTTGTGTTTTTCTTTAATTTTTTTTAATTTATTTTTGAGACAGAGACAGAGCATGAGCAGGGGAGGGGAAGAGGGAGAGGGAGACACAGAATCCGAAGCGGGCTCCAGGATCCGAGCTGTTAGCACAGAGCCCGACGTGGAGCTCGAACCCACAAACCTGAGATGGTGACCTGAGCCGAAGTCGGACGCTTAACCGACTGAGCCACCCAGGCACCCCGTTGAGTGTCTACTTCCTAAGTCAAAGTAGCGGGTCCAGACTAGAAAGGGTAGGAGGAAGTTTCTAGTGCAAGTCCATTTAGACAGGGTGACATTGGAGCGGGTTCCTTTATCTCTGAAGAGCCTCAAGTTTTTCTTCCACAGAATGGGGGTAAGAGGCTTACTGCCTAGGGCATTTCAAAGCTTCACTATAATGTTGTATATACAGCTCCAAGCCGTCTGACACAGACAGGGTGGACACTCAACGAGGTTTTCCGACTTCTTCCCCATCCCTCACTGGATCACTTTCATCTTTAGCTCGCCCGTTTGGAAAACTGGCGAACCGTTACTAGAAAGAGGTTCATCTTCCAGCTCAGGAGTAGAGATACCAAATGGACCAGGAAAACCTAAACTTTCCATGTTTGCTACCTTCTTACCCTCTCTCTCTCTCTCTCTCTCTCTCTGGCTGGCTGTCACCCTCCCTCCCCCCCGATGCTATGTCCTGCATAGCTGTGGGGACCAGCACATCATTTCTCTCTGCCACTCATGATGTGAAGGCAGTGAGGGGGTGGTGCCGATTGCCGGGGTCAGAGGAGAAGGTGAGATGGGCTTCCGTCTTACCTGGTGGAAAGAGTTGAGACTCAGAATGCATTTGTCCTTTTTCCCCAGGGAAACCATAGTGTAAGCGATAGCTAGGGTCCCAGGATCGCCCCCCAAGGCTGCTCTCATCCACTGAGTCACCAAGTCCCCGAGGTACAATGTAAACAAGACAGTTCATTTAATCTAACAAGTGCCGAATCCAGGTTGATTTAAATAAAATAAAATAAAATAAAATAAAATAAAATAAAATAAAATAAAACAAAACAAAAGAAAATAAGGATCTTTTACCCCTACAAGTGATTGCAATGCTGTATAACACGCATCACAACAGAAAGAGTGGTCATGGTAAGAGAGGAACCTGAATGTAGCAGTGGTTTTAGGGTGTGGGAGCTTCCAAGATGCAATTGTATCTGATAAGGGTTTTAAATGTTGAGGGCAGGTGTGGGGAGGAGTGATCTCCATGCTTGTAACAAAAGCGGTAAGTGTGGAAGGTCCAAGCACATCCTGGGAAGGAGAACAGAGCCGAGTGAGGAAGGAAGCACGAGCCGAGGAGGGATGGGGGAGGGAGTCAAGGCGAAGGCACCGCTGGGTCAGGTCATGGGAGACTTTGGATTCCGTGCAAGATGCGTGAGCATTTTGTTCAGGAAGCACATTTCATGAGGATGTTCTGCAGATCGTTTACACCTAAGAAAGCTCTCTGGACATGCAGAGCCATGGCCTCCCCAACTTTCCAGATCAATCCTGTGTGAGGGCAGAAGGAAATCCTATTTCTGGGCCACTGCAACTCTCACAGACCCTAACTGGATGGGCCTGCCTTCTGAACAATGGGGAGCCTTCGGAGGCCATCAGGCAGGGGAACCACAAGGTTGGAGGTAATTTACAGTAATTCAGCTCAAACTCATTTACACGGCACAATGACCTTTTAAGAGTCTTCTGGGACAACGCCCAGAGAATGGCCTTGGGGTTAAGATTTGAGTTGACACATCCTTTAATTCTTACAGGAATCTGGGGCGCCTGGGTGGCTCAGCTGGTTGAGCATCTAATTCTTGGCTTCGAGTCATGTCATGATCTCGCGGTTCGCGAGTTCAAGCCCTATGTCGGGCTCTGCGCTGACAGTGCGGAGCATGCGTGGGATTCTCTCTCTGCCCCTCTCTCTGCCCCTCCCCCACTTTCTCCCTCTCCCTCTCTCAAAATAAATAGATAAACTTAAAAAAAGTCCTTGTAAGAATCTACTGAGGGAGGAATTCTAATTTCCATGTTAGAAAGGCAGAAAGCCGGGTCCAGTATTCAGGGTCTGATCAAGCCTAAGCCTCATGAGGAGAAAAGCCAGAGTCCATGAGCGGAAGTCACCTAGTAAGTCATTGGCAGACACAGAACCAATCCCCACGTCACTTTGCTCACTGCCCTCTGTTCCTCCACTCTCCATGGCTGCCTCTCTGGGGCGTCTCCTCTGCTTCAGGGGAGACTTCGCTTCTACCACTGCCTGCTGGCTGGGTGGCAACATCCCTGGTGACAAACAGAAGCTGATCATGGTGAGTTCATCCTCATCGTCTCGGACAGCAGGAGAAAAACAAAACCCAAAACCAAAAAGCGAACAAACGAAGAAAAATCGCGGCGTCTACAGTCCCTGTCATTCTTCTCTTTGACTTGGTGTCTTGGGTTTTTCAGGATGAGAGGATATACTTTGACCAGACTTCTAAAATGAACATGGTTAACCGTAAACCCATGGATGCTCGTAAAATGTGTCATTTAAAGATGTTTTGGCTGGCACTTGGAACTCTGAGGGCATACCCCCCCCCCCAAATAATGTAATTACAAGTAGAGAAAGCTAAGAAACAAAACGACAACAACAACAAACTCAGATAGAGCAGCTTCACTCAAGCCTCCAAGTGAAGAAAAGAAGCATGATGATCGTGTGGCTTCACGGAAACCACAAGGGGTCTTTCACCCCAGTGCCATTTAGCTCCTGCTTCTGATGTGTGAGAACCCGCCTTCCAAACTCTTGGGTAAACAATGCCTGTTTCCAATTTGGATGAATGTGCCCGTCCGGCCCCTACAACTGATCAGCCTGTCAGGGAAACATGATGCATTTCAATAAACCCAATATTTGGCCAAATACAGCGAAATCCCATAATAACATTTTTTTTTTCCCAGAGAGTGGGGAAATGAAAATACATTAAGCGGGAAATATCGTGTGTGTGACCACCCAACCATGTCTTGAAGAGATAAATGTTACATACGGGAAAAGATTATAAGTGTAATAATTAAATGTGGACGCCCACAGGAGAGCCCCTTGGAGGAGGAGGAGGAGGGCGGGCACTAATCCATGCCTCTCCCCATGCCTGTGACAGTCCTGATGATTTTATTAGTGCCAAAGACACTCAAGGCATTTAGAAGTGAGTGGTAGGGTGAGGTAGGGGTGCCCAGTGCCTAATCAGCCATTTCTCAAGCCCTGTCACCGTGGACGTGTCATCTGAGGTCCCCGAGCTTCCTTGGCACACACGTAAAGGGGTCTAAAATACCCCACTTTCTGGAAACAAACCGTACCCCCAAAAGCAGATTGTCTGTCATTTACCGAAGATACCTAGATATAAACAGCGAGATGCATTTGTGAGTAAGCGTGCTCCATTCTTCCCTCCAGGAGCAGTTGGTACTTAAGTATTACTGTGTAAATGTGCTTTGCTAGTATTTACTGGGCAGCATGAAGAAGTCACAGATGACTTTACATTGTTGCCAAGGAAGGCATTTGAGAAAGGTGGTCGCTAGAAAGACTGTCAGGACACTGGTGCATGGGAACAAACTAGGTCTATGAACTTAGCTGCAGGCTCACCCTGGCATCTGGGACAGCAGACTGCCGTTAAATCCACAGGCTTTGGGCCCTGAACCCACATCACACAGGAGCCTGCCCCCCTGTCAGTCTGGAGTTAGCCCATGCTGCTTCCAGAACACGCCGTGCCTCTTGTCTCCTAAGAGCCACATCACTGACCTCTCAGAAACCAGCTGTGCACATCCTTCTTGCCCCCGTGCTCAGAAAGGTTTGGTAGGTTCAGGCCAAAATGGAGCCCCACTTTCACTCTGACACAGTCCCTGGTAACCAGCCCGTGTGGAAGGAGAAGCAGCACCCCCCTCCCTGGGATCACCGGAGCCTGCTGATATTTACCAGAAGAAACCAGGAACAACGGAGGGGCCAAAAAGGCTCCGTGCCATTCGCACATCCTTTTGCCGTTGTGCCTGGGTTACCGGCTCCCTTCTCCAAAACTGCTCCCTGGTCCCCTGTCTCCCTGGCTCAGTAAAGACCACGTGAAGCCCCTGGGCTTGTCATTCAGGACTTTGGTGCCACAGACAGCATCTGGTACTCCCCCACATTAAAGGATTGCTGTTGATATGGAGGGACACTAATTTTAAAGTCCATGTCTGAAGTCACTAGCCGTCTGCATACAAGGGCAGTAAGTCCTAACAGGGGTGCATTTGGCAATTTCTAGAGACGTTTTTTTTGTTGCCACGCCTTTGTGGGGGGGGGGGGCGCGGGGGGTGTGGGGAACGGTATTGGCATTAGAGGCCAGGGATGGTGCTGGCCATCCGTCAATGCCCAGAATAGCCCCCCATGACTCCAAAAATGATTCACCCCTTACACATATTGCCAAGGTTGAAAAACTAGGTCTAAATGAACGATTACATTTTCTCCCAAACGCTTAAAAACTATTTTATCAAACAAACAAAAACTTAGAATTTATACAAAAATGAACCAAAGTGATTTTTTCTTACTCTGTGTGTGCTATATTCATTATAATATAATATGTGTCCTATCATTGTATGTATTTTATGCTATAAATATGTATTGTGTGTTATACATATATGCTTTATGTATAATTAGGAATGTAATTATTAATATCATATATTTTAATACAATTATATAAATAATAATAAAATGATACCATGAGATATAATGATTATACATACACCTAAATGGAGTAAGGAAGACATGGGATGTAAAAGGTTAACATATTGTTCTATTGAAAACCACAGGGTGGGAGCCTGGGTGGCTCAGTCCGTGAAGTGGCTGACTTCAGCTCAGGTCAAGTCCAACTTCGGCTCAGGTCACCATCTCACGGTTCATGGGTTTGAGCCCCACGTTGGGCTCTGTGCTGACAGCTCAGAGCCAGGAACCTGCTTTGGATTCCGTGTCTCCCTCTCTCTCTGCCCCTCCCCTGCTTGTTCTCTCTCTCTCTCAAAAATAAATAAACATAGAAAAGAAAAGAAAAGAAAAGAGAGGAGAGGAGAGGAGAGGAGAGGAGAGAAAGAAGAGAAAAGAAGAAAAGAAAAGAAAAGAAAAGAAAAGAAAAGGGAAGAAGGAAATGAAAGGAAAGAAAAAAAGAGAAGAAAAGAAAATTACAGGGTGATCGCACAGGCTATACCTGCAGAGAAGAGTAAGCATCCTTCCTGGTGGCCATGACTGTCCAAATATCTGTAGTTTTTCCTGCCCATAGGAATTTCCCACACCAATTCCTGGTCCCCACCCAGACCCGCCGAATTGAATCACTTGGGCTGGAGTCCAAGATTCTGAAGAAATTCTTCAGTAAATCGTTATATACCCCAAAGCCTGAGAACCATAGGACCAGCTCTTCAAGAAATAAAACATCTTTGTGTCTATAATCCCAGCTGATGCCAGACTCAGCTCTGAGCAGTGGGCAGGGAAGGTCCAATGATCCGATGCGTGGATCTCACTCACCAGGATTAAACAGTGTGTTTTCAGTACTCCACCAAGGACCCGTGGCCATTGTGTTGCCCTCTTTTGTCACAGAGCCTCCTGTCTGAATGATCATGAGGTGGCACCCTATGCCTCACCCAAATGTGGCCGCCATCTTCCAAGAAGACACACGATTGACTCTCCATGAGTATTTGCCTCTTGAAAGATGGCCATATGGGGTCTTAGGCTATGGATGGATCAGGCGGCCTTAACTCTCTCCACTTCTGACTGGAGTACAAAAATCAAATCAATTACTCATAAACACTTGTGATAAGATTAATTTAATTTTTTTTCTTAAACAAAGAGGGTAAATTAAAAGAATCCGCTTGCCTCTTCCCACACTGTAGTGACAAGATTAAAAATTAAATTTATACATATTTCATTTCTACATAATAAAGCCTTTTTGCAAAAAGAAAAAAAAATACCACAGTTCATCTAATTAAATCAAAGAAAATTGCCTGCAGGGATGTTACAGTATTACAATTAAGCCACTGCCAAAACCAGCCCTCAGAATTCTTAAACACGACTCTGGGTTTAAAATCCAAATCAGCTTTTGGTCTGAGTGTGTGTGTGTGTGTGTGTGTGTGTGGATTTTGGGGGTGACTTCAGGGAAATGTGGAGTCTTTTCCTGTGTCGGTAACCTAAGGGTGGAAAAGGAATTCTCAAGCTATCCTGAAGTAACTGACACATGGAAGAAAGCAAGAAGGTCTAATTTGGATTAAAAACAAAAAACAAAAAAACAAAAAAAACTCAGCCTGAAGTTTGGGAAAATGAAACAAATCAAGAGTTCTCACCCTTTTTTTCACCTCCCAAATACTAAAACCGTTAAAAAATTGAAATATGCTTCCAATAAAATCCCTGAAGTGGTATGATTTCTCGAAGTCTGCCAATATGGAGACGTGGACCGTGTGTGGTCCCAGCTTGTTCAAGAACCACAACAGCCGACGACCATTAGGAACGACTCGCTCCACCACTTTGGCTCAGCCTGGGGTCTGATAAGAGCTCGCTCACACCCCTCTCACACGGACACATTATCAGGAGGCTAGACAGGCTGGTGGCAGTGGCCGCGGCCGTGGCCGTGGCCCCTACAGGGACGACGAAGCCTGGCGCGTGACCCCCCACCTTCCTGCAAACAATATGGTCTGCAGGAAGTTCCCGATTTGGTTTCTGACGACATTCCGGCAGGATTGAATTTTGTCCTTGGAAATCAGGCCCCAGAATGAGGAGAGGCTCACACAAGTACTGGCCTGAATCCTGGTTTCGGCGAATCATTCAGGCCTTCTTTGAGGTCAGAAGGATGTTCCATGACAGGTGCTGAGCAAATGTTTACTGAATAGACGTTTCTTTCAGCGACAGCTTGGCAGGCAGTGTCATGGGCCCGGAGTAGCTTGTGGGGGTCACCACATTCTTGGTTCCTTCTGCCTGGTGCAGGGCAAGTGTCTGGGCTCGAGGACCACGTGTTTACTTGGAGGCCAGGCCGATAGTTCACTGTCAGGTACAGCAGGAACGAGTACCACAGGGCTTTTCCTTCTTCTTTTTTTTTTTTTTTTAAGTATGTCCCTCAAGCACCTTATCCTTTGATCCTGGCAACGTCCCTCAGGATGTGCAAAAAGTTCACAACCATTTATCCGAGATCTTCAAATCCAGAAAACTCTGAAAGCCAGATGTTTGTTCATAAACGTGGCATAAACTAACGAGGCAGCGAAGTCTGAACTGAACAAATGTGATATTATTTATGACCTTCAGTACATCCCACAGAATGAAAACAAGCACAGATATGGGTGTGGAATATGGATGAGTTTAATGATGGGGGGCTCTCCCAGACCCCGCTGGAAGATGGCACATAATATATTGCATCGTATATGCACATGTTACCTGCATTAGTTATCGGTCGCTACGTAACAAAGCGGCCCAAAGCTTAGCAATTAAAATGGCTTGCACTCATCATCCTAGTCCGTGCGGGGCCAAGAGTCTGCATGGCTTCGCTGGGTGAGTCCTCTGCCCAGGTCTCTTAAGAGGCTGCAGTCATGGCATCTACCCAGGGTTTTGCACACGGATGCAAGGAAGTTCCCCCGGGGGCGGGGGGGGGGGGGGATCACGGACATCTTTGACTGGGACTGAATCCTCTTCCAAGGTGCCCCACGTGGTGATGGCAGGATTCAGTCCTCAGGTGCTGGACTGGAGGGCCTCAGCTACCGTCTGGCTGTTGGCCAGTTCCTTCCCAGGTGGCCTTCTCCATCAGAACACGCATGGAAGACAAACCAGAGAGAGAAATACCAGGAAGACAGGAGTCACAGTCTTTTGTGACCTAATCTCAGAAGTGACGTTTCTTCTCCTCTCCGTAACTTTTTTTTCATTAGAAAAGAGTCCTAGGTCTAGCCTGCACCCAAAAGGAGATGACCTCACAAGGACGTGAACACCTGGGGTGGGGGACTGGGGGAGTCATGTCACAATCTGCTGACCACATTGCCTTTGAAAATATGATCTTCTCAGGCCCCGAAGGACCAGCATTATCACACCCCACTTTACAAGGGGAGATAAGTTTTGAGCAGCTCATGTTCTAGGTCTTACGACCGATGAGGCATTAGGGCACCTGAGTGGTTCAGCTGGTTAAGCGCCCAACATCAGTTCAGGTCATGATTTCATGGTTCATGGATTCGAACCTCATGTCAGGCTCTGTGCTGACAGCTTGGAGCCTGCTTTGGATTCTCTGTCTCTCTTCTCTTTCTGTTTCTTTGCCCCTCCTCTGCTCTCTCTCTCTCTCTCTCTCTCTCTCTCAAAAATAAATAAGTAAACATACAATGAAAACACTGATGAGGGGTGAGTAAATTCTTGAACTGGAGTCCTCCCAGGCTGACCTTTTCCTCTCCTCATGTGACAGGCTCTAACTCCTTCCTCCGTGTGGTGAAAGACAGCCTAGTAGAAAAGGACCCACCACGGAGTTCCCATAAACCTTGGCTTGACCCTGGGTTCCATCAACCACAAGCTGTGTGACCTTGGACAAGTCGCTCAGACCCTCTGAGTTGCAGTTTCTCCATCTGTAGAATTAAAGATTCTGCTACTTTCCTGGCAGTGTTGTTGGGGGGGGGGGGGGTACGTGAGCACGCGGGTGGGGGTGCTGCGTGTCCCTGTGGGTAGCAGGTGCTCCGTGAGTGGAGACTCCTTCACCTGTGCGGTCCCCCTAACCCTTGCTCTCTGTTTCCTGAGACCATCTTGAGACTGGCAGGGAAGCATCATCACCCCATTCTACACACGGGGCACTGGAGGCTCAGAAGACGTTAAGTGGCCTGCGAAATACCACGTGTCCCAGCGACTGCCTGATGATATTTTACAAATCTGGTTGCAAGCTTATTTAGTGTTTCCACGACTGGAATATGGGCTCCACGAGAGAAGGGACCTCATTGTCCCCTTTACTGCTTCTCTCCCAGCACCCTAATTCCTAGCTGCACAGAGTCACTGCTTTGTGAAATCAGTGCATGAGCCCAACTTTCCTTCCCAGACCTGTTCCTCAGACAGGACCGAGGCTGCTAATCAGCGGTAGACACTGAAGCCTGCAACACTTAGTGGCCTTCCTCCCTGACCTGGTCGCCTGCTGCCAGCCCTTGTCACCCTCTTGGGCCTGCTGCCTGCACACAGGTTCCTTCGGGGACCTTAATTTGGTTCCAAAGTTGGAAGCCATACTAATAGGGGATTCCCAGGCAACCTGTCCCCCAGGCCAGGCGGTTCAGATGTGGGAAGGAAGTGCCTGTCACTCTCAGGCCTTTGGTCCAGGGGCCCTAGGGCAGCCACCCAGCTCCCACCCCCACTAACCAGAAACGACTCAGGCAAAGCATCCAACACCAATTCTTATGATTATTAAAAACAATAAGGGCTAAATTGTGAGTGTTTAACATGGGGCTAGGTGCTTTTTTCCCATTCCCTCAATACTCCAATCAACGCATCATTGAATTTGGGGGCACGTGGGTGCCTCTGTCAGTCAAGCGTCTGATTCTTTGTTTCCGCTCAGGTCATGATCTCATGGTCTGTGAGTTCGAACCCCGCATCGGGCTCTGGGCTGACAGCACAGAGCCTGCTTGGGATTCTGTCTCTGCTCCCCCACCCCCACCTCTCTCTCTCTGCCCCTCCCCTGCTCACTCTGTATCTGTCTCTCAAAATAAATAGATAAACAAACAAACAATAAATAAATGAAAATAAAAATCATTCAATTTCATATTGTTGGCATTGCTAACCTATCGGTAAGAAAATCAGCTTCAGGAACTTTTCTAAGATCAACAAAGGCAGTAAGTATCAGAACCTAAAACGTGGGCGTTATGACTTTAGATCCGTGTGTGTTTTTAAGCACACTGTTAGCCTTGTCTTTCTTCTTTAGAGGGTCCGTGGTCTATTGATAGAAACATTCCATGAGCAGAGACAACTATGTTATAAAACACAAAGTTTTGAATGCCATGGGAAAGGGCAAAAAAAAAAAAAAAAGAAAGAAAGAAAAAGAAAAAGACCTTTTGTCAGGATTCACAGGACACAAGAGGAGCTTCTGGTTGGGAATCGAGGAAGGCTCTCTGGTCGATGGGGCATCAGCTCTACAAATCTGTAACATAGTACCTTGAACACCTGGGCCCTGCAGGATCCCCAGCTCCCTCCTTCTTCTCCTCCTCCTCCCCCAACCCCATTTCACCCATATTTTTTTTGTCAAACAAAGATCTTATATTGGAAGCTCCTCCGAAAAAATGCAAGAATTTCTGCATAGAGGTAGGTCCGTGTGTTTTGAAGTATTACTAGAAGCCACACCTGTCCATCTGGAAGTGTGTGGTTACAGTCCACGGAGGCATCGCAGAGAACAGAAGGATGTCGACGGCCAGCGGGCTGGTGCCTTGGAGGGGCGCCCGTGGGTAAAGGCCTAAACGATTCTCTGGGCAGCAAGAAGAAAAACAAAATCAAAGAGGCAGGCATGCGGACAGGTCATCAGTGACGGCTGGTTCCTGCGCGAGTTGGGGATGAAGCCTGGGGAAGTCGCCCTCCGCCCCCTGGGTGAGGCCCTGGACGGCTGCTGGGATCACCATATTCTACCACCATAGCACGCTGCGTATCATCTTCCTTGCGAAAGTCCGTGTGGTCAGTGACACTCTAAATTCTTTCCATTTAAGATGATTTTGCGACATTCCATCCGATAATGAAGTCTGTTCTGGAGCAAGAAGGTCGGTGGCCTGCTTCAGCTGTGCTTAGGTGCCCGGGTGCCTGAGTCAAGGAACCTCAGGTGCACAGACCCAGATGCGATACAACTGGATCTTAAAATTGTCTGATGATATGTGTTTCCCCTTAGAAACCTTCATCAGGTCATTTGTTCACTGGGTCCCGGAATGGGATTATTTGACAGTCAATGCCAAGAGGAAGAATTGGCCCTCAGAAACCAGAACTAGGAATAGTTACCCATTGTTATCAGCTGCAGAGAGAGGATAAAAAAAAAAAAAAAAAAAAAAAGCTTTAGAGACGCAGAGGCCTCGGCTCAAACTTGAGGGTTTCTTACAGGCTGGAGCAGAGAAACAGAACAATCCACCCAAACTCCCACCTGGGAAATCTCTGGAGCAGCTGGCTCGTGTTGGAGACACAACTGTCTTTTCACTATGAAAACTGAACTGTTCATTCACAAAGAGGCGAGAGAATAGGAAAAGAGTTCCAATGGCTATTTGACCACACTATCTAGCTAAGGGAGGCACAGCGATCCAACTCATTCCCCCCCCCCCCCCCCCGCCCCAGGTCATGCCACTAAAATAGAACATTCTGGCCAACTTGCTAAAGCAAATCACAGCAATGAGTTTCGGAACTTTGCTGCCCCAAAATGGCTAGCTGCAATCGTGATCCCTGCTTAACTGATTTAATTTTCTAATGAACGTAATTGTGAGGCCATTTTGCCCGACATTACCAAGATACACATGGGGAAACTGAGGCCTGGGAAAGGAAGCGGCTTGACTGAGATCCCAGGGGCCGGTCAGTGGCCCGCGTTGTCACAATTACCTGTGCTGTATGTTTCCCTAAAGGGGATGATTGGTTGCGAGTCACTGAGCAGAGTGACAGTTGCCAAAATGTCCCAGGTGGGACGTGGACAGACAGGGGCTGGAGACGACCTGAGGAAGCCATGCATGGCATAGAAGAAACCAAGACAAGGACCGGCAACAAGAGGCCTGAGACACAGCTTTCTGGACTTGATTTACCACGAGAAGGCGCACTAGGTATTAGGAGATGCCACACAAATTATCACTGTGTTTGACGGTTTTGCAAAAACTACTGTCTACGGGACCAAGTACATGGTTTTCTTCACTTGCCAGCAAGTTAGGAGTTCTTGCTCCCAATTTGTGGTTGAGTGTCGGGGTTCTTAGGGGTAAAGTGAACTTCTGCGACCACTGAGCATGTCGTTTGCAGGGCCAGCATTCAGACCCAGGCTACTGGGCGCTTTCCACCACTCTTCCCACGCTGCCACACGGCTTCCTTCACCGACGTTGACACATGCACAACTCGAAGGTCATGAGAAAGGAAGTATGACGCTTTGTGAAAATTTGGGGACCGGAACAATTTACCTTCTTCAGAGAGTGACAATTTGCTGGAGATAAATGAAGACTGAAAAATCCAGACAGCTTGAATATTTCTCATATATGAATAGGTCACCCAGTAGTTTTTCTATGAGAAGTGTTCATTCGGTACACAGACCCTTGCTGAGTACTTGTTGTACATTAACCACATCGCTAGACCTTAGAGAGGCCAGAGAGGGATTGTTGCCCTGTTCTACTCCCCAGGAGCTCATGACCAGGTATAGAAGCCGTGTCGATCGTATAATCGTTCTTGAAGACTCCGTCATACATCCCGGCTCATTGCCACGTGGCTTGCTTCCTCCCCCTGTGGAAGCTGGGTAGTCCTTACCTCATTGATTCCGGGCTGGCTCAGTAGGATCTGTGAGACATACAGGACATTATGGCCAAGCCAAAGCTTTAAAATGCGTTCCACATTTTTCTCCACCCCTCTTCTGCCCTCTGCCGTGACGACGGTAGTTCCCAGAGAAGTGTTGCTTTGTGAGCCTGGGATCCAGAATGGGAAGACATATGGAGCAGGGCTTCACCTCACAAAGCTGCATCCTGGAGCAGAGTCAACAAACATCCTACACAGGATACAAGTGAGAAATGAACATTGCTCTCCGTCGCTGAGACGTTGGGGCTGTTTGTTACAGAAGCCAAGCTGACAGTGAGGACGTGAAACCCTATACACACAACCTTCTAATACAAGGTGGATGCTGACGAGGTCTAAGAGAAACACAAACACCCTTTTGGAGTCTCTAGACAGAAATAGGTTAGGTTGCTTCCGTTGACAAAAATAAGGGACGCCTCGTGGCAATGGTGGCATGTGGTACATAAGGTGGACACTGAACATGGGAACGGAACATGGAAATAAGGTGGAGAAGCTTCTAACTCTCCCATTATTGGGGGCTGGAAAGGCAGTTGGGGAGGAGGCAGCAGGGTTAGAATACTGGAGAGAAACCTTTTATTTCTGTTATCTTGGGAATCTTTTAGGGCTGTACTCATGGTGATGAACTACTGTCCATGTGTGGAATCTCAGGAACACTAACCATAATTGACTAGCCTCCCCCCGCCCCCCCCGAGACAGTCCAGTGACTGGAGTGCACAGTGTGATACACATTTGATGGAGATCGCGGGTGGGGCACTGCAGATTTAGAAGTGAAAAAAAAAAAAACACAACACTATGACTCAAGACATCAGAATAGCTGGATTTATTGCTGTTCTTGAGGTTAAAAGGCTTTGTGAGCCGGGATTATGTTCTCCCCCTACCTGACCTCAATTCACCCCCCCTCCGCTTACCAAGGGGACAGAATAAGAATCTCTAACGACTCTTTCAACTCTCAAAAATCTGAGCCGCGAAGGATTCATTTTCATGAAAGACGCCAGTGTTAGGTTTGATTTCAGCTGCCAATTAAGTGTCACATCACACACACATGTAAGGTGGCTGTGTTGACCCAGACAATGGAAAACATCAGCTCCGTCTACGATAAAGGTCTCGCAGTTCATCGCCAGTCTCCTCACTCCCCTGGGTCTTCGTCTTTCTCGTTCATGTTAACCTTACATTTCCCTCTGTCTAGAAAGATTTTCTTTCACTCTCTCTAAATCTAAAACTGATTATAAACAAATGCCGAATCCCACATTCAAGTTCGTCCATTTCCTCCCTCTCTTTCTCCCTCCAATTCTAATAAAACCTTAAGTTCCTCATTCTGGGACTTTTTCTGAGATGTTCAAGCTGAAAGCCTGAGCTATTCCTGTCTTTTTTCGCTAAAATTTAAGAAAATCCTGTTTGGGGCCCTATGTTAAAAATACAGCCAAAATCTGGGGTACCTGGGTGGCTCAGTTGGTTAAGCATCAGACTTAGGCTCAGGTCTGCTGTCAGCGCAGCGTCTGCTTGGGATCCTCTGTTCCCCCCCCCTCTCTCTCTCTGCCCTCCCCCACTCTCCCTCTGTGTCTCTCACAAAATAAATAAATAAACAAAAAATTGAGTTAACAATTATGGGGTCTTAAGAATGTCCTATTAAGAAACAGGAACCCTCTTGCACTGTTTATGGGAATGCAAACTGGTGCAGCCTCTCTGGAAAAAACTGTGGAGGTTCCCCCCCAAATTAAAAATAGACCTACCCTATGACTCAGCAATAGCACTGCTAGGAATTTACCCAAGGGATACAAGAGTGCTGAGACATAGGGGCACTTGTACCCCAACATTTATAGCAGCGCTTTCAACAATAGCCAAACTATGGAAAGAGCCTAAATGTCCATCAACTGATGAATAGAAAAAGAAATTGTGGTTTATATACACAATGGAATACTACTTGGCAATGAGAAAGAATGAAATCTGGTCTTTTGTAGCAACGTGGATGGAACTGGAGAGTGTTATGCTGAGTGAAATCAGTCATACAGAGAAAGACAGACACCATATGTTTTCACTCTTATGTGGATCCTGAGAAACTTAACAGAAGACCATGGGGGAGGGGAAGGAAAAAAAAAGTTAGAGAGGGAGGGAGCCAAACCATAAGAGACTCTTAAAAACTGAGAACAAACTGAGGGTTGATGGGGAGTGGGAGGAAAGGGAAAGTGGGTGATGAGCATTGAGGAGGGCACCTGTTGGAATGAGCACTGAGTGTTGTATGGAAACCAATTTGACAATAAATTTCGTATTAACAAAAAAGAAATGTCATTAAATTATCAGAAGCAGTTTTGCCATATAGAAATCAAGGATTTCTTGTGTCCTAATGCAAGATTCTGTGATACGGGATTTGCCTGTTTAAAATATTAAAATATAAAGAGGGGCCCCTGAGTGGCTCAGTCAGTTGAGAGTCTGACTCGGGCTCAGGTCATGATCTCACGGTTGGTGAGTTTGAGCCCCACGTCGGGCTCTGTGCCGACAGTTTGGAGCCTGGAGCCTGCTTCAGATTCCATGGCTCACTCTCTCTGTCTCTGTCTCTCTCTGCCCCTCCCCAACTCACACTGTCTCTCTCCGTCTCAAAAATAAACAAACACTTACAAGATTAAAATATATATATATGTATATATATATAGTCAAAATTTGAGTTCTTCTCACCAACTCTAACACGATCACCGTACCCTCTCATCAGCAATGACTGTAGCATAATGGGCATCCCTACTGGCCCCTGTCCCTGCTACAAGTAAATTTGATTTGGTGGCCATGAAAATGTGCTGTTCAGGTCTTCTGCTACAGGGAGCAGAGTTGATGGAGAATTCCAGCTGTTGTCCCTTCAGATCCACCACCATTTCTGTGCCAAGGCTGTGCTTCTCAAGGGCTGTCCCCAGCCAGTGACCAAGCATGGCGGAGGGACTAATGCAGGACCCCTCCTACAAGGTGTGGGACTCCACTGACGGGCCACTGGTTTGGCCAAGCTTTTTTTAGAGTAGCCCAAGGCTCTTCCTATCCAAACCTCCCTCCTTCTCCTTCTCCTCCTCCACCTACTCCACCTTTTTATGGAAACTGGATCTGCATTGAGAGCCAAAGATTCTCCTCACCTACATGGGCCTCCTCAGGCGTGTCCGTCACATTTCTAAATGGACTCCAGTGGGCCTCATTGAAGACATCCATTCTCAGACACATCAAAATCAAACTGTTGAAAATGCACGATAAAGAAAAAATTCTGAAAGCAGCCAGAGAAACATGGCACGTGGCGTCCAAAAGAACAATCCTGTGGAAGATGGGAAGTTTGGCACAGGAAGTGGGCAATATTTTTACATTTGTCTTTAATGTTTATTTATTTTTGAGAGACAGAGACAGAGGGTGAGCAGGGAAGGGGCAGAGAGAGAGAGAAAGACACAGAATCTGAAGCAGGTTCCAGGCTCTGAGCTGTCAGCATGGAGCCCGACGCGGGGCTCGAACTCACAAGCCGTGAGATCGTGACCTGAGCCGAAGTCCAACTGGGCCACCCAGGTGCCCCAACGTGGGCAATATTTTTAAAGTGCTGAAGGAAAATAGTGGTCAGCCCAGGAATCTATAGTCAGGGGAAAATACCTTTCAGGAATGAAGGTAAAATAAAGACATTCTCAGAGGAAAGAACACTAAGTGAATGTGCCAACAGCTGACTGTCTTTAAAAATAACATACTAAAGTAAGTTTTTCAAATGGCAGGAAAGTGATCCTGGAGAAAAACCTGGAACATGGTGAATGAAGGAAGAACGACAAAAATAGCAAGACTTTGGGCAAATAGATTAAAAATTTCCTCTTAAGATCTTTAAAATATATATGGCAAATGAGTGCAAAACATATAACATTACCTGATGGGGTTTCTCAATGTTTTCAGATACAATGTATATGCCAGCAACAAGAGGAAGGGGAGAGCCATAAGAGAACTCACATGATGGTAGGTTTTCGGCATTCCGGGTGAAATGGTAAACCATTAATTCTAAGTTGACAGTGAAATGTTAAGTATGAATATTGAAATCCCCTGGGCAGTCACTATGAACCCATAACAGTGATACAGTCAAACACTCAGTAGATGGTTAGAATGTGGGAAAATATTATTTAAATTATCCAAGATGGGGCACAACAGGGGGGAAAAAGAATAAAAAAGGTAACACATGGTAACTAATAAAATGGCAGACTTGAGTCTAAAACAAACAAATAAAAACCCCAGATAATGGCTTTAAATGTAAATGATTTAGGCAAGATAATTATAGGAAACTGTCAAATTTGACAGTAAAAAAGTAAGATTAAGACGTGCCTATCTACAAGATATCTACCTTCTGGCCACAAGAATCTCACTTTAAATATAAAAACATAAGTAATTTAAAAGTAAAAGAATGAAAAAAAGATATACCTTGATAACCCTCACCAAAAGAAAACTGGAATGGCTATATATTTTTTTTTTCTACGTTTTATTTATTTTTGGGACAGAGAGAGACAGAGCATGAACGGGGGAGGGGCAGAGAGACAGGGAGACACAGAATCGGAAACAGGCTCCAGGCTCCGAGCCATCAGCCCAGAGCCCGATGCGGGGCTCGAACTCACGGACCGCGAGATGGTGACCTGGCTGAAGTCGGACGCTTAACCGACTGCGCCACCCAGGCGCCCCAAGGAATGGCTATATTAATATCAAACAAAATAGACTTAAAATCAAGGAAAATTGCCAGATATAAAGAGGGATGTGCATAATGATAAAAGGATCAAGTTTCTATAAGACACAACAGGCCTAAATGTGCATATACCTAGTAACAGATACAAACATATAAAAACAAACAAACAAACAAAACAGAGCTAATAGAATGGAAAGCAGAAGAGCAAAATAAATGAAATCATAAAGTAGTTCTTGAAAAATTATGGTAAACCTCCAGCCAGGCAAATAAGAGTAGAAAAAAAAAAATAAACACAAGTTACTGACATCAGGGGGGAAAAAGGACATTATTATGGACTCCACAGTTTTTTTTGAAGTATCATTGATGTACAACATTCCATTAGTTTTAGGCATACAACATAATGATTTGATACATGTATATATTTTGAAATGAGACTCCATAGATATTAATAATAGATTATTATGACTAATTACACATGCAGAAATTTTGACCATTCAAATGGAATGGTCCAGTTTCTTCGAAGAAACCACAAACTTCAGCAAACCATAAAAGCGTCCCCAAACTGAAATTCACAACTTAAATAGTCTTCTGTTAAAGTACTTTATTTTGTAGTTAGAAACCTTCTGGGAGAAAAAAAAAAAAAGCAAAAACAAACAAACAGACAAAAAGAAACCCTCCAGGCCAAAAGATTTCACTGGAAAAGTCTGCCAAACATTTAAAGAAGAAATTAAAATTTCTCTACAACCTATTTCAGAAAGTAGAAGAGAAGAAACACTTCCCAACTAATTTTATGAGTCCAGCATTAACCCACTGCCAAAAGCAGTCAAAAGAAACTACAGAACAACATCGTTCATACATATAGAAGCAAATCTCTGCAACAAAATGTTAGCAAATCAAATCCAGAAATGTGTGCAAATGTACAAATATGTACACCCTGATTGATTCCACCACTTTAATACAGGCAAAAAAAAAAAAAAACCAAACCCTACATGAACGTATTAATTTATACCGAAAACAGCATTGGACAAATTTCAACATTGATTCATAATTTTTTTAAAAAAGCTCAGCAAACTAGGAATAGAAGGAATCCTCCTTAATCTGAAAAAGAGAACATAGAAAAAAAAAAAAAAGCCTGCAGCTAACTTCACACTTAATGGTGAAAGATGGAATTCTTAACCCACTGTTAGGGAACAAGTCAAGGACGTCCACTCACCACTCTGTTCAACAACATACCGGAAGCCTACCCAGTGCAATAAAGCAAGAAGAAATAAAGGACACACAGCTTGGAAAGGAAGAAATTACAGTTTTCTTTGCAGCAAAATCCAACAGAATCTACAAAAAGCTCTTCGAGGTATTATCAAAATTATAAGGGTATTTCAATGGACGAAGTATAGTCTGTTCAATAAATAATTTTGGAAATATTGTACATCCATATGCAAAAAAAAAAAAAAAGCTTTGACCTAACCCTCACCCCTTTCACAGAAATTAACTCTAACTAGATCAAAGTTCTCAATAAGGGGCGCCTGGGTGGCTCAGTCGGTTAAGCGTCCTACTTTGGCTCAGGTCATGATCTCACGGTCCATGAGTTTGAGCCCCACGTTGGGCTCTGTGCTGATATCTCAGAGCCTGGAGCCTGCTTCAGATTATGTGTCTCCCTCTCTCTCTGCCCCTCCCCTGCTCGCACTCTGTCTCTCTGTCTCCCCAAAATAAATAAATATTAAAATTTTTTTAATAAAAAAAGATCTAAATGAAAAACTTAAAATGATCAGAAGAAATTATAGGAGGGACACCTGGGTGGCTCAGTCTTCTAAGCATCCCACTGCTGATTTCGGCTCAGGTCATGATCTCATGGTCATGAGATCAAGCCTTGCGTCAGACTCTGCACAGAGCCTGCTTATGATTTTCTCTCTCTCCCTCTCTGTCTCTCTGCCCCTCCCCTGCTCATTCTCTCTCTCTCTCTCAAAATAAATAAATAGGGGCGCCTGGGTGGCTCAGTCGGTTGAGCGTCCGACTTCAGCTCAGGTCACGATCTCGCGGTCTGTGAGTTCGAGCCCCGCGTCGGGCTCTGGGCTGATGGCTCAGAGCCTGGAGCCTGCTTCTGATTCTGTGTCTCCTTCTCTCTCTGCCCCTCCCCCATTCATGCTCTGTCTCTCTCTGTCTCAAAAATAAATAAAAATGTTAAAAAAAAATTTTTTTTAAATAAAAAATAAATAAATAAATAAAATTTTAAAAAGAGGAAATCACAGGATTAATTCTTATGACATTAGGCATAATCATAAAATCATGATCTATAAAAGGAAAAATGATAAATGGGGATTCATCAAGATAAATGTTAAGAGAATGAAAACACAAAAAATAGGCCGAGAGAGATACTTGGAAATGGGATAAAATAAAAACAAGACTTGTATCCACGATATGTAAACATTTCTCAAAACTCAACACGTAAGAAGATGAACAATCCTGTTTAAAAATAGGCAACAGACAGGGACAGTCACACAACAGGACACTGCAATGACAAATAAGCCCATGAAGCTATGCTCGACACCATTAAGCAGCAGACAAATGTAAATTAAGACCACGTGAGACCCTACCACACGCTTTCCAGAATTAGAACAATACCAACCACTGGGGGGGGGGGATATACATTACAACTGGGACTTTCCCACATCGCTGGTGAGAACGCAAAAGGTTGCGGTCATTTTGAAAGCACTGAGGATTCCTTATACAGTTTTATATATACTCGCCATATGACCCAGCAACCCCACCCTGAAGTATTAATCCTAGAGAAATCAAAACAGCTACACAAAAGCCTCTATGTGAATGTTTTCAACAGATCTGCTCATAATTAGCAAAACTGGAAACTACCCAAGTGCCCTTCAGTGGGTGAATGTAGACGCAAACTGGTAAATGCATCCATAGTGGGATACCACTTGGCAATAAACAGGAGTAAAACCCTGATACGCACAACACAAGTGTATCTCCAAGCCATTAATCTGGGTGATAAAAAGTCATTCTCAAAAGGTGATACAGTAGATGCACGAGATGTAAATAGTAAAGCTCAATACCCATACGTGATAAACACACACACACACACACACACACACACACACACACAACTCTTTGCAAACAAGGAGTAGAAGGGAATTTCTTTAATGTGATAAAATATACCTACCTAAAAGTTATGGCTGATATCGTGCCTCATGGTGAGCCAGTAGAAGAAGTGCCTTTCAAACTGTGAACAAAACAAGAAGGTTCACTTCCTCTGCTTCTGTTCCACGTTGCTCTGTAAATCCCAGTCGACAGAATAAGGGAAAAATTAACATATAGAAAGAAAAGAAAGGAGAAACATTATTTTATGGCTCATGATTGTCAATATCGTGAGCTCTAAAGTATCTACAAATTGTTAAAAATAAGAGTTCAGGGAAATGGTTGCACACGAAATCAATATATTTTTAAATTACATTTCTAGATTCAATCTGAAAAAAACAAAGGTACTATTTATTTTTAGTAGCAATAAAAGCATATGGTACATATAAATACTTCTATAAAAGATGTGCACCTGTATTAAAATAAAGCTTAATTGAAGCTTTTTTAAAGACCCAAAGAAATGGATAGCTGTAAAAATAAATACAAAACGTTTTTAGCAATAGAAAGGCCTGGTATTTTAACTGTTAAATCTTCTCAACGTAGTCTATAGATTCAATGCGATCCAATCTAATCCCCAATAGGTTGAATTTGACAAGCTGATACTAAAATCTATAGGGAAGTACAAAAGCCTAAGAATATTTAAGACACTCTGAGAAAGAAGAGGTCAGGTGGGGTAGCTTGACCCTCAAGATTTCTAGTTCTGTAGTAAAGGTATAGTAACTAAGACCTGTCACGTCACAAGGCAGGAAAATCGTTCCATGTAACAGACGAAAGAGCCCAGACAGCGAACCTTATGTTAAGACTTGGAACTTGACAGAGAATGCACTTTGGATATGTGGGGGGGGAAATTTCCAAGGCATAAATCGTCTTGATTATTTGATTATTCATATGGGGGAAAACACATCCCTACTGTACAAGAATTCTGCATGTGCTGAAGACCAAAATGTAAGCAATAACATTAAAAATGTTAAAATGATGCAGCGCCTGGGTGGCTCAGTCGGTTAAGCGTCTAACTTCGGCTCAGGTCATGATCTCACGGTTCGGTTCGTAGGTTCGAGCCCCGCGTCGGGCTCCGTGCTGACAGCTCGGAGCCCGGAGCCTGCTTCAGATTCTGTGTCTCCTTCTCTCTCTGCCCCTCCCCTGCTCACACTCTGTCTCCCTCTCTCTCTCAAAAATAAATAACCATTAAATTTTTTTAATGTTAAAATGATTTAATAACATTCAAGCAGGGAGGGGTTTTCCTATGTAAGCCTCCCCCCAGTCTCCACTAAGAAGGACATAGTGACAAAAAATAAATAAATAAATGAAAAATAAACACATAAAAAAGTAAAAAAGAAAGACATAATGACATAAAGGATCCAACTGTAAATTCAATTACATGACAACCAAACACTTTTATTCATCCAAAGGCATCAAACAGGTTATGGAAAGACAAGACTCAGACTGGAAGAGTTGAAACACAACAAACCTAACAGAAGACCCACATCCAAAATATATTACACCTGGGGCGCCTGGGTGGCTCAGTCGGTTAAGTGTCCGACTTCAGCTCAGGTCATAATCTTGTGGTTCACGAGTTCAAGCCCCACGTCGGGCTCTGTGCTGACAGCTCGGAGCCTGGAGCCTGCTTCCGATTCTGTGTCTCCCTCTCTCTCTGACCCTCCCCACATTCATGCTCTGTCTCTCTCTGTCTCAAAAATAAATAAGTGTTAAAAAAAATTAAAAAACAAACAAACAAAAAAACAAAATGTATTACACCCGAATCCAGGTCAATAAAAAAATCTGAAAATTCAGCAGAAATATGGATGCAAGCATTGAACAGGCCTATTAAAAGGAAATACTAAATTAATTAATTCATTCATTCATTAAAATACAAAAGACCTCAATAGATTATAGATAAATAGATACTTCCATTTAATTAGTAATATGTATAATATATCCACATATAATTATATGGATGATATATACAGTATGTCACTCTCTATATAATTAATAACATATTATGTTAATACATAACTATATTAATAATTAATAGAGAGACCAATCTATATCTTTAGATGCTCTAATTAGACACCAGTTAAATATAAATTAGACCATTTACAACTACTAGCTGGATAAAAATTAAGATACTCAGTGATGCCAACTGTTGGTGATTACCCTCCTATCTTACCATTAGGGGCGGTACTGGCCCAACCCCTTTGGTAAGAAATCTGGCGTGATTTCATGAAGCTGAATATTTCCACGTCCAAGGACACTACACGTTATTCTCAGCTAGATATACTCTGGCACATGTGACCTAGGACATGTATAAGAATGTTTATTCAAGCATGGCTCACAGAAGCAGAAAAACTGGACCCAATTCAAGTGCCCATCAACTGGAAAATAAATAAATACATGGAGGTAGATTCACCCAATGAATTATTAAGCGCAAGTGAAAATGAATCACTGCTACACACATAGATACATCTCTTTTTATTGAAGTCGAGTTGGCATACGATATTATAGTAGTTTCAGGTGTATGGAATAGTGATTCAACATTCCTATACATTATACAATGCTCAATGCGGTAAGTATAGCTACCATCTGTCACCATACAACATTACTACAATATTATTGGCTATATTCCCTATGCTGTGTTTTTCATCAATGAGATTTATTTATTTTAGAACTAGAGGTTGGCACCTCTTCATCCCTTTCACCATCTTACCAGCCCCCTCCCTTCTGGCAATGACCATTTTGTTTTCTGTATTTACGAGTCTGTTTCTATTTGTCGTTGCTGCTGTTGTTTTGTTTTGTTGGTTTCGTTATTTAGACTCCACATATAAAGGAAATCATATATTGCCTTTCTTGGTCTGACTTATTTCACTTAGCGTAATATCCTTCAGGTCCATCCACATTGTTCCAAATGGCAAGATCTCGTCCTTCTTTATGGCTGATTAATAGTCCATTGCAGACATATAGCACATCTTCTCTTTCCATTCATCTGTTGACAGATACTTAGGTTACTTCTAAATCTTGGCTATTGTAAATAATGCTTCAATAAATATAGAAGTGCATATATCTTTTTAGATTACTATTTTCATTTTCTTTGGGTAAACATCCAGTAGGGGAATTGCTAGATCAAATCATATTTCTATTTTTAATTTTTAAGTAGCCTCGGTACTATTTTCCCTAGTGACTGCACCATTTTACATTCCCACCAACAGTGCACGAGGGCTCCATTTTTTTCTACATCCTCACCACCACTTTTTATTTCTTGTCGTTTTGACACTAGCTATTATGGAATGGTGTGAGGCAATAACTCTTTGTTTTGCTTTGCATTTTTCTGATGATGAGTGATGTTGGGCATCTTTTCATTTGCCCGTTGGCCATCTGTATGTCTGCTTTTGAAAAAATTTCTGTTTAGGTCCTCTCCCTTTTTTTAATTGAATTATTGGTTGTTTGTTTGTTTGTTTGTGAGTTTTTTTTCAGTGTTGAGTTGTATAAGTTCTTTATATATTTTGGATATTAACCCCTTATCATATATGTCAGCTGCAAATATTTTTCTCCTATTCATTAGGTTACCTTTTCGTTGTGTTGATGGTTTCCTTCCCTTTGCAAAAGCTTTTGATTCTGGTGCAGACCCGATAGTTTATTTTTTCTTTTATTTCCCATGCATGAGGAGACAGATCCATAAATACTTTGCTAAGGATGTTCCAGAGATTACCATCTTTTTTTAAAGATTTTTATGGTTTCAAGTCTTCCATTTAGTCTTTAATCCACTTTGAGTTTAGTTTTGTGTATGGTGTGAGAAAGTGGTCCATTGTGCATCTTGCTGTCCAGTTTTCTCAACACCACTTTTGAAGACAGTGTGCCCTCTGTCTTGTGTACTCCTGCCTTTTTCGCCACAAATTAATTGACCGTATATGAGTGGGTTTAGTTCTGGGCTCTCTCTCCTGTTCGATTGATCTATGTATCTATTTTTGTGCTGTACCATACTGTTTAGATTACCACAGCTCTGCAGTATATTTTCGCGTCTGGATTGTGATTACCTCCAGCTTTGTTCTTCTTTCTCAAGATTGCTTTGGCTATATGGCATCTCTTGTGGTTCCATACAGATTTGAGGATTATTTGTTCTAGTTCTGTGAAAAATGCTATTGACATTTTTATAGGGATTGCCTCAAATCTGTAGGTTGCTTTGGGTAGTATGGACATTTTAACAATTTTCTTTCTTCCAACCTATGAGCGTGAGATGTCTATAACATAGGTGGATCTTAAAGTGTAAGGTGGGTTGAAAAGCGATAGGTGTAGACTATTATGGAGAGAATGATTGCGTTTTCATGATATCCACAATAATTCTAAAGAAACTTGCTTAGGAATAAATGTATATAATTTTTGAAAGAGGATAATAGATCCAAAATTCTCCTGGAGGGGTGTTTCCAGGGCAACGGTGAAGTATAAATCATGGCATTGGTAATGTTCTGGCTCGGGATTGCTCGTTTTTTATTATACTCCTTAACATGCATATATTAAATAAATGATTGCATCTGAGTCCAATAATATTTATTTAAAAGAATAAAAAGATGAGAGCATGGGCGGAAGACAGACCAAGTGCATAAGTGCTTGAGGTACGCGGGGCTGCTAGAACAACGAAGAGAATGTATGGATGATTTTATGTGAGAACATGGCCTGAGTTATTAAAGATTGGTTGGGGGTTGGAGGACTGTTTATCTGCTGTAGAATGATGGAAAGAAGGGGCAGAATGTGGTCTCTGCTTATCCGTTGCTACATTAAAAACCATTCCGAAAGCAGACGAGCAAACAAAAACAAACAAAAATGGCAACAACATTTCAAACTCTAGTGGTTTAATCAACAACAGCTTTTATTTGGCTCACCAATCTTAGTGAGGACAGGGCTCAGTGGGTCAGTCTGTGTCTGCCCTGCTCAGGGTCAGCAGAGCCAGGTCGGTATCTAAAACTAGAATCCTTAGAAGGTTTGCTCACTTGTACATCTGGCCAGGAGACTCCAGCAGCTGGTTCCTGCAAGAGATGAGGCACTTGGGGCCTCCAATCCTCCCTCCACCTCTGTGTCGTCCCTCCACCAGGTAGGCTTCATGGCAGCCAGGCTTCTAAGATGCTGACCCAGGGCTCCAAGGGTATATGTCCGAAGAGAGAGAGTCAGGGGGAAACTGTCCCTCCTTTTCTACCTCGGCCTTACAACCAGTGCAATAGTCCCTCTTGCCACATTGAAAGTAGCCACAAAAGCCCGCCCACTTTCAAGGGGAGGAACATATATTTTGCACCTTTTCTTGGGGGAAATACGAAGTTTCCGAAAGCACATGTAGAACTAGAAACGTTGTTGTGGAAATTTGGGAAAACCACAAGCTGGCCCAGTGTGCACTGTGGTCCCCAGCGGACTGAAGGGAAAGGGGGAGGTCTAGGCAAAGAGAGGAAGGAAAATCAAGGTAGAAGGCAGCGAGAACCCTTACTGTGGACTGTGCTACCTAGGTTTACCAACAGGAGCTCAGGAGAGTCGTGGAAATGCAGGGTTTAAAAGGCGAGGAGGAGAAAATACCATGGAAAAGGGATACTTTATACCAACATGAGAAGGGGACCGGGAAGGAGAGGCTGGTGTCAGAAAGATTCAGAGGATGCCTTGCCCAGCCAGGCAGGTGTAACCAGACCTAGGGGATCATGGGGGAAAAAAATCAAAGGCAAGGACATGCAGCCCGGACACGGGATGTCTCCGAGTAGGCAGCAGTTGTCAAAAGGCTGCGAGGACTCAGGGCGGCACCTTCATCAGTAAACGTCCTCATCACAAGGATGAAATCCTAAGACGCCAGGCCTCCGATTCTCAAAACCGTCTCACCGAGCAACCCAGCACCACTGCATTGCAGGCAGAATGTGACGTCCTGTCAGAAGGGAACCTGAATAATTTAGAGTGATGTCGCCCATAAATATTTAATCATATGAAAAAATGTTCATGAGACATTGTTAAGTAAAAGAAAGGAAAGAAAGAAAGAAAGAAAGAGAAAAAAGAAAGTGAAAGAAAGAAAGAAAGAAAGAAAGAGGCAGATTGCAAAATAGCATAAATGCATAGGAAGAAAGAAAATGTGCTTGCTAAAATATTAACAGAATTCATCTCTAGCTGGGGGGGCGGGTATCACTTAATTTTCTTTTATCTTGACTCTTTTATATGTCTAAATTTCCATAATAAAAATGTGTTAGCATTTTAATAAATAGAAGATAGTAATTGTTATCATTTAAAAAAATATATCCAGTTTTACTCTAAGAAAGCCCAGAGAGAAGGTGTTTTAATGAAGTGTATTCAATCAATCTTTTAGTATATAATGTTATTGCCTCTCTTAGGAGGTATCCTTACATGAAGCGGGTTCCTCTTGCCGGTAACATACAGGGCGGCACTCAAAGTGTGATGCCTCCCGGCTTTGTCAGCGGCACGATTATGTTCAGGACACTAAGATGCTGTTTCTCTCTGTCACCGTGTTGAAATGTGCACTGAGGTTGCGGGAGACATGGAGGGTTCAACTGCGGGTGCCTAGCTTGTTTTCCTTAAGCACATCTTTGATGAAGCTGCAAAAATTAACCGTACAGGGTCTTGACTCTCAACGAATATTCTGCGTGACAAAATGGGCAGTGTGTGTAGGGCCCTTCTGCTGCATTGCCCCACGAACTGGGGAAAGTGTGGATGCAGTTGACTCACAGATCAGACCAGCTGCTTTTTCCATGGGTCACCATTTGCGATTCAGAGAATCACTGAGAAGCTACAGCTATTCAGTTTGAGTATTTGGCAGCTATTTTTGTGAAAATGACCAAGGTGAGTCTTCTGCTTTTGAGACAAGCAGCTGATAGCATTTGTTGCCAATGACAAAATTTGAACTTTTTTAAAATTTTTTTTTCAACGTTTATATTTATTTTTTTTTATTTTTTAATTTTTTTTTCAACGTTTATTTATTTTTGGGACAGAGAGAGACAGAGCATGAACGGGGGAGGGGCAGAGAGAGAGGGAGACACAGAATCGGAATCAGGCTCCAGGCTCTGAGCCATCAGCCCAGAGCCTGACGCGGGGGCTCGAACTCACGGACCGCGAGATCGTGACCTGGCTGAAGTCGGTCGCTCGACCGACTGCGCCACCCAGGCGCCCCATAAAATTTGAACTTTTAAGAAAAAAAAATTGTTTTGCACACTTGTGCCTTTTACCATGAGCTTGACAGTTTCCCGATGATTAAACACTTTTTTTTTTTTTTGGATGATAGGAGCAGTGGCTTGATTTTAAATATTGTTTAATGAAATATGTCAATATTTAGAAGTTCTCCATAACTCAACAAAGCAGTATTTTCCAAACAAGCAATGCACGACGTTATAAGATTGTGTGTAGGTAAAATATCCAGTCAAAGTGCAAGGGGGATAATGAAACAATATAAGAAGTTCATCCGTATGGTTTCAGAATCCACATTGCAACTTTTCAGATACCGCCACTTGCTGAGTTTTGGTGTAGTAGAAAAGAAAACTACCTGGAATCATCTGAAAAGACTACTAAACTATTTCTCCTTTACTCGCTTCCATATCTGCATCAGGCCAGATTTTCTTCATATGCTTCAACCAAAAGAGCAATCCTATGAGTTTTCAGGCAGAAGCTGGTATGAGAATCTGGCTGTGTTCTGTTGAGCCAGATATTAAAGAGGTTTGAAATAAAGAAAGAGAGGAAGGGAAGGGAAGGGAAGGGAAGGGAAGGGAAGGGAAGGGAAGGGAAGGAAGGGAAGGTAAGGGAAGTGGAAGGGAGGGGAGGGGAAGGGAGGGGAGGAGAAGGGAAGGGAAGGGGAGGGGAAGGGAAGGGAAGGGGAGTGGAAGGGAGGGGAGGGGAAGGGAAGGAAAGGGAAGTGGAAGGGAGGGGAGGGGAGGGAAGGGGAGGGGAAGGAAAGGGAAGGGAAGGGAAAGGAAGGGGAGCGGAGGAGAAGGGAAGGGAAGGGAAGGGAAGGGAAGGGAAGGGAAGGGGAGTGGAAGGGAGGGGAGGGGAAGGGAAGGGGAGGGGAAGGGAAGGGAAGGGGAGTGAAAGGGAGGGGAGGGGAAGGGAAGGGAAGGGAAGGGAAGGGAAGGGGAGTGGAAGGGAGGGGAGGGGAGGGGAGGGGAAGGGAAGGGAAGGGGAGGGGAATGGAAGGGAAGGGGAGGGGAAGGGAAGGGAGGGGAGGGGAAGGGAAGGGGAGGGGAGGGGAAGGGAAAGGAAGGGGTGTGGAAGGGAGGGGAGGGGAAGGGAAGGGGAGGGGAAGGGAAGGAAAGGGAAGTGGAAGGGAGGGGAGGGGAGGGAAGGGGAGGGGAAGGAAAGGGAAGGGAAGGGAAAGGAAGGGGAGTGGAAGGGAGGGGAGGGGAAGGGAAGGGAAGGGAAGGGAAGGGAAGGGAAGGGAAGGGGAGTGGAAGGGAGGGGAGGGGAAGGGAAGGGGAGGGGAAGGGAAGGGAAGGGGAGTGAAAGGGAGGGGAAGGGAGGGGAGGGGAGGGGAGGGGAAGGGAAGGGAAGGGGAGTGGAAGGGAGGAGAGGGGAGGGGAATGAAAGGGAAAGAGGTAAAGAAGGAAAGGGAAGGAGGGAGGAAGGAAGGAAGAGAGAAAAGCAATACCACTTCTCACTTAATATTTATTTAAAAACAACAATAAGAACCTATAGTTTTTGGTTTAGAAACTATGGTTGTTTGTTATTAAAATGTTACTTTCATTAATATACAGTGGGTTCACTTTTATTATTTTTAAAATAAATACCTTTAAATCATCAGTTTTAATTTTTATTGCAGTAAATTATATATATATGTATGTACATATATATATATATGCACGTGCATGTGTGCTAATGTATATCACATAAACACACGTGTATATAAATAACATTCTGTTAATAATAATATGTGCATAAATAAATGCACAAATAATTGCTCTTCGGGGTCCTGAGTCCAAAACCCTTGGGAGCCGCTGCATTATGGAAGGATATATGAGACGTGTAGGAGGAAATCCCCTTCTCCTGGCGTCGTGGTGCTAGGACACGATGCGTGCAGGTGTCCTGGCGATCTTCAAGTGCAGTTGACAGATGCGGTCGACCGGCTTCAAGGGGCTGAGCAGAACTGCGGAAGAAGCCAGGCTTTTGCTGATATCATTGAGCGTCTGAGTCCATCAGTTCTATTCTCTTAGCTTTGGACTGATTACGGGAGATACTAAAAGTGTTCCGATTGTTCAGGCCACTCTTAGTTCCTCTATTTGTGCTAAAGCCACCCTCACCGCCGTATGACCCAAGCCATCGCCTAAAAGGAGCGACCAGACATTTATTCAGCTATGTCTGCTGCTTTGCTGAAGGACTTTCCACGTATTAACCCACACAACCCTCCCACCCGACATGCTGAGAGAGGTTGGATTTTTCCCACTGACCACACCAGGTTATCTGAGGCACAGAATAGGTCTCTTGATTCCCTGAGGTCACCCAGACAAAGCTGCGGCCAAATAGTCGAATCATCATCTGGTTGTCTTCCACAGTCTGTTCTCTTTCTATTAAAACCTTCGCCACATTTAACACCCCAAGTCTGTATTTGCGAGCATACCCAACATAAACATCTCGGCGTGCTTTTCAAGCACTGTGCTCATCTTTCCAATTTAACAATCAAATATAACTGAGCCTCCTTGTTTTTAATTTTTGGTTTTACTTCATCACTACCCAGGCAGTTCCTTTTTTTTCTGGTTGCACTTGTAGAGTTGTTTCCACATTTCACACATCTCTTGCCTCTCTGTACTGCGATTGTATCTTGCCATGTCTGTATGCCCAGTGGGTTGCCGATTCCCGCACTGGGTTTGACACATCGTGGGGGTTTCCCAACAGTAAGTGTAGTGATGATAAGTACATCGCACATTCACTAAGGACTAGGTACTTGATATATATCACACTAGTCCTGAAGCCAGCTCTTTGATGTGATTATTATTATCCCCATTTTGTGGGTGAGGAAACTGACGTTCACCAGGCTGATCGAGCCAAGGGCACACGGATAGTGAATCTGTGAACCAGATTTCAAGCCCACCTTCTTCTGGCAACATTAAGGAGCAAAATTTGAAAAGCGATTAACCCTTCTGTCCCTTAATACCCGTAGTGATTAGAGAGCCGCTCTTTCCTGGGAAATCCATTCTTTCGTAGACAAGCCTAATAATGATAAAGTTGTGTCTTAGGATGATTTGCATTTCCACACATGATTCTATGAAGACGAGAATCCAGATATTCAGAGTCTACGTAAAGCTAACTGAGTCCCCCAGATGCAGAACAGCTACGTGTGTGTGGTCGTAGGGTCCTGAATGGAAGGAAGGGTGCCATGAGTAAGACTGAGAGTATCTGCAGCTCCTGAGTTACGGGATTTCTCTCTCTCTCTCTCTCTCTCTCTCCTCTTTCTCTCTGTTTTTATCTTTCATCACATTCCTACTACCTCACATGCTGGCTCCCTAGTACATGTCCATCACTAGCCCTTTTTCATGACCCCCTCTAATTCTGCTGGGGAAGGTGAGGCACAGAGAACTGCCCCCCTTATCCAAGTCTGCACAACTACTGAGTGGCAGAGTTCAATGCCAACCGTTCATCTTCGCAGCATGTCGGTTCCCCAAGCTGGATGCCAGTGTTTTTTCTATGTCCCTGAAAATTCAGGGAGGGAAAAGGGGCAAATCATACAAGACCCCTCTCTCCCAGCATATTCAAATTACAGACCTAATGAGAAAGTTTAATTTTCCCTTAGGTGTTCAGACTGTCTTTGATCCTTTTAACAGATTCTGGAAAACAAGAATAAATACATCTTTAGGAAACGAATGGACTTTGATACGCATTCCTAGAAGCTTTGGCCTCCCTTATTTTTTTTTTTTCCCTATTCTCAGCTAATCACGGTTGAGGTGAGAGCTTAAATCATCACTGTCAACTTTTTGGGATGAGCACTGGGTGTTGTATGTAAGCGATGAACCACGGAAATCTACGCCAAAAATCAAGAGCACACTTTACATGCTGTGTGCTAGCCAATTTGACAATAAATTATATTAAAAAAAATCACTACCAACTCCGTGGTGCTTCAGCTTTAATTTGCATACAATGAGATGCACAGAAATTTATCTTATTTATCTTAAATTTAGGGGCGCCTGGGTGGCGCAGTCGGTTAAGCGTCCGACTTCAGCCAGGTCACGATCTCGCGGTCCGTGAGTTTGAGCCCCGCGTCGGGCTCCGGGCTGATGGCTCGGAGCCTGGAGCCTGATTCCGATTCTGTGTCTCCCTCTCTCTCTGCCCCTCCCCCATTCATGCTCTGTCTCTCTCTGTCCCAAAAATAAATAAACGTTGAAAAAAAAAATTAAAAAAAAATTATCTTAAAAGTAGAGTTGGATAAACTTAGATGAATATATATGCCCATGTAACCAAAACTTAAACTGTCTTAAGTGTTCTCCAAAAATCTGCCAACAGTCTCTCCTGTCCCTATATGTACCTGCTACCCCCTACATCAAAAGATGAACTCTATTTTCCTTCCTCTGGATCTGGATGTGATTTCGTTTGATCAGTAGAACTTGGCAGAAGTCAGGCTGTGATTGTTCCAGACCCAGCCCTCAAGGACCCTGCTTCCGTAACTGTTATGCCGGAAGAAAACAGTCCAGACATCTGGTAACCCCGGTACATGTTACAGAGTCAAAGAACCACCTTAACAAGCCCTGAAAACGTGGGAGAATTGTATCAATATTATGTAGGCTACTCATTCCTTGGTGGTTTGTGCCCCAGCAAAAAATAATTAATGCACCAAAGAAGATGTGGAAATTTCATCCTCACAGAGCATTTTCTCATGATCATTTGCCATCGGTCCCCACGTAGTCTTACAACCAAAAGCTGCCAGGGCAGCTGGGTGGCTCAGTGGGTTAAGCGTCTGCTTTGGTTTGGGTCATGATCTCATGGTTCCATGAGATTCAGGGTTCAAGCTCTGAATCGGTGTCTGCCCTGGCAGTGCTGAGCCTGCTTGGGATTCTCTCTCTCCTCACTCTCTCTACCCCTCCATCACTTGCATATGTGTGCACTCTCTCTCTCTGTCTCTGTCTCTCTCTCTCTGTCTCTCTCAAAATAAATAAACTTTAAAAAATAAAATAAGTAATAAAGTAAAATAAATAAAATAAAATAAAATAAAATAAAATAAAAGCTGCCCTTAGGCTTATTCCCAAATGTAGCTGTGCCCATTCTTAAACTTTAAATGAGCTTAACCTTCAGATGAATTTTTATATGAAGGAAATGATAAGTTCTTCACTTTTTCATATCTGGCTTCTTTCACTGAATATAATGGTTTCTGATAATTACCCATAGTAGTATGTCTTTCTTCCCTTCCCTTCCTTCTTTCTTTCTCTCTCTTCCTCCCTTCCTCCCTCCCTCCCTTCCTCCGTCTCCCCCTCTCTCTCTCTTTCTTTCTTTCTTTCCTTCCTTCCTTCCTTCCTTCCTTCTTCCCTTCCTTCCTCCCTTTCTTCCTTCTTTCTTTCTTTCTTTCTTTCTTTCTTTCTTTCTTCTTTCCTTCTTTCTTTCTGTATTAGTCTGTTATTTTTATCATCACAGCATTCTAAGAGTATACCAAAATCAGTTTATCTACTCCCCTGATGATAAACATTGGGGTTGCTTTTAGTTTTTGAGTATAATCAATAAAGCTGCTTGGAAAATGTTGATACACATCTTTTTGTAGGCATATGTTATCACTTCTCTCTCATAAACCTCTAGGAATTGTGGCTGGTTCATAGAATAGGTGAAAGCTTAACAGTCAAAGATACTATTCAAAAGTTCCCCAAAATGGCTGTGTCACTTTATATTCCTCCCAAAATATACACAATCCAGTTGCTACTCATCCTCTTGCTATCTGGAGGTGTCAGTTTTATTTTATTTTATTTTATTTTATTTTATTTTATTTTATTTTATTATTAGTTTATTTTATTAGTTTATTATTTTATTTTATTTTATTTTATATTTTATTTTTTATTTCAATATTTCTAACTGTTTAAGAAGAGCTTGATTTCACATTTTTTTTCTTTTTCTTATTTTTTATATTCGAGTTAGTTAACATACAGTCTAGTCTTGGCTTCAGGGGGAGAACACAGTGATTCGTCTCTTACACATCACACCCAGTGCTCATCCTGAAAAGTACCCTCCTTAATGCCCATCACCCCCACTCACCTCCCCTTCAGAAACCCTCAGTTTGTTCTCTGTATTTAAGAGCCTCATATGGTTTGCCTCCCTCTCTGTTTTTATCTTATTTTTCCTTCCCTTCCCCTATGTTCATCTGTTGAGGTTCTCAAATTACGCACATGAGTGAAATCATATGATATCTGTCTTTCTCCGACTGACTTATTTCACTCAGCATAATACCCTCCAGTTCCATCCACGTTGTTGCAAATGGCAGGATTTCATTCTTTTTCATCACCAAGTAGTATTCCATTTGAGTTGTCAGTTATTTTCATTTCAGTCACTCCAGAGTGTGTGTAGAGGGTTTTATTGTGGATTTAATTTCTGTTTCTTGGGTGACAAATATTTTTGAGCACTTTTGAATGTCCTTTTTTTCATTTGCTTATCTTCTTTTGTGAAATAGATATTTGTCTCTTGCCCATTTTCTTTGGCTTGTAATCTTTTTATTTTGATGTGCAGAAGTTCTTTATATATTCTGGGTATAAGTCTTTTGTCAGATATGTGTATTGAAATGTTTTATTCCCACTCCGTGGCTTGACTTTTTATTTGCTTAGGTGTCTTTTGGTGACTAGAAGTAATTCATTTAGATAAAGTCAAATTTGGTGACTTTTCCCCTCTGTTTAGTCTTTTTTGTATTCAAAGAAAGATGACAACATTGTTCTTTTGTTTTCTTCCAGAATCTTTAGAGTTTTGTCTTGCATTTAGTTCTATGGTTCATCTCAAAATAATTTTTGTGTGTGGTGTGATGTAAGATCCCTTAATCATTTCATGTAATTGTCTGATTGCTCTAGCATCATTCCTTGAAAAGACTTTCTTTATCCCACTGTATTGTGCAATGACTTGGCCAAAAATCAGTTCACCATACATTTGTGGATCTGTTTCTGGGTTTCTTATTACATTCTCATAAAATGTTTTTTCTGTTCTTACTCCAATAACACAATAATCAGAACATCATAGCTTAGAAAGACTTACAATTATAGACTATGGGTTCTCTAACTTCATCTTTTCTTTAAAGATTATTTTAATTTCCATATAAGTTTTAGAATCAGCGTATCAATTTTTATAATAAAATCATATAGAATTCTAATTGTATTAGATCTGTCAGTCAATTTGACACATCAATGGGTCTTCCCATCCATGAGTATAGTACATCTCTCCATTTACTTAGGTCTCTCAGTAATGTTTGTCAGTTTTCCAAGTAAAAGTCTTGCTTGTTATTGGAAAATATATTTGCATATATTTTGTATGTTGATGTTATTATAAATGGTGATTATCAAATATTATTTTCTAATTGTTTCTTTCAAATATATAGAAATCCAAATGTCCTAGTTTGACCTTGTACCCTGAGACCTTGCTAAATTTTCCTATTAATGCAAGTACTTTGGGGGTTCCTGGGTGACTCAGTCTGTTGAGCGTCTGACTTCAGCTCGGTCATGATCTCACTGTCCATGAGTTCGAGCCCCACATGGGGCTCTGTGCTGACAGCTCAGAGCCTGGAGCCTATTTCAGATTCTGTGTCTCCCTCTCTCTCTGCCCCTCCCCCACTCATGTGCACACGCACACGCGTGCGCTCTCTCTCTCTCTCTCTGTCAAAAATAAATAAACATTAAAAATAACATTAAAAAATTGTAATGCAAGTATTTTGGGGTTTTTATTTGGTTTTAGATTTTTTAGGATTATTTATGCCAAGAATCAAGTTATCTATGAATTAAGACAATTTAACTTCTTTTGTGCTCATCTTAAAGCCTCTTATTTATTTTTCAGGCCCAGTACATGCAAGGACCCACGGTATAATGTTGAAAAGGAGAGCTAAAAGTGAACATCCTTATTGTATTTCTAATCTTAATAGTAAAACAATCAATAATTCATTAAGTAAATATTACCTTAGTTATGTACTTAGTATGGAAGTATTTTCATAAAAGCCCTTTATAGATTAAGGAAGTTTCTTTGTATTTCTAATTTGTTGAAGGATTTAAAAAATTAATCATGAGTGCCTACTGAGTTTCATTAAATCCTTTGTCCTGCATGTGGTAAATTTTATTAATTGGTTTTCAAATATTAAACCAACCTTGCATTCTTAAAATAAATCCCTCTTGCTCGTGTTGTATTGCTCTCTGCTGGATTTTATTTTCAAAAAAATATTGTTATGAATTTTCGCTTCTATGCTTCTGGGTTAATCACTCTTGTTTGGTAATATTTTTGTCTGCTTCATTTATCAGATTAATTCTGAGATAATAAAATGAATTGACAATGTTTGTTTCTCTCCTATTTTCTAAGGTGGCATGTCTAGAGTTGTTAATTGTAAACTTAATGTTTGGTAAAATTAATCAGTGCAATAGTGTCAATCCAGAATTTTCTTTGTGGAAATTTTGAAATATTTATTCAATTGATCTAATAAATGTAGACATAGTCAAGTTTTCTGTTCCTTCTTTTGTAAGCTTTGATAGTTTTTGTCTTTCAAAATACTGCCTATCTCTTCCAAATGTCAAATGAATTGTAATTAAGTTGTTCCATTTATTTTCTTATTATTCTCTTGATGCTCATAGAACTACAGGATATTTAGCATTTCTTACTTTTTATTTCTGATATTGGTATTCATATATACTTATCAGCTTTTAGTTTTTACTTCTTTGTTTTTAACATTTATCTTTGAGAGAGAGAGAGAGAGAGAGAGAGAGAGAGAGAGAAAGCATGAGCGGGGGAGGGGCAGAGAGAGAGGGAGACACAGAATCCGAAGCAAGCTCCAGGCTCTGAGCTGTCAGCACAGAGCTGGCATGGGGCTGGAACTCACAAACTGTGAGATCATGACCTGAGCCAAAGCCAGACGCTCAACCAACTAAGCCACCTAGGCACCCCTAGTTGTTACTTCTTACTTTGCCTTAGTTACTGTTCTTGTTCTAGTTTTTTTTTAAGATGGAAGTTTTGATCACTAATTTTATAACTCTCTTCATTTCTAGTATCAGAATTTGACCCTAAAAATTTTCCTCCGAGCACTACTTCAGCTGTCATTCACATATTTAAATATTTCTGTTTCATTTTCATTTGTTCTATTTCCTTTTCATCTATTAGCATCTTCATATTTGAAATGTTTCTTTGTCAGTATAAAGTTGGTTTTTGTGAGAAGACCAACTATATATTTTTATATATATTTGTATATATATTTGTATATATATTTTTATATATTTTTATATATATTATCTATTTTGTATCTATTATGAGAATATTTACTTTTTATTTGGTTTGTTGGTTTTACTTGTATTTATGTGTAATTATCAGCATGGTTAGATTTTTTTAATGTTTTTTTTTTTTTTTAATTTTTTTTTCAACATTTATTTATTTTTGGGACAGAGAGAGATAGAGCATGAACGGGGGAGGGGCAGAGAGAGAGGGAGACACAGAATCGGAAACAGGCTCCAGGCTCTGAGCCATCAGCCCAGAGCCCGACGCGGGGCTCGAACTCACGGACCGCGAGATCGTGACCTGGCTGAAGTCGGATGCTTAACCGACTGCGCCACCCAGGCGCCCCTGTTTATTTATTTTTGAGAGGGAGAGAGGGAGAGAGAGAGATGGAGCGCAAGTGGGGGAGGGGCAGAGAGAGAGACACACACACACAGAATCTGAAGCAGACTCCAGGCTCTGAGCTGTCAGCACAGAGCCCGATGCAGGGCTTGAACTCACAGGCTGTGAGTTCATGACCTGGGCCCAAGTTGGAGGTTTAATCGAATGAGCCACCCAGATGCCCCAGCATGATTAGATTTAAAAATACTTCTATTTGTTTTCCATCTGTCCCATCTGTTTTGTTTCTCTTCCCCATGCCTGTTTTTCTAATTAATTGAATATTTGTTATTAGTCCATTTTTTTAATTAGCATCTACTGACCTTATCTCTATATTTTATTTTTTATTATCTTCATTGTTCTTGCAATAACTTCCCCTGGTCTATTTTAAAATACTGTAAAACTTTAAATATAGGGTAAGAACCATATAATGCCATAGTCTATGTTCCTTTTCTCATTATTCTGCTGCTGTTGTCATACATTTTACTTCGGCCTGTGTTGTAAAATGTCACATTATTTATCTCATTTTTGCTTTACACATTCAATTATTTATCGAAGTTATTAAAAATTGATTTAAATTTTTCAGTTTTATTTTGCCACATATATACTAGTTCTGGCATTCTTCCTTACTTTGTGGAAATCAGAATTTCCACCTGATATTATTGTCCTCTGCCTGAGGAAATGTGTTTAGCATTTCTTATTCTGTGAGTTTGCCAGTGATGAGTTTACTCAGATTTTTTAAAAATACGAAATATCCTAAATATACTTTTATTTTTGACTGATATTTTTACTAGATATGGAAATCTGAATTGACAGATCTTTTTTTGGCACTTTAAAGATTCAATTTCAGAGCCTCCTGACCTCCATCATATCTAATTAAAAGTCAGTCTTGATTATTGTATTTTTCCCCTGTAATTAGTATTTATTTTCCTGTGGGCACTCTATGATTTTCTCTATATTCATTGTTTGCAGCAGTTTGACTATGCTATCTGCTTAGGATTTCCTGAGCTTCTTGGGCCTGTGAATTCATTTTTTTCCTCCAAATTTGAATATCTCTGGCCATTATTTATTTCTTCATTTATTTGCCCACCTTTCTTTCTCCTCTTCCTTTGGGACTTTAACTACATCCATAGTAGACATTTTCATGTCATTCCACATGTTGCTGAAGCTGTGTTTAAATATTTTAATATTTTCTTTTTTCTGGGCTTCACATTATACTGATCTGTTCACAGGTCTTTCCCTGATGTATTCAAACTGCTTTTAGGTCAGTTATTGAGCTATTGCTTTATATGTTGTGTTTTTCTATTCCAAAATTTTCATTAGGTTATTTCTTATAGTTTTTATGTGTCTCCTCAGAATGCTAAAGTGTTTACTGATTCTTTTACTCTTTTCTTTTTTGTAATTTCTTTAAGATCGTTGTAACATCTGTATTAAAGTCCTTCTCCATTAGTCTAATACTCCAGTCATCTGTCAGTCTGCTTCTCTTGTCTATATTTTCTCTGGATTATTAACCATATTTCCCTCTTCTTGGTATGTTCAGTGAATTTTCATTGTATACATGATATTGTGGATTCATGTAGACACTCTGGATTTTGTTATGTTCCTCATAATAATGTTGAAGTTTTTGTTGTTGTTTGATTTGCTTTGGTTTCCGTGGCAGGCAATTAAATTACTAGAAGATCACCTTGGAATGGATTTGTGCCTTTCTAGGGCCAGTTTATTTTTGTTGGTGGTGGTGGTTTGTTTGCTTAGTCCTTAGATGTAGTCCATGTTATTTTGGCATAGTGCTTCTGTGTTTTCAGTAAAAAGTTCATAGCTTTTACTAAACTCTTGATCAAAGATTTGGGGCTTCCTATATTTGGGTCATTTCATTCCATTCAAATTCCCATCAATTTCCAGTCCTAAGTTCACACTTCTTTCTCTTTTGCCCAGTAGCGCTATTATTCTTTTATGTCTGAGTTTTCTTCCCCAACATCTATGCAGAAAAAGCTGGCTAAATGTAGAACTCATCTAATTTATCTCTCATTTCAAGATGCATATCTGCCTACTTTTGCTTGCTGTCCAACACTGCAAAACATTGAATTTTTTCTTCCAGAGTTGTAATTGTTACTGCCATTAGGGTAAGTCCAATAAAAGTAACTCAGATATTACCAGAATTGGACCTTTCTTCAAAATATCAATAGTAATAGAAAGTTTTGTGTGGATTTGGTCATCATAGTCTAGAAATGTTCAATTAATTTTTTACCAGAGATAAAAACTTAGCCCACACCAGATACAAGAGTAGCTTATGGTAGAAAATAACTGATATTTATCTATACTCTCTCGTACCAAAGTCTTGGCAAACAATATCACCTAAGACCACATCTGTGGGTAGGTAATATGGTTTTTTTTCTTACCATCATATGAAACAACTGAGTCATAAATAATTGCCTTGATTTACTCAAAGCCATAGTGTTTAGATGTGAGACCATCAGGATTCAAGTAATTATCTAATTCTAACACCTGTAATCTCTCCACTGATCTTCCCATTGATCCAGACATTTCTGAAATCTCTGAGACTTCACCAGATCCAAGATGTGAAGTGCCTATCCTCCAGGCCCATCAGTAAGTACTTCGACATATATAGGAAATTTGTTGTGTGCTGGTTTGCAAGTGTCCATTGGCAGTAGTCTGTGTGGAGCTCTGTGTTAAGAGATGTTGTGGTTTCTTTAGGATTTTGTAGAAAGTATTTTTGTGAAATATTAATAATGTTTACCATAGACAGGTAACTAAATGATAACTAAAAATGCTTCCTGAGAGAAAATAACTTACTAATTCAAGTAATAGAAAAGTAAGAAGATGGCAATTGTCCTGAGTGGGGGGTGATTTCCACAACAAATGCTGTTCCATTTTCTACACCTACTTTCCAGTCGGAATGAGCCAACTTTATGACCAATAAAATAAGGCAATTGAAGCACGAATGTTTTCCAAAGCAACCCCAGGACAAGTTGCATAGATTACCAGAGTAAGGAGCTTCTGCCATTTCTCAGTGCAAAGTTTCTTCCAGGCAGTCATGCTTCTAGACTACTCGACGTGGATTTGCAACTAGTGTCACGTAGCTCATGCTAACTTTGACAAATCCCTGGAGGGAACGCTGGAGAACATAGGCTCAAGTGCAGCCTTTTAGAAGGGATTAATCCTTCCACTTATAATACCATTTTACCATGCTAAGCACCTTTCGAAGGCTCGGAAAACCCGATAGTCTTAGTCAAGGTGTATTGTAGGGACATTTATGTGTATATGTGTGTATATATGTAGTTATGCACTGAATGTTTGTGTACTCCCAAAATTCATATGTTGAACTCCTACTCCTCGGTGTGATGGTATTAGGAGACAAGACCTTTGAGAGATAGTTCATGAGGCCGGAGCACTTGTCTGATAAAAATTAGTGCTCGTGTATAAACAGACAGAAGAGAGCTTCCTCTCTCTTTCTCTCTTCCCCACCCCCAACCCCCACTCTCTGCCATGAGAGAGCACAGCAAGAAGGCAGCCATCTGTAAGCACATAAAAGGCTCCTGAGAAAACACTGAGTCAGATGACAACTTGATCTTGGACGTCCAGCTTTCAGAACTGGGAGAAACAAATGTCTGTTATTTAAGTGACTCAGTCTATGCTATTTTGCCATGGCATCTCAAGCGGACTAATATGTAGGTTTTGGTGTTACTAGTAATTACATTAATTGCTAGGATTTTTTTTTATTTTTTTACTTATTAACTGTTATTATTTGTCATATGTCATGCAACCTTCTAAGTGTTTTGCTTATCTCCATTATTTTACTCCAGACAACTCAACTCACAGAAATCACATGAGTTGGGTGTGTAATCTCCATTTTACAGTGAAGGGAACTGAAGCACATGATGAAGCCAATAAAATATATGCGTAAGGCTCAAATTCAGATGACTCTGGAAGGAGATTTGGCTACCAACTAGTGAATACATTGGTACAATAGGAGTTTGGGCATTGGATATGAAGTATTCCCTCTGGGCAGTGGCGTCCTTAATATTCATCCTTCTGGCTCAAAGCATAGACCTTCTGATGAGAGCATGTTCCCGTAATCTTGTCCTAATTATCAAGAGCTCTGGACACCTACCTGGCTCCTTTCAGACTTGTTCTGAGAAACATTGGTTCCTGCAACACTAGCCACATATGGGACTCCCCAAAACAGCCAAACCACCTGCAGGTCTGACTTGGAATGTTGAGTAAGGCCTGCCGTCTAAAGCCTTGTGAATGCAACTCACCTGCCCCATCAGGCCTACATGTTCACACCATTGGACACCACCCTTGGCTCTGGCACTGTGGCCCACAGGGTTTGCCCACTGACAATCCCCAGCCCACACTCAATCCCAACCGATGACACCCAGGTAATGATGATATCTGAGCAGAAAGAAACAGGTTAGGCTGTCGCATAGGACAGAAAGAAAACTTCCTCCTTCTTAAAATATTACTAGTCTCAGGTACCAAGAGGTCCAACTTCAGAACGAAATCGTAAGTCTGGAAGCTTCTTTAAAAGTCGGGCATGGAAATCTCCGTTATGTTTGACTTCAGTTGAATGACTCCAGTGATTTTCTTCCTCTAATATCTGGAGGTTAGCCAACCACAGGACACTTGTTTTCTGTTCATTTGTAAATTAATATATCTGGAAGCAAAGATTGTCTCTGAAAAAAGCAGATTCGCTTTTCTCCAAACGTAATGAAATTATGTTTGAGGAAGCCTCTGTTGATGTCCAAGAATCTTTATGAGCCTTTTAAAGTCATTGTTTTCTTCTCACAAATGAGAACTTGCTGATGCCAAGGAGTAATGAACTGGAAAACCACATGGTGACAGTTGGTTCTTAAGCTGGCCCGGGTGCATAGCAAGGCCTGCTGGGGAAGGAAGCTTGTGACTTCCTTACTTCTTGTTCTCTGTCTCTTATTTTTCCCTCTTTTGTTCCCCCTCCTCTCTTGCCCCCTCCCTACTTTTTCCCTTAGGCGATAAATACAAGCCTTAGAATAGACCGACCTGTCAATCTAACATTTAATCATATGGTCAATTACTATTGTATGAACACGATATGTAATCTTACTGGGTCTCAATTTTCTCATCTGTGAAATGGTGATGATATATCCCTTCCTCACTTCCTTCTTTCAAAAAGAATCCGTCTTTGATTCGAGTATCCAGTTCTACCCCATGCGACTTCTGTAACGCGAAGGGGCAGAGAAGACCCCCCACATACAAGAGTACTTGAGCCATCACAGTAAATAATGGTCATCTTGTCCCCGTGTAGAGCAAGGAGTTCAAAAACCCAGAGCTTGAGGTAGGTAAAGGCTGGCTGTGATGTAGGGTAGTAGCCTACCCTTTCAGCCTTCCCTGAAAGCCTGCTGCCTCAGAAATTCTGCAACCTATCAAATGACCAAAGAGGTAGCTGCCCTGAGGATGAAGCTGTCACACCAGATAGGGCCAAAAGAACAGGACACAGCTAAAGCTCAGTCCCTGATCATGCTCCATACCTACACTAGACCTGGACTCCCCGTACGTGAGATAGATTCCCCTATTCGTGAAGCCAGTTTGTAGGACGTTCTTTTTATTTGCAAAACCATCCTAGCTGCGTGTATGTGAGAATCAAATGTGATCATTTACACCCACAATTAATAGTATGTGCCAGGTCCTCAAGATGTTCATTAACTTCCTCCCCTCTAATTCAGATTTTTTCTCTTTATTCATTGTCTCTACTTCTCTCTGTAACCCAAACATATCTTGGTATTACCAAGCCCGAAAACCCACATAAAGCATGAAAGTGTTGTTAGGATTTCTTGGTTTTCAAGAAACAAGAGACCCTTTCAATTTACTCAAAACATGGAGGGTTTAGTGTAGAGAGACACGTTATGTAAGGAAAACTGGATTCTCAGCCATTTGTACAAGCTCTGGAGGGTTTCAAAAAAAAGCTGGAGGAACCACAGTACCTCTGGGCCTCATGACCTAATGCTTTCCAAGCACTGAAACTCTTGGGTACTCTTTTTATGCCCTCAGCAGAAGAAACTTGTATGCCCACACTCTACTGGGATCTAGAAATTGCTTTTCCACAGATACTCCCTGTCACTGGCCTCTGTCTCAGTATCTCCCATTTCAACCCAAAAGACAAAAGATGTTATGGGTACCATAGCTCCAGTGAAGCAAAGCTCTCAGGCCACCAACCACCCTATGGATGGACTGTAAGAAGCCATGATCACTTCTTTAGCACAGTAGTCTTTGACCAGAGTCCCTGAGTCACATTGCACAGGACACAACTATCTATATACATGAGAACCACTATCATTTATCAAATAGTTAGGTAAGTATATTGTGTTAGCTACTATGCTCACAAACAAAATAAACACAAAACTTTCCAGATAAAGTCTTCCTAGAAATAGGTAGATGGTGCAAATAGATATAAATCAAGTTGTAATGTGAAAAGGAAGCCAGGAGTGAGAGTAGGGATATGTTGTATGGGGGAGGAGAGTATACCTGATACATGGTAGGCAGGGAACGATGCTCTGGGCCATGCTTGAGTCAAGATCTAAATACAATGTGTGAGTGAACTACTTGAATATTGGTGGGGGGAGAGTATCGGAAGGAAACTGTTTGATGCAAATGTCCCAGGTCAAGAATGTGCTTGATTTGTTGAAGGAACAGGCCAGTATGATCTCAGTGATGTGAGAACGAGGAAGGGGTACGAGACCTGGACAGATGGTGGAGTTGGTGCCCCCCTTTCCTCAGGAGTGTTCTTCATCTGATGGGTGGCAGTTGCCCCCAGAGGGGTCCAAGCTCATGTGGGCATCCTGCTGTTTGGCTTTTCTGGCAGAGGGGATGGAGATCCATGTCTTGGACATCCAAGTCCCACAGTGAGGTCGCTCTAGGTCCCATTAATGGATTCGGTACCTTCTCTTTCAGTTCCTGGCACTAACCTATGGCTCGTGCTCCTCTCACCCACCCTTTCCTTCTGAGATGCCTCACCCTACAGCTGGACGGATTCTCCTAAGGCAACCTGAAGACACAGCACAAGAATTGCACACCTCCTGCAACTAGAACCCAGCTGCTGGAGGACTGGTGCTTTATCTTGTTCCCAGGTGTAATCTCGCAGCTTTGACTAGCACCTGGAATATAATAGGACAATAAGCCCTCAGGAAATCTTGGAGACTGACAGTATCCCTGTGTTCACCACAATTGTGTTTCCCTCAGCTAAGCCCCTTGTTGGCTCTTGCAGCCCCAGGGTCCTGCAAATTGGAGAAGTACTTCTCCTCTGACCAGTGACACAGATTCCTCTCCGGAATCTTGGCGAGGTTGAATTCACCATGAGTTTAAATTTTTATTAGGTTCCTGTGGTATAATATTTTTTTTAATTAGTCTCTGTCCCAATATCTGCTACAATAATGCTCCTAAAGCCTTCCTGAGTGATGAGAGTGCCTTTTGTATTTTATTGAGATAACTCATGGGAGGAGGGAAACTACATAGCTTTGAGACGGGGGCTGCTTGCCAGAAAGGCCAAGCTGGTATCTGAGGACTGGAATCTTCAGCCCTACTTTTTGACCTCCCCTGGAAAGGACAGAAGCTGGAGATTGAGTTAGGTCACAGTGGTCAAAGTTTCAATTAATCACATCTCTAAAAACTTCTACAGGCTTTGAGTGTATAGATTGCTTTGGGTAGTATAGACATTTTAACAGTATTTGTTCTTCCAGTCCATGAGCATGGAACGTTTTTCCATTTGTTTATGTCTTTTTCCATTTCATTCATAAGTTTCCTATAATTTTCAGCACACAGATCTTTTATCCCTTTGGTTAGGTTTGTTCCTAGGCATCTTATGGCTTTTGGAGCAAATGTAAATGGGAGATTCCTGATTTCTCTCGCTGCTTCATTATTGGTGTATAGAAATGCAACCAATTTCTTTATGTTGATTGTATATCCTGTGACTTTGCTGAATTCATGTATCAGTTCTAGCAGATCTTTGGTGGAATCTTTCGGGTTTTCCACGTGGAGTATCATGCCATCTGCGAAGAATGAAAGTGTTACCTTCTGCTTGCCAATGTTCGCGCCTTTCGTTTCTTTTTGTTGTCTGATCACTGAAGCTAGGACTTCAAGTACTATGCTGAACAACAGTGGTGAGAGTGGACATCCTTGTCGTGTCCTACCAAACTAATGCCAGTATTCTTCACCGAGCTGGGACCAACAATTCTAAAATGTGTCTGGAGCCAGAGAAGAACCTAAATAGGCCAAAGTGATGTTGAAAAAAAAAACCAAAGCTGGACGCATCGCAATTCCAGACCTCCAGCTGTCTTACAAAGCTGTAATCATCAAGAAAGTATGGTGCTGGCATAAAAACTTCAAACGGTGGAGTTCTGGGAAGCTTCTGTGTTGGTGAACACACGGATGTGCTAGGAGAACGGAACATCCTAAAAGGGCATTACAACTCTATCCTGCACCCCTCCCCCAATGCCTTGTCTGATGTACCTCTATCTGGCTGTCTTTGTGTTGTATCCTTTGCAGTAAACCAGTAAACATAAATGCTTTCCTGAGTTCTGTGAGTTGTTCTAGAAGATTGTGGAACCTGAGAAGGGAGGTTGTGGGAAGCCCCACATTTGTAGTTGGCTGGGACAAAGTGTGGTTAGTCTGGAGATTCTGCTTGCAGCTGGTGTCTGAAAAGAAGACAGTCTTGTGGGACTGAGCCTTTAACCTGCTGGATCTATATTAACTTTAGGTAGTTAGTGTCAGAATAGAATTGAATTATCAGGCACCCCAGTTGGTGTGGAGAATTGAAATATTGGCTGTTGTTTGTTTGGGGGAAAAAAAAACACATAGTTCCCAAAAGGTACTCTATTAGCTAAGAGGTCTTAACTTTCACCTTGTCAAAGATTTAGGATTAATTCTTGGAAGAGTATTTAGATGACAGTTGGGAGGTGTTATCTAAGAAAACTCTGTCTGTAGGGATTGGGGGCAGAGAAAAGTGGGTCAGTGGCTGGGGTTGGGCTCTGAGTTGGTGGGCCCAGTTGGGAGGCTGGTATTTGGCTCAAGCAGCCAGAAGCCAAATAAACTAGATAGAGATTTTGGGACTGAGCCAAAAGCCACATATAAAGTGATGAGAATCAAAGGCTGTGAAAACAAGAGCCAACATGCATGGCCACGGAGCCATACAACGTTGCCTCATCCAAGGGTCAGGATCTAGGCCAGCACTTAAGCCAGCAGCCACAGTCTGGGACTGGGGAGAGAGGGTTTAGGGCAGCAGTGCTGGAAGGTTCTGCAGAGTCTTCATCTACTTTTTATCTCTTCATGAAGGCAACTGATAATCACTTAAGGAAATAAGATCCTCAGACGGGTCAACCGCTGTCCTGCTCCACAGTAATGGGGAGAATTGGGATTGTTGGGAAGTAGAAGACCAAGTAAGCAGACAAACAGAAGTCATAGATTTCCTGTAGGATAAATACATCCAGTAGTTTCTGTTCTCCGAATGATGCAAACCAAACTGCAGACAATATGCCTGTGCATTGCCCACATCTGAGAATACTTGCCATGGCTTCACTTGGGGGGTGGGGGGGTGTTTCTCGGAAGAGGACCTTCTTCTTCTCCAGCCTTGAGGTGTAGAGTTATGGAAGGAAACCAGGAATGCTAAGAGTGTCTAAAGAAGCAGAGCTGGAAGCAGAAAAGTTCTACCTTAAATTGTAAGGATAAGGAAGCTTTATCGGTGCTATCAACTCTATGTGTTAATCCTACCTTTCCACCGGTGCAGTGCCTCCCCTGATTCCCAAACACTATCTTTAGCTCAACATGTCTATTGAAACAGGAGCTTTCTGTGGAGTATCTGTAACCTAAGTGTCATGGATCAGTGGATTCTTCTAAGCACTCAGAGACCAAACCTTCTTAGAAGGAGCTCAACAGTGATCTGTGTTAATAAACAGGCGTGACAGAGAGTGGACACTTCAAAGGGTGAAGTTTTGCTTCTCTAGGGTCTGGACACTGAATACAAGGGAAGAAAAGTTGTCTAAGACGCAAAGTTGGTCAGTGAGTTGGCAGATTCTGGAGGAAAAGCCAAGAATCTCAATCCACTGTTTACTTCACTTTACCAAGCTGCTTTTCTATCATCAGAGAATAAACAGAACTTTTTTTTTCAAGGAAAGAGGGAAAAAAAAAAAACCAACTAAAGCATTTCTGTTTTTTTTGTTGTTGTTATTCAATACTATAATTTTAGCACATAAGTACTTCAGAGAGGGGGAAAATGGAAAATCACATGCCACTCATCACTCACCCTCCCCTAGGTGGTATTTATATGCCCTCATCAGAGGTAAAATGTGGCCTATTGAGTCAGAGTCAGAATAAAACCCTTGCCATTCTCTCACTCAGTTGTCACGAAGGAGCCTTTCTTCAAATGCAGGTTGCATTAGGCAAAAGTGGTTGTGTGTTTGAAATTAAATCACTCAAATATGATTAAAAACAGGATGCGTAAGCTTCCATTGGGGCTCCTACTTGAATGGGGTGCCATACAAAATCAAGTTGTATTGTATTGTACGGAATGGCTTTGTATTAATGTTCAGAATAACAAGGTCCCGCTGAGAACCCTTCACGTTTCTGAATGGTGCTTGGAGTTTGTCAAAATTTTTCAGGAAGGGATCTGCACCGCCTTGACGGGGCGGGGGGGGGGGGGGCGCAGAAAGATTGGTGAATTAAAATGATATTTTTTTATTACTCTTAAGCTTTTGAGCTGCAGTTAAATGAGAGCCTAGGGAATCTTACTCCTGTTCATTTACCTTCTTCCTATTTGCGCGAGGGTTGTACTTAGCGGTTCAATGTAGCGGGAGGCATTTGCGCTGTGTGGCCACAGGTTGGAGGCCAGCCGTCCGGCTCACCGGCCGGAAGAGTGTCTTTATCCATAAAATTAGACATAAAATTACCAACTTGAGATGCTGCTGCGAATAACGGAGAGCCAAGTCCTGTGGAAGACCACTGGCATGTAGGAAGGTAAACAGTAACAGTACAGGCACTGAGCCAAAGGGCAATGAGCAGGAGACAAGGCAGATAGGAGACACTCTTCTTGTTTCAGCTTGCTAGGGTGGCCATAACAAAGTGACACAGCCTAGGTGGCTGGAAAAACAGGAGTGCATCCTTTCATAGCTCTGGAGCCCGGAAGTCCAAGATCAAGAGGTCGATCGGTTCGGTTTCTCGAGGCTTCTCCCCTTGCAGAGGGGAGGGTCATTTTGCCCCTTCATGTGATCTCTCAGCATAGGCACATCCCTTGTGCCTCTCTGGGTCCAAATTTCCTCTCAATCCAGCCCAACTGGATTAGGGACCACTCTAACAGTCTTATTTTAATTTATTCTCCTCTTAAACATCTCCGCCTCCAGATACAGTCACATTCTGAGATCCCGGGTGGGGGTAAGGGCATCAACACATGAACTTTAAGGGGACACGGTTCGACCCGTCGCATCTCTGTCCTGTAGTGTTTATTTTGGAGGAAGATTTTATATACTTAAAAGCAAAATTAGATCAAAACTTCTCAAAGCAATTCCTACCCATAAAATAATGATAAAAAAATAAATCTCCCGGTGTTGGCCAAGATGGAATAAGTCAACCATCGTCTGATAGCAATTCAAATGTTTGAACAGGATACAAAATAAAACTAGCCGAAGATTCTGGAAATTGGGCAATAAGAGGTGGTTGTAAACTGAAGTAACCACGTGAGTAACTTTCCATGACAGGAATGGTGTTTGCAGGTTTGGGATTATTCCCCGCCCCGCCCCCCCCGCTTCACCTCCCTGCTTTGATTCAAGAATGGGTCACATCACCAAGTCTGCAGTGGGCATGGAAAGGAAAACTGTGGAAATCCTCTATTTCTAGCCTGAGAATGGAGACAGTAAATTCTTACATGTCAGAGAGTCTGGGAAAATTTCCCCTCCCCTTTTTAGAAATCTGTTTTTCTCTCTCAGTCACATTCTGAGGGCAATCCCTGGAGTGGAACTGATATCCCACAGATATCCCAAACCCTGAGATGACACCCTGCTCTCTGCCCAGGGGGTGCCAAAAAAAGAGGTCCATGTAGTTTGGAGAAAATCCTTGGTTTCTTTTCTCGTTACAATACACCAAAGGTGGCCCCAGTTACATGGAATTAGCCAGTGGTCTGGCAGGGCTAATATCTATAAAGAATACTATCTTTCTGGCCAGAGGGACTGGGAAAACCGGCCTCTGGAAGCTCATGTTGAGAAAAGTCTGGAGAGCTGAGGTCTGAGACAGGGACACCTGGTTTCTACATATGCACTTGCATAAGTCCAAGATTCCCTCCTGGCTACTGCTTAGACGAAGCAGAGCCCAAGAAGCATTGCCCAAGCTCTAGGAACTGGCCTGTGAAATAAACCAGAGACTAAACCCCAGATTAACCCCTGGGTGATACAGGCACAGACAGACCAAACACCATGGCAAAGACTTTAAAGGCTGAAAACTTAACTGACATTAACAACACCAACCACAGAAGGTCAGATCGAACTTGCAAGGTCAGGCAAATCAGGTGATTGCTTGTTAAAACAGAAATCAATATTGTCCAGGGGATATTAGCAGAATCCAGCATCTCCCAAAATAAGATTCAAATATCCAGGATACCCTCCAAAAGTGCTTGATGTACAAAAACAACACACACACACACACACACACACCCCTAACCAATCTCAAAGGGCTAAGACAATCATCAGATTCTGACTCCAAAATCAGCCAGATGTTGGAATTACCAAATTCTTTAAAGCAACTATTGTAAAATCATCCCTGAAGCAAAGATGAACACCCTTTTTTAAATTTTTTTTAAATGTCTATTTATTTTTGAGAAAGAGACAGAGTGTGAGCAACGGAGGTGCAGAGAGAGGAGGAGACAGAGAATCCGAAGCAGGCTCCAGGCTCCGAGCTGTCAGCACAGAGCCCGATACGGGGCTCAAACTCACAGACCGAGAGATCATGACCTGAAGCCAAAGTCGGACGCTTAACCGACTGAGCCACCCAGGCACCCCAAAGATGAACACTCTTGAAACAAATGTAAAGATAAAAGTCTGAGGAAGGGACGCCTGGGTGGCTCACTCGGTTGAGCGGCCGACTTCGGCTCAGGTCATGATCTCGCGGTCCGTGAGTTCGGGCCCCGTGTCGGGCTCTGTGCTGACAACTCGGAGCCTGGAACCTGCTTCGGATTCTGTGTCTCCCTCTCTCTCTCTGCCCCTTCCCTGCTCATGCTCTCTCTCTCTGTCAAAAATATACAAACATTAAAAAAATTTTTTTTTAAGTTCTGAGGAAAAAAATGAAGCAATAAAAAGGTACAAAATGGGCATTTAGAACTGAGAAATTCAATACAGAAAATAAAAGAATTCACTAAACAGTCTCAGGCACAGAATGGAGATAAAATAAGAAACAATTAGCGTACTCAAAGATGGCTAGAAATCACACAGTCCGAAGAACAGAGAGAAAAATTTCAAAATAAGCAGAGACTCAGGGACCCATGGAAAAGTTTTAAGGCTGTGATTTCATGCCATCGGAACCCTAGAAGAAGAGAAATAGGTATCGAAACAAATGTTTGAAGAAACTATGGCTCTAAAGTCACGCTCAATTTTGAGACATCGATTTCTAGATTCAGGAAGTTCAGCGAAACTGAAGCAAAATAAACGGAAAGAAAACCATGCCGAGAAATATGGCTTAAAATGCTGAACACGGAACACAAACTCAACACCCCCAAAAAACAAATAATTCAATTAAAACTGAGCAGAAAACATGAACAGACATCTCTCCAAAGAAGACATCCAGATGGCCAATAGACATTTAAAAAAGACGCTCAGCATCACTCACCATCAGGGAAATGCAAATTAAAACTACAGGGAGAAATCACCACACACCTGTCAGAATGGCTAAAATCAACCACACAGGAAACAACAGGTGCTGGCAAAGTTGTGGAGAAAGGGCAACCAACAGGTAGGAGGGCAAACTGGTACAGCCACTGTGGAAAACACTATGGCATTTCCTCAAGAAGTTAGAAATAGAACTACCCTACAATCCAGCAATCACACTAGTGGGTATTTACCCCCAAAATACAAAACACTAATGCAAAGGGATGCATGCACCTATGTTTATTGCAACACATCTACAGTAGCCAAATTATGGAAACGGGCCAAATGTGTGTGCGTGTATGTGTGTGTGCGGAATCAGTAAATCACCCCTGTAATTAATACTACATTGTATGTTACCTAACTGGAATTTAAATCAAAACTTGAAAAAATCGTTAACAAAGCAAGTTCAAAAACAACAAGCCAAACAAAACAAAACAAAATGCTGAAAACTGAAGATAGGTGACCAAACAAACAAACAAAAAGAAAAAAAACAACAAAACTCTAGAGCAGTTAGAGAGGGAAATCAGTACATACAAAAAAAATTCGAGAGGACTGGATTTTCCATCGGAGATCACAGAGCAACTTTCTTTTTTTTTTTTTAATGTTTATTTTATTATTTTTGAGACAGAGAGAGACAGAGCATGAACGGGGGAGGGGCAGAGAGAGAAGGAGACACAGAATCGGAAGCAGGCTCCAGGCTCTGAGCCATCAGCCCAGAGCCCGACGCGGGGCTCGAACTCACGGACCGCGAGATCGTGACCCGGGCTGAAGTCGGACGCTTAACCGACTGAGCCACCCAGGCGCCCCTCACAGAGCAACTTTCAATCTTTAATTTCAAATCTTTTAATTTCTATATATTTCATTATGTCACACTCAGAAATTATGTTGAAGCTAGAAAGCAATACCACAACATTTCTTACGTGTTGAAAGAAAAGAACTATCTACCTAGGGTTTTACATCTAAAAAAAAAAAAAAAAAAAAAAACCACCCATCAGGAATAAAGAAGAAACAGAGACATTCCCAGAGACATTCCCAGATAAAGGTAAACTAAGAGAATGTGTCATTGGTAAATTTTTTAAAGGATTGCTAAAGGAAATTGTTTATAGGAACAGCCAAAGATTGATGTTAGAGGAAAACTTGAAGTGCAGAAATGGCAAATATTTCGGTGTATAATACAGTGTTCTTATCCATTTAAATGACTTAAAACACGAATAAATGTTGAACACGGAAATTGTGATGTTATTTCAAGATACAGATGTAATGCATACAGCAAGTCTAAAATAAAGTGGGGAAGGTAAAAGGTTAAATATGATCATAAGTAAAATCTCCAAGTACTTAGTAATTATGTTGTCGGTAAGGGTGTAGGACTTGTCTTTCTGAGAGTATTGTATATGTGTGATGTGAGATCAAACAAATGAATAATTATTTTGGTATATTTGGCAAGTGGCATTTTCATCACAGGACAAACTACCAAAGAAATTCAGTAAACACCAATCTAATAAAGACCAAAAAGTAGTTGACTGATAAAAATAAAGGTTCAGGAAACAAAAAGAACTAGATACACAGAAAAGAAACAGAACATGTAAGAAGGAACCAAACATAAATTATAAAAGTAAGAATTAGAACTATGATATTCAAACCTCGAAGGAGAAGTCAAATAGCAGACTCAAATCAAGTGCATTGGTGAGCTGGAGGACAGATGTTATATGACCTGTGTAATCGGCAATAACAACAGTCAACTGAGTCAGAGCAGAGAACATGTCTTCAAATTGCAGGACAGAGGAAGAATCTATCAAGAATTCTATAACCAGCCAAACTGGCATGCAAGTGTGGAGGTGAAATAAATGCCTTCCAGACAAATAAGAATATACTAGAAACAGAACCTTGTTGAATGAATAACAGGTGCATGTCAGAAAGGTGCACACACACACACACACACATACCCAGAAACAATGTGGTATTGAAATTTTGAACAATAATATTTAAAATGAGGGCCTTTCTCTTAATCCAGGAGTGAGAAGAGATAATGCTTTTTATTTTTGAGTGCATTTAATCAAATATAAAAGATGACATAAGCATGGCAATAGGATGGTTAAGTTATAGCTTAGAGAAAAAGGAAATGGAAAATATTTCACCAATCCAATAAAAAGACAGAAAGAAAAAATATTTAAAAACCATAATAAATACAATACATAAAGTAAGAAATTATAAACAAATCTCAATATGTCAGTAGTCCTAATAAATATAAATGTTTAACTTTCCAAATTAAAAGATAAGTTGTCAGATTGGATGAGAGAGAGAAATATAATCACTTATTAAACTTGGAAGTGAAAGGTTGAGAAAATATATGTTAGGCAAAACGAACCCAAAGAAAGATGGTGTAGCTATTTTAATATTGAGAAAATAAACTGAAGTCCAAAAGTATTACAGGGAACAAGAATGCATCAAGAAGGTATTGCAATTCAGAACGTACATTTATCCAATTATATATCTTGAAATTATATAAAAGAAATGACAAAATTGCAATAAAAAGCTGAAGAATCTAACATCATACCAGGAGAAATTAATATGCCTCTCCCAGGAACTGATGTCTCAGGAACAAAATAATAAAGATCTAGAATATTCAAACAACATGATTACTGAGTGTGATAGAATGAAATATATAGAACCTTGTACCCTCATAATTAGGGAGGAAGTGTTCATTTTGAGTATGCATGAAGACGGTACAAAAATCGACCATTTCCTAGACCACAGATCCCCCATGTTTGCCAGGATGTGGAGCCCAGGAATCTTCCATGCCCTAACAGTTCATGTCTTATTGAAACAGCCATTTTGGAGAACAATTCGGCAATAGCTAATAAAAGTAGAAAAGCATATGCCCTAGGCATCACCACTTCCACTTTTAGAAAATTTCTATTCGTTGTACAAGGATTCATACTCAAGAGTCATATTGCAGCACTGTTTGGAATTGCCAAAAATTGGAAATACCCTAAATGTCCATGAACCGGAGGCTGAATAAGTAAATCGAGCCATATTATACAGTGTAATATTACCACGCTGTTAAAGCTGTTAAAATGAATGCACTAGAGCTTAATGAATCGACATGGATTGATCACAAAAACATCCCAGTCCAAATTCCTTTTCCAAAACCTTTGGGGGCCAGATGTGTTTTAGAATTTTTTTTTTCCATTTCACAGAGACATAGGTCTGTATTGTGATAACACCCTCGGCAGAATCTGGGCCAGCAGTATAAAACCAAACATACAAATATTTCTATAGGAAAAAAAAAACAGGAATATTGAGTAGCTGCACATCAGTTCCGGCCATGTTTTGCCACCTCATGGGTTCAGGTGAAGATACATTTTCCTGCCAAATACGTTATGGAGAAAAACTTGGGTTTTCAAGCATTTTGATCTCTAGGCCTCCACTCTGATAACATACATATAAATTTTAAAGCAAGCTTAACAACACAACTTCTATGGCAACACGCATATTTAGGCATTCATAAACATTACTCGAGGGACTGATTATCGCCATGTTGAAGAGTGTTTACTTTTGGGGAGAAAACGAAATGAGATCAGTGAAGACGACCAGGAGAATTCAACTATATTTGTAGTGCCTTGTGTTTGTTGTTGTTTACACAAAAGATCGGGAGGAGGTCTTCGTACAAACCGAGTTACTAAAAGGAAAAGAAGTATTCAACCAGATGGGAAGAGTAGTAAAGGAGACTCCAGGCAGAGGGAAAAGAATATGAAAGTGTAGGTGTGCAGATGTACAGAACATGACATTGCCTGAGACCACAAGATGGCTCTGTGGCTGGGGAACAGGCTCCTTGTTGGATGGGGAAGACGTAGGAGATGAAGGTGGGGACGGACTGGTAGCCACCGCCATCCTGAAGGTGGACGGGAGCCAGGAAATGGTATGACCCAATCTGTGATTTCCAACAATCAAACTTGTAGCCAAATCATGCATGGGCTGTAGAGATACAGACCGGAGACAGTGACTGTCACTTAAGTACTTCTGGGCTGCGAACTCTTTTGATACACATCCTCCTTTGGGATCTTCCAAAACTACTCTGACATAGGCCAGAGAAAGCACTATTTCTACCTTTGGAGAGGAGAAAAATCAAATCATCAAGGTCACGTGACCTGCTCAGTGTCATAAAGGGGGAAGAGGTAAATTCCCATCTTCTGATGAGATCCTTACAATCTTCTGTTTTCTTTTCCAACAGTTGCCATTCCAACAGGAGGGCAAAGGAATAATCAGGTATGTTCTTGAAATACTTTTTTTTCTGAGTGTCAAGAAACATGGTGTATTCATTTATTTATTTTGCCCAAAAAAGGGACCGACAAGATTCAATGGTTGAAAAGTTTGGATAAGAAACCCTTGAAAGAAGTAAGCTCTTTTGGCAGAGCTTTCCCTGGTAGAAAGAGGGTGACAGCAGCAAAGGACCCTGGGCCAATCTACTCTGAGCCCCTCATTTTTGCAAAAGGCAAAGCCAGGTGCAGGGGAAAGAAGAGAGGAGGCCAAGGTGGGTTTAGAATTGGGTGTCTTTATTCCAAGTTTTGGGTTCCTTGCCAATTTTCCTCTTGGTCTACAGACAGAAGTTTTAGGAAAAGACCAAGGGTGGAAGAAATATGGATGTATGCGAGGTAAGAAAGTAACAGCAGAGACACTGGAAGAAAAGGTGGAATTAAACCTAGGGAGTAAGGACCCCTGCCCCATTTAACAGACTTGGGATCAGAGATTTATAAAACAGGTTATGTGTATGCACAAAGATGAACAGAAGCTGTGAGTGGGGTGGAGGACAGATTCAAGCCCAACACGATCCTGAAATGTATCCTCACAGACCTTCTTTATTTTTTTAAATGTGTTTTATTTATTTTTGAGAGAGAGAGAGAGAGAAAGAACAAGCAGGGCAGGGGCAGAGAGAGAGGGAGACAGAGGATCCGAAGAAGGCTCTGTGCTGTCAGCACAGAGCCCGATGCGGGGCTCGAGCTCACGAACCATGCGATGATGACCTGAGCTGAAGTCAGCCCCTCAATCGACTGAGCCACCCAGGCACCCCTCTCAGGCCTTCTTTAAAAGAAAAATACTTTGGAATGCATCTCTCCCTTTAAGGATTGGAGATATCTGAAGGATAGATTATATATGTTGAGGAATAAAGGACATGCCATTACCATTGATTAGATACAGTGATTTTAGATCAATCATGAGCAATTGACAAATTGTGAAGCTTTCATCTCAGCTGCCAGTTTTCCCTTTAAGAGCTGAGGAAGTGAGTGTAATGAACGCCCTGACGGTCAGTTCAGCGCATCGTACCGGAAACGTCCCAGGTGCCATTTTGCATCCCTCCTGAACCCCGTTTTGTCACTCTGCCGGCTTAGCAATGCACCCTCAGAACTGTGCAGGGATGGATGTTAGCAGCTGATATTTATCACCTGTTTCAGGCCAGACACTGTGAAATATAACAGGTGTCTACCAAGGAATCCTTGACATTCATTCTTCAGCTCTCTGGAGCCTCACGTGCATCCGCTGTATTGGAGGGAACGGGAGATCAACAGCAGTCCCAGACCACAAAGCACCCGCAGCTCATGAGGGACAAGCCAGTACACAGGAGGAGACATAGGAGGGGCAAATGGAGGCCAACAGGTACTTACCAAGCACCTTCTCACTGCCTGCCGATTCCCATCTCCAGGCCAGCACCACTTTTGTTCTGTTCTTCCTTTCCTTCCTTTTCTGCACTCTCTCCCTGTCCAACCTTTGTGCCTCCTGCCCACCCCCACCCAAGCCTGGCTGTAGTGTTGGAAGAGCACCTCAACTCCCTTCTCCTTTGTTGTCTTTGAAGGGAGCCCCGGACACTCTTCTGCTCACTTGGAAGACACCGTGAACAAAAATGGAGAAAATGAGGATGCCACAAAATGATCCCCAAATTCCCCTCACCACAAAAGCAACCATATTGTTCTCTTTTCTGTGAGTCAGCTGTAGTTTCAGTGCCATATTCTGACATCCATGAATGTCAGAAAGACCTGCAATCTTTTTCATTCGGAGACCTGGAAGGATAATTTAAGTCACACATCCTGAATAATGAAGAGATATTAAGCCTTTCCTCTGGGGAGTATTATAAATAATATTCTTTGTTTATTCAGTTGTACCAAACATGTTCAAACTCTGAAGTTTTAATATCTGCATCGAGCAAAGGTTACTGCAGAGGCATAATATCGAGTTTATATATGAAACAGACACATTGCTAGGTTTGCTAGGTGTAATCCTGTTTCCTGGTGTTGGAGACCTACTCTTTCCTGTCTGTTGCAAGACTTAATGTTTCTTCTTTACCTTCCTCTCCTTCCTTTTCCTCCTCCTCCTCCTCCTCTTCCTCCTCCTCCTCCTTCTCCTCCTCCTTCTTCTCCTTTTCCCTTCTTCTTCTTCTTCTTCTTCTTCTTCTTCTTCTCTTCCTTCCTCTCTTTCTCCCCTTCTTCTTCCTCTCCTCCTTCCTCTTCTCCTCCTCCCCCCTTTCCTCCTTCTCCTTCCCTGATTTCACTATCCATTTCTGAGTTGTTACTGTATTAATCTACTCCCTTTAAAAAATGGTGTTGCTGAAAACTCCAGGACGATTGAGATTCTGTATGTCACGTGTTTTGAATGGGGTTGGGTATGAATGTCCTGCATATATGATGTTCTGGATTTGTCCTTCTGATTTTCATATAATAGCATTTTAAGATTTCTGTGAATCTTCTACTAAAAGCAACTGTGTTTAAGAACCCCACCTCTGTGGAAATGAAGACAACAGCAAAGGAAGAAAGAGTGAGGGAAGAGTGGAGTTGGAGGGTTCTTTTCATTATCTGATCTTTTATCCCATTGGCAGTGTTATGGGGAAGGGCAAATCTCAGGATGCCCAGGTGTGGTTTGGAATCAGTCCCTAGACACTTTTATTTTTTGGCCTGAAGTCATTCTGAACATTGGGATCTGCCTACTTATTCTGCAATGCCTGTGCTAGCATGCACTGGGGAGAAAGAGGAGGATGGGAAAGGACGGGGGGAGTCCAAGTGAGTGATAGAGCAGTGAGGTCTGGGAGAAACCAAGGAAGTCAAGGCAAGCTGTACCCACAACTGATGTACCTGACCATTACCCAAGTATGGTTGGGGTTGGGGTCAGTGCCCCCAAGTCCCAATACGCCTGTGCCTGGACTTCCACAGGCAGAGAGAAAGCCTAGACTTCAGTGACAGAGCATGGGGTTGAAGGATCCAGCCATGAATGTACACATGGATGTCCTTTGGCCGAAGTAGAGGGATACTGTGGCTTCTCCAGGACAGTGGCCAAGTGGAACCTCACATTTTTGGGCCTTGCATGAGTTACCATGGGTCTGACAAGTGAGAATCAACAAGGCCCCCTTCCGGTAGACAGAATCACACCCCCCTCCTCAAAGATATTCATGTCCTATCCTGGAAATCTGTGAATATGGTACCTTACATGGCAAAGGCGACTTTGCAGATGTGGCTAGATTAATAATCTTGTAATGGGAAGAAGATTCTGGATTACCCAAGTGAGCCCGAAGTAGTGAAAAGGGTTCTTAGTAGGGAAGTAAGAGTATCAGAAGAGGCAGGTGATGTGACCGTGGGAGCAGAGGGGACGGAGATGTGGGAGGCAAGCAGCTCAGAGTAATGTCACTGTTGAAAGGGGCCACAGGGCCTGGAAGATACACATCCTCCCAGAGCCCAAAAGGGGAAGGGACATCGTCTCCTTCAGGATTCCCAGACACGGTGCTGTGCCAATGCCTTTATTTCAGGACTCCTGACCTCCAGAACTGTAAGATAATAGACGTGTGCTCTTTCGAGCTAAGTTTGTGGTAATTTGTGACCGTAGTCCTAGGAAACTTACACACCCCTTCTTGGGACTTTTGTTCTGAAGGCCCCTTTCTTTGACATGATGGCTGAAAGATTTAGCGGATGCAAAGGATCGGTAGTGTTTTCCTTGACATTTCAATCTCCCTCTCCCTGAAATTGGATTGTCTTCAGGTGGCATGTCCCACATTGAAACCACCACACACAGCAGGCCTGCCTTACGCCTCTGTCAGACCTCGATTAAGATGATTAACTGGATTCCCAAAATAACACACACCTAGGAAAAGACCCTAAAAATCCTTTGCACTCACCTCTTATAATCGTCTTGCCTTTTATATCCTTGTGGTCCTCTTCTCCCAACTCTCAGAGCACATTTGCAAAATCTGGAGCACGGAAGCGTTTGCCCACCCCCCCACCCCCCACAAGCTACAATGGGGGGCAGTATGTGAGGGGAAATAGGAGAGAAACCATCCATTTTGGCTCTGTGCTTAACTATTGGCATCTTGGCTCAAAGCCAATGCATTCAGCTTATAATAATAACTGGCAGGGATCCAGAGCCTTTTAGAAAATAAGAAAGAAAGGCAGAAAGGAATTAAGCAAAGAGGAGAGGAAAAGAAAAAAGAAATCCAAGTGGAAAGCAGAGACCCAGCAAAAGAAGGCCGGCAAAATCATATTGTTGATTTTTTCTTAAAAAAAAAAAAAGAAAAGAAAGAAAGAAAAAAACAAACACATAAGACATACTTTCTAAAACCATCTGTTTTAATCATACTCCATGGCCTGTAATTAAATTTAAGTGAACATCTTACCTTTCCTGCCGTCTGAAATTGGAATGTAAACATATTCAGCTTTATGGTGGATATCATAAAAATGAAACAACAAAGCAAAAAAAAAAAAAAAGCACCAAATGATCTGGTCATGAGCATGAATTTTGTTGGTGTGACTCATAGACCGGGGTCATATGCCCAACCTTGCTCTTGCTAAGCTCAGAAAACATGCCACACTGATCGAGGAGCAGAAGCCATAGGAGAGAAAGCGGTGGCCTGAGCAGTGGACGGGGGCGCAGGGCCGGGGAAGGATGGAAGGGCATATGCAAGAATTAAGCATCCCTGTCAGACACTATGCTAGGCACATGACACACACACACGGACAAATAACCCCCCGTGGCCATCCGAGAGACAAGGGTTATCTCCATCTTCCATTTGAGGATGGTGAAGTTCAAAGGGAAGAAGGCCTTTCCCATCACGCCCAACAAATGATGGACGCAGCCCGTCTGAGCCCAGGATAAAGCCCTGACTTTTCGCCTGTCCTTCCCATCGACACTTGATACAATTTTCAGCCTCACTCTGCTTTTTAGACAAGAGGAGTCCTGCTCGGACAATCAAGCAAGACCACACTCAGATGCTCTGCTGTGCCAAGAAGAACGAAAGACCTGAAAATTCAAAGTCCCTATATGACTTACAGGGTTGGACATAAAAATAAAATACCCACCTCCCTTCCCCCTGGAAACCCTAAAAACTGCCAACAGCCTAGCAGTTTCCTTAACTGGCTAATGTCATCTGGCAGTGTAGGAGTGTGGCTAAAAGGAACCAGTCATTTCATCTGGAGAAATGGAGTTAAACAGGCATACGGTGGGGGGGGGGGGGGGGGTGCAGAAAGAAAGGAAAAGAGAGAGAGGCAGAGCGAAACAGTGTGAGTGAAAGCTATTTGTAATAACAGCAACATGAATAACAAGACCGACAGAACCGTGCTGGAAGATTCGGAATTTCCATGTATGTAAAGGGTATCAGAGTGTCAGGTGTTTTATACGTCTATGTGATATTGTATTTGGACTTTAACTCCCTAGTTTGGTTTGGCTGGACTAGAGTAGGCAGCTCAGGACGTGGATTATTTATTTATTTATTTATTTTGCAGTGAAGGTGCGAAATTTTGTTGGGAAAGGTGCCAATAAGAAACCATGGATGCTTGGAGTTGGACATCCATGGGCCATAACGGGAAGATTCCCAGTTGGGGAGCCAGGGACTTACATCCCAGCCTGACAAGGCACAGATGCCTGGGATGAGTCTGGGAAGGTCACTTCCGCTGTCTGGGCCCCATGCTCCTCACATTCGGATGATTCACGAACGGCTGAATGTGAATGCACAGGGGACATGTGCTGCCCACAGAACTGAAAGGGGCGGGCACCACATCCCTCCATGCGCCTCCCCCTGGAAAAGACAGGTGCCCGTGCTGAAAACAAGAACGGCCTGTCTGAAACGTACAGCCTTGAGGAGAGGGTGGAACAAAGCATGACTTAGTGCCGGGCCTGGGCTGGGTTCTTTCTGATCACTCACGGATTCCCACAACTGCCTTGAGAGGTGAACACTTACCATTTTGTAAACGTAAAGACCGAGGCTCAAAGGGATTAGGTGACTTGTCCAATTTCGAAGAGGCGAGATGTATCCGCGCTGAGATTCAAACCCAGACCTGAGTCTAAGGTGTCTGTTCTCTGTAACCACAAATCTTGTTTCAACCTGGAAACTAGGGCTGTCTCCACCCTGAGTTGTAGGTCTGAAGGCGAACACCCATCAGGAAGCCACCAGCTTCAAAGAAGGAAGGACTAGCAGTCCCGTGGACTTAGGTAGAGCCGGCCAGCCCTGAGAACAAGCGAATCCTCAGCCCGGCCAGTAGCTCCCCTGAGGCCCAGGGTCTGTGGGAGTCTCCCCTCCTTCGCGGCCTCGTCTCCGGCTCTGCTCAGCGACGTACTCGACATTGAGATGCTCTATATCCTTGGTGCTCACAGCGTGGTACCTGGGACCCTCAGCGTCAGCATCACTTGGGAGCTTCGGAGAAGTGCAGAATCCCGGGTCCCAGCCCCGACCTAGTGGAGCAGATTCTGCATTTTACCAGCATCTCAGGGTAATGCCTGAGCACGTCAGGGGTTGAGAAGCTCTCTGCGCTACAGGTCCTGCCATGCCGACAGAGGCCACTGTCAGAAGGAGAAAGGGAGGGAGAGGGAGACAAGGAAAAGAAGAGGGAAACCCTGAGGAACAGTGAAGAGAGACAGATGACAGAATAAGAGACTATTCCGGAAGTTGGAAAAGCAGAGAAAGGACACAGAGCAAAAAATCTGGAGGAGGAGGGCAAGGAGAGAGAGAGGCAGAAAAAATAGAAAGTAAAGAGAAAGACAGGGAGAGAGAAGAAGGAGGGAAGGTAATAAAGGAGGAGGAGACCCTTGCCCAGCGCCCAGCTCTCAAGCAGCTGATGTTAAGACGGGCACCTGGACGCACCGTGTGGCAGGAAGAGGTGGACACCAGAAGACGTCCTGGGCTGGTGGTCAAGTGCAGACCGCCTCCCAGCCTCTCCTCCAGTGCCCAGCTTGGTGACTTTTATGCTACTTCGGAACGGCTCATTTGTGCGGCAGATTAATCACTCAAGCAGGTTCTACTGTTAATGAGAAAAATCACCATTATCCATTCCTGCCCCATGCACGCACCCTTTTCTTGGATGTGCCCAGTTATAAATTAGCCATTTCCATTATTAATTTTTCCTGAATGACTCATGCTGCAGGAACTCAGCATCAGCCTGAGTCTGGGAGAGTTCGATTTCTGTGGTCATCTGCTGTCTTGTAGAAAGACCAAAGTTAACCCTACACATGTGAGCTCGGGGGCGGGTGGGGGGAGTGATGGCCCCACAAATCACCTTGGAGAAGGGCTCCTTTGTGAAGCCCAGAAGGTGCCTGGGGCGGATGGGGAAGCTGCGATGAGGTTTGAATCTATTTCTCTTCCTGGTTTTACAGGCCAGGTACACAGGTGAGGACACGGCCCCATTAAACCTTCTGGAAGCATACTGGAAAAGGGTTAGTAGACTTCCTGCTTATCCACTCACCGAACCAGGCCATCTCATTTTCCTTCCAGCTTCAGGCCCGGGAGGGACATCGGGACAAAGGAAAGGACAGGCCTCAGGTCCGTTCATCCACTGTGAGTCAAAAGCTTGAAAAGATTGTTGATCCACTTTGCATTCAGGTGTCTGATGAGACAAGTGATATTCACCAACAACCTTGTTGCAAGAACTAGGAATAATTCAAGTTTTCACTAAATTAAAAAAAAAAAACTTGCCAAACTGAGTTACAAAATTGAGTTAATGGAGCGCCTGGGTGGCTCAGCTGGGTGAACGTCTGACTTCAGCTCAGCTCATGATTTTGTGGGGCTCTGTGCTGTCAGAGCAGAGCCTGCTTGGGATCCTCTGTCCCCCTCTCTCTCTGCCCCTCCCCTGCTCTCTCTCTCTCTCTCTCTCTCTCTGTCTCTGTCAAAATAAATAAACTTTTAAAAAAATTGAGTTGATAATTATTGGGGTATTAAGACTGTCCTAAAAGAAATGTTATTAAAAATATTGGAAGTAGGTTTGCCATATAGAAATCAAGGGTTTCTCGTGTCCTAATGCAAGATTCTGGGATGTGAGATCCGTCTGTTTATTTTTTTTTAAATTTTTAATATAGGTTTATTTTTGAAAGACAGAGAGAAAGAGCATGAGCAGGACAGGGCAGAGAGAAGGGGAGACACAGAATCCGAAGCGGGATCCAGGCTCTGAGCTGTCTGCATAGAGCCTGATGTGGGCCTCGAACTCACAAACCATGAGATCGTGACCTGGGCCGATGTCGGCTGCTTAACTGACGGAGCCACGCAGGCGCCCCTAGAGGTTTGCCTGTTTAAAATATTATAATATACAGAGGGGCGCCTGGGTGGCTCCGTCGGTTCAGCGTCCGACTTCAGCCAGGTCACGATCTCGCGGTCTGTGTGTTCGAGCCCCGCGTCAGGCTCTGTGCTGACTTCTCAGAGCCCGGAGCCTGCTTCTGATTCTGTGTCTCCCTCTCTCTTTGCCCCTCTCCACTCACACTCTGTCTCTCTCTCTGTCTCTGTCTCTCTCTCTCTCTCTCTCTCTCAAAAATAAACATTAACCATTTTCTAAAAATATATGAAAATATGGAGATAGGAATAACTTAGAAAATTTTTCAAAATCCTGCTTACTTTCAGTTCTCAAGCAGCGAAGATTCCAGAAGAACTGAAGACCCGAAGCAGGCTCCCTGCGGTCTTCACTTTTGTGCTGGCTCTGCTAATGGGTTGCAAGGAGATGCAGGGCGCAGGCTTGAACTGTTCACATTCAGATTTTAGTTCGGGTAAAGATGTGTATCTGCTGCACAAAGTATGTTGAGAATGGCGCCTTCTGGGGATACCCTGGCCCCCGCAGTAGATCTACTTCCTACCCTTCTCTGTGAACCCACCTTCCGGCTCTCTTCCTGCACCCACCTTGGTGTGGACCGAACATTCCTGCCCCTCCAAAATTCTTCCCTTGAAAATACCTCCCACCTGAGGGCCTTTGGAGGTGGAGCCTTTGGGAGGTGGTCAGGTCCTACGGGTGGAGCTCTCCTGAATGGGATTGCTGCCCTTACAGAGGGGCCCCCAGAGCCTTCCTGCCCAAGTGAAGACACAAGGAGAGGCCACCAGTATTCGCCTTAGAAGAGGGTCCTGCCAGCAACACCGGACTGGCACCCTGACCATAAGAAGTAAGTACTCGCTGTTCACAAGCCAGCCAGGCCCTGGAATTCTGTTTTGGTGGCCCAAAGGGGATAAGGACACAATGAGCTTATCTCTGCCTTCCAGGCCTCCTGACCTTTACAATTCTGTTCCCCACCTCGAAGTGCCTTTATCTTTTCCTACTTGGCAAACTTCAATCAGTCCATCAAGATCCAGCATAGACATTACCTTCTCTGAATGGGGTCGGTTCCTTCCACTCATACATATGAATAGGGTTCCCTGGGGCTAGGGGCTGTGCCCTTGGCTGGGGAAAGGCCAAGGTCTTTTGGCCTGGCTCAGACCACTGTGGGCATCTCTGTGCACAGAGGAAAACCCAGGGTCATTCCCCAGGGCTCTCTTTGTTTAGCTCAGATCCCTTTGAAGGGAAAACATGTCTCCTCCTATTTCCTTCAGGGTCGGAATAATACAGGGCACAGTGGTCTGTATTTCTTAATACTGTGGAAATATCTGCTGTATTAACAACTTTCAAATCACTTGTGTCTCTTCCAATCAAGTTAGCTTGGCTTTTGTGTATTTGTTTCCTTATCTGGTTTTGTTTGTAAAGGGAAGGCTGAGCCAGGTATCCATTACAGACACCATTTCAGGGGTAAAAGGACCTTCACCCAACATTTTTAATCCCAATACTGTTGTGCGCATATTAATGTACAATCAACAGGAACAAATTTATCTGCTGGCTATGTTCTTCAAGATAGCACAGATGAGGTGATTTGGAGGGGGGGGGGGGGAATCCTGCAAAAGAGGGTCATTCCCCCAGCTCCTGGACCTCCTGTCCATTCGATTCCAAAGGCCAAATGCTAGTCACAATTATTTGGCCATAAATTGAGAGCTCTCCCCTTGAAAGCTGTCATTCCAGCGGTGTTTTGTGCGTGTTGCATAGTGTGAGATCCCAGATAGATCACATTTTCACACTTACCCATCTGCCACCGCCTGCCTCAAAGAGCCACTCAGTCATACTCTTTAGAGTCCTGGCGGCTGCAAGAATGTATTTTGAAAATGAAGCAGGAACAAAAGATGACCGAGCCCCCTCCCCAGCCTCCCCCCAGGCAAGGTCAGAGGCAGAGCAAGGCCATGAGCTTTGGTCCCTGGCTGCCCTCCCCCTCCTCTCCATGGTACACGCCCCCCCCCCCCCCCCCCCAGCCTGAGGATCATTTGGAAAAGTAAAAATAAAAACCCTTTGCTCCCACCCAGTTGCAGCGGAATCCATTCAGAGACTCTCAGAAAGAAGCCTGAGTGCCTCGGGTGCCTCACATGAACCGTCACTTTTTTGGTTTCCATTTGGTTTCAGCAATTATGCCTGTGACACTGAAACACAGCATCTTGAAACCATGCCTGCTTTGTTCTCCCCAACAGGCAAGTGGTTCGGAGATGTTCTAGGAGGGGACCCAGGTTCCCGAGGAAGGGAAGAGGGAACACACAGCCCTCAGAAGGCAGCGGACAGGGGAAGGCAGGCGATTCAAGCCTGATGGTGACGTCCAGAAACCAACGACGAGGACGCAAGGATCGCTGTGACTTCTCCGAACCATCGTGCGGGAACAGGAGGCAACTGTCCTTTGTACCTTTGGCTGAAATTGCCTCTTATCCTAAATCAGAATCCACAGCCTGGCTGGTTGGCGTGTCCTTTCCTTTTCTTCTTTTTTTTCTCTCTCCTTCGTTAGTTCAGTTAATGCTAAAGCAGATAAATAGGGAGCCGGCAAACAAGACCTCGCTGGGGCTCGCTCCCTCTTCTGTGCTGCTGTCGGAAGTTTTGGCTGATGTAGAAAGAACACAGGCTTGAGGCTCAGAGGTGGGTCCCAACCCTCACCCCGTCTTCCACAAAGAAGCTGTGTGACCCAGGGCAAGTTGACTGCCCTTCCACGGCTGCTTTTTATTTGTTCATTAGTAAAATGGAGGTAATAAAGCTGCCTTCCTAGGGTTGTTGAGCTGATTAATGAGAGATCAGTAAAGTGTGTTTAGCACGGTCCCTCTCTCGGCGTAACCCTGCAGAAAGTGGATCTTGTTTTCATCTGCATTATCTCCACTTACATAGAAAATAAAGGCCATCCTGGCTCTAGTGTCTTCAATTTATTTAATTGAACATCAAAGGAGGGACGCGGCTAAAATACACACCCTGACTACCCACCATTATTCCTCCCTCCCAGACCGGAAGAGAACTAACAGAAGAACGGCCACCTTCTCTCAGACCACCCCTTCCTAGGCTGGCCTGGTCTGTTTTCCTGCCTCACCTGCCCTCTGGCTTCCCTGCCCACTCGGTCTGTTGGGAGACACTGTTGGAAGATCAGAGGGCGAGAGGATGGGAGGAGGGAGAGCACATCTCCCCGACCCGTCCTTAGACATCTCCAGCACTTGTGTGTCTCCTGCCGGTTCTGGTTCCAGTGGGTGGCCTTCCCTGGGAAGCCCCTGCTGTGAGTCCCTTTGTCTAGAAGGCCTTTTCCACTGTCCATCACGTGTGCTACGAACTGGCATATTAAACATCATCCTTGTGAGATGTCTAACATGGGTTCTGTTTTCTTGACTAGACCTTAAATTCCACTGGAAGAAACGTGCACTTGAAACTGTCATGAGCCACAGGAAACTCTACAGATGGGATCCTTCTCCCTCCTAAGCCGTGTGATGTGCATTTCAGCTACATGATCATTTTTCACTTGGGTCTGCACATTGGCTTGGGACTTACCACCAGTTGAGAAATCCCAGAACTCTAGAAAAATTCAACCTGGGGCTGGAGGTGTGTACATGACCCAATGGGTCTAATGAGAGTACGTACTGAATCTTTTCTTGGATCCAGTGCGACTGGGTTTGCTGAGCTCTTAGGTGGTCTGTGGGTAGGTTGCATATCTCTAGCAGAGCCCACTGTCCCTCTGGACCCTTTGTGAAAGCCTTCCATGCGTGTGATAGAGTGGCAATCACACTGGGGAGTGAGGCCGAATATTTAGCCCCATGGCACAGAGTGGGAGGTTAAGCATTAGATGGACTGGATTTGGGTCCAGTTGTGCTGCAACTTATCCATTGGCCTTGGACAAGTCATTGTCCAGTTCAGAAGGAGCAGATTGATAGAACAAGAAGAAGGGAAGAAACTTCAGATGCCCAAGAAGTTCCATGAATTGGTCACTGGCCCTTGTTTTGCTGTCGGATCACAGTTTTAGGATTGTGTTTGTGACTGAGATTTCTTGGGGCGACACCTCATTACCATCCTGTCCAGCTGTAGAAATCCCAGGACGTGACCGGAACATTTTTGCAGTACGCATAGTTGCATGGTGTCTACAAAGGTGGAGCCTGACCCTCAGAAGGGAGAGGGGACAGACTTACGGAGCCGCAGAGGACGGAAATGAACCCGGAGGTGTCTACCTTTGAGTGTCAGCATCTTCTTATGGCCTCAAATCCCAGCTTGCAAACAAGGACACTGCCCGGTTCCTAGAAAGTAGAAAGTATCCAGTCAATCTTTGCCAAGGATAGGTAAAACTATTCACTGGTAAAAAAAAAAAAAAAAAAAAAAAAAAAAAAAAAAAAGAGAGAGAGAGAAAGAATGAGAGAAAGAAAGAGGAAGAAAGAAAGAAAGAAAGAGAAGAAAGGAAGGAAGGAGGAAGGAGGGAAGAAAGAAAGCAAGAAGGAGAAAGAAAGAAAGAAAGAAAGAAAGAGAAAGAAAGAAAGAGAAAGAAAGAGAAAGAAAGAAAGAGAAAGAAACAAAGAAAGAAAGAGAAAGAAAGAGAAAGAAAGAAACAAAGAAAGAAACAAAGAAAGAAAGAGAAAGAAAGAAAGAGAAAGAAACAAACAAAGAAAGAAAAAGAAACAAAGAAAGAAAGAAAGAAAGAGAAAGAAAGAAAGAAAGAAAGAAAGAAAGAAAGAAAGAAGGAAAAAGGTACAAGACCTCATCTAACCCCATTGTTCTCCGGCTGAGGGAGTCCGACACCATTTGCGGGTCCCTCTTTTACTGAACACTATTTGGGGCAAGTGGTACTCCCTTGAAAGGCTAGCAGAGCACTTAAGCATGCCAACTTTAGCTGACATGAAGGGCCAGCAGTGTGGCTTTGGGCAAATCAGTTGATTTGCACACGGTAGAGTCTTCGACACTGGAACGTGAGCCTAGAGGGACCTGATCAGATTTGCTGGGAACGTTTAGCGTCAAAGATCACGTGCTCGTTATCTTAAAGTAAATGTTAAATAAATAATATCTTACAGTTATTTTAAAGGGTAGATATGACAAATGGAGACAGGTCACGGATATCACCCTTTTGCAATTACAGTCTGATGCAGAATCCAGTGACGAGTCCCCCAGTTTCCTCCTCCCTTCAGGAAGAGTCTTTTCCAGCTAAAAGTAAGGATGGCACGTTTACATTTTAAGGGCTGACAGATCTGAGAGAGAATGGAAGGAAGAGAAAGAGCCACGTGGGCAGAAGACGTAAGACAAGGTACTTCTCTTTGTTTATTGCACGGAGCTGTGTTTAAAAAGAACGGCCCTGTGTGGAGCGGGAATTAGAATGGGGGTGGACACAAAGGCCCGATTGTAAGCCTTTTGGGGGACCATAACCAGATCCCTCTTCACAGATTGCAAGAAAATTGAGTACATGATGGAAATTGTTTTTATTACTCATGTATTTTAAACTTCTTGCACATAACAGGCCTCCACGAGTGAACGATGCGTGCCCAGTGCAAATAGGGTGCTAGTTATAACCCATCATTTTCATGTTTAATAATGATCATTGCACACCTTTGGTTTCGTGCCAGAGGCTGGAGAACCACTTACCCCAAAGACTAGCAGTTCTTTTCATTTATCTTTTGTCCAGACAGAGAACAGACAGGTCCATTGATATAACGAGAAATCCTTCTGTGGCTAGAGATTAATGGCGATGGTCTCATCCAGCCTAAAAAAGCAAACAGGGCCTTCTACTGAAGCCCCCCAACTATGGTTATGCACTGAGTGGTCCTCAGCCGGCTGGGTCAGCTTAAGGGATGGGACAGAAAAGTAGAATTTTGAAGAAATGCATTTCAGTAAACAACATCTGGACAAAGCAAAGAAGAAACGGGAAGGCAGCCGGGTAACACCCATGCGGTGACAGATTGCATCTTTAATAAGCAGGCACTTAATTAGACAAGTAATTTGTAAGAGACGTTAATGGAATGTGAGTATTCAACTTTGACCAATACACTTGCCTCAAAGTCTGGGCTCTGTCACATACTGAGGTTCATGTTCCAAACCTGATGATGTCCCCTGTCCATGAACAATTAGCGTGTACTCATCACTGTGCGGGTTACAAGAATAGTAGAGGATATTTGTAGGCACTTTAGCGTTTACATCTGTCCACTTTCATGTCCCCAACAGAAAGCTGATCAAGAGATGAAAACAGACCCTGGGGACTGGGGGAGGGGAGGGCTTCTCACCCACAGTCACGGTACATGTGGTTAGGAGACACATCACAGCCTTACCCCCAAGGAATTCCTAAATGCTGCCTCAAAAGGACGCCGAGATCCCTTGTCAATCGAGGGACAACATGAATTGCCGATACGAAGGAAATGGAACAAAACCCATGCTGTGCTGAAATTAGAAGCCACAGGTCAAGACAGGAAGCTGGGTGGTGGTCAGCATTCACCGGGGACATGACTGGGGTCCACGTGGCGGAGAATGTCACCCTTGCTCTGCCCCGTGGCTAGGCTAAGGCAGGGCAACTCCAGCCAAGCAGTAGTGCTCAACCTGGGTTACACAGGGCATTGTGACTTTCAAGAACACTGTGGCCAGTACCCCACCCCAGACCAAGGTGATGACAAACTCAGCCACTGCGTCCAGACGTTGTGTGTGTTTTTGTTTGTTCACTGGTTTCCCCAGGTGACTCTAAGGTGCATGGAAGACTGAAAACCATCCAGTGAAAGTATCTAAGAGCATCTCCATGGTGCAGAGGCGGGAAAGGAAGTGCAGGATCAGCCAGACCCAGTTCCATGTTCCATACTTACAGGAACTTTTTTTTCCTTAATTTTGCTTGTGATACAAGGTAGAAAACTTTAGGCAAGTCTGTCTGAGCCTTATTTTCCTCACGTGTAACACTAAAATAAGATTTTCTGCTCAAGGGTTTTGCGAGGACCGATTAGATATAACATGCAAAATTCCAAGACCTGTGATGTCGCTCAATCTACCCGAGAGTGCTAGGGAGGGGCATAAGCCACCAGGTTTATGTTAGGAAAATTGTCCAGTTGCCCCTCCTGGGAAATGGGATGGCAGGCGGAGACTGGAGAGAGTACTCACTCTGCTCTGAGAGGCGTTTGGGCTGCAGCTCGACTCAAACAATTTGCTATTTACAAGGATTGGCCTTGTATGAAAAATGAACAGTCTGGTTCACCAGACAAGGAAACTTGGGTCTCTACAGAGAGGCTCCTTCTGAGTCAGGGGCCTCACAAACGTCATGGATAAATTCTAAGAGGTTGGAGAGAAAAGCCAGGGAGGAAGTCCGGAGACAGCGCATGCTCTAGTGCGAACGTGACTGGGGTTGCGTGAGCTTCCTGTGGCAGCTAACAAATCCCTGCAAACTTAGTGGCCTACAACAACGCAAATTTATTCTCTTACATTTCTGGAGGTCGGAAGTCTTAAAATCATGGTGTCACAGGACCACATTAATTCTGGAGGCTCTATTGCACAATCCATCCCCTTGACCTTTCCGACTTCTAGAGGCCGCCCATTCCTTCATGCAAGGTCCGCTTCCGGAAATGGCATCGCTTTGACCTCTGACCCCCGCTTCCAATGTCTCACCACCTCTCTTGTAAGGACTGCTGTGATTACACCGGACCTACTGGATAATAAAAGGTAATCTCCCCATCTGAGTTTCTTAATTTAATCACATCTGCGCTGTCCCTTTTCCTATGTCAGGTAACATTTTTACTTTCGAGCTTCAGGAATTAGGAGGTGGACACGTCTGGGTACCTTTATTGTGTTTACCTCAGTGGTGATCCTTTGAAGGCACAATCTGCAATAAAATGAAAGACAATAGGGTCAGAACGCTAAAGATTAAGAAGAAAAATTGTAAAAGGAAATGAACTCCCTTCTGTTGGCTACGTTTGTGCCTTTCTCTTTAAAATAACTCAGTGGGAAAATGTAAGTCAAAGTCTCCTCTGCAATGACTGATGGGATGATTGTATTTCTTCTTCATTTATTTAATGTTCTAAATCCCACCTTTCCTTCCTTTCTTCCCTCCTTCCTATCCTCTTCCCTCCTCCCTTCTCTCCTTCCTTACTCCTTCCTTCGTCCATCCTCCCTCTTTCCTTCTTCCTCCCTCCTTCCCTGCTTCCTTCCTTCCTTCCTTCCTTCCTTCCTTCCTTCCTTCCTTCTTTTATGCTTTCATTGGGCTCTGATTTCAAGGCTTCCAAATAATACACCAATAGTTATGTGACAGGCCCTGAAATAACAGTCTCATTTTCCAGTAACATAAATGTTTTTAAAACTCCATGAATCCCCCTTTTGCTTGCATTAAACAAGAAAATAAAATTATGAAATAAAAAAGATAATTTTTTTTTTTTCTTTCTTATCCTTCCTGGTCCCTGATTTTTGAAGTTCACTTTCATGTAGTTTTAAAGGGTTTATTCATTTTTTTCTGTTGGAAATTATCTCTTACATTTATTAAATAATTAGGAATTACAGAATACCATTAGCTTGCTTTAGTGAGTTTGTGTACCTGTGTGCATGCATTTTGAGTCAGAAAACAATTATCTTCACACAGTACTCTGGTGAATCCCCATGCTTGGGTTTCATGTTTTTCTACTTCTAAAATAATTTACTAAAGAAAATAGGACACTGTTTGTTTTTGGGTTTTTTTCCTGTAATCCAAAAAAGGATGGGAGTGTGGCAATGGAGCACATCCTGTCATTTTATATCTTGTAAATTTTGAGGCAAGTATGTAGTCACTTGAATATGCACAATGCCCTTCTTTATAGCAAGACTCCTCTGAGGTGACAGTGCTTTTTGTCTGTTTGTGGGTGGCTTAGGGATTTCCATTCTTTGATTTTTTAATTTTTTAAATTTTTTGATTTTTTAATTTTTTAATTTTTAATATTTTTATTTTTGAGACAGAGAGACAGAGCGTGAGCAGGGGAGGGGCAGAGAAAAAGGAAACACAGAATTTGAAGCAGGGGCCAGGCTCTGAGCTATCAGCACAGAGCCCGATGTGGGGCTCAAACTCACAGACCGCGAGATCATGACCTGGGTCAAAATCAGATGCTTAACCAACTAAGTCACCCGGGCACCCCATCCATTCTTTTCAAGGGAGAGGGAAGGGATCCGTAGGTGCTGGGAGCACAGGGTTATTTAAACAAATGTGAGTTTCTCCATTAGGATGCACACACAGAGCGAGGGAGCCCACATTCAACCATGGAAATGAAGGTGGTCTGGAGTCATTTATTTCGCATATGAGGTCTTACAGAATACACCACCCCCAGAATCTCACAAACAAACAAACAAACAATCGAAATGAGTATGGTCTAAAAACAAGTCATGAAATGAAATAGCAGAAGACAGGAAATAACAGAGGACAAAAGAAATAGGTGATACATTCTAATTATTGGCAGAAACAAAAGAAAAATCTGGCGGAAGCTTTCATATCTACAGATTTAAGACCGATAGGCAAATCTAAAGAGATGAACAATAATGTGACAATACCACAAGGTTTTCCTTTTATTTAAAACAAGTTTATTTTCACTTAACAACGTTACCGAAAAAAGATTCATTTGTCAACTCTTTGGGTTGAGGTTTTTTTATGTTGTGTATGCCTTGGCTGAACAGATTTCTGTATGTTATTTCTTGCACAAATCACACCTACTTTTCATTGCCAGTATTTTTTTTACTTTAATTTCTTTTAAGTAGACGGAAAAATTAATTTGACAATAAAGCTGAATGTAGGATCTTCCTCCTACTTTATAAATGCTTTCATTCTTTTATACTTGTCTTACCTATGCTTAATTACCTGATGGGAACAGGAGAGCAGAAGCCCACCAGGCAGGGGCTTTACTCAACTGCACCGGTCACCAGTCTGTACATTTTACAAAAAAAAAAAAAAAAAATTAGGGGCAAGTGGGTGGCTCAGTCAGTTAAGCATGTTTGACTCAGGTCATGACCTCACAGTCCGTGAGTTGGAGCCCTGCATCAGGCTCTGTGCTGACAGCTCAGAGCTTGGAACCTGCTTTGCATTCTGTGTCTCCCTCTCTCTCCACCCCTCCCCTGCCCATGCTCTGTCCCTCCCTCTCTTTCAAAATAAATAAACAGATTCTGTGTCTCCTCCCCCCCATCTCTTTGCCCCTCTCCCATTTGCTCTGTCTCTCTCTCTCAAAAATTAAGAAAAACATTAAAAAAATTTGTTTAAAGGATTCCTCATTGTTTTGTTTTTTTTTAAGAAATATGTAATGAATTACATAGAAGTAAAAGGATATGTCAGGGGGTTGCCTTAGATCACTTCAGTTAAGCCAAGCACAGAGGACTCGATGAAGTAAATGTGGTAAAATTTTGATAACTATTGAATCTGGCTGTGGGGACATCAAAAGTTCATTGAACTATCACCAACTATTGGTATGTTTGCATGTTTTCACAAAGAAAAAGTTGAAGGGGCTCAGCTAACGTGGTGTTCAGATGGAAATGTATACTGTAAAGCATTTATTAGAAAACAAGGAAGACTGAAAATAAATGAGCTGAGGGGAGGCTGGCTGGCTCAGTCGTCGGAGCATGCAACTCTTGATCTCGGGCTCGTGAGTTTGAGCCCCATGGTGGGTGTAGAGGTTACTTAAAATTAAAATCTTAAAAACATAAAAATTAAATGAGCTGAGTGTTCAACTGCCCTAGGATTTTTGGTCAGCTTTATTAAAATTCACCATTTAAGAGTATAAATCGGTAAGTTTTAAGAAAATGCACAAAACTGAGTAACCACCGCCAAAATCATGACACTGAATATGGAAGATTCGATATTGAAATGTGTCAGTTGTCACCCACTTAATCTATACGTTTATCGTTGAATGCAAGCCTAGTTGCATTTTTCAGAATCTTGATTTAAAACTTCACACGGATAAGTAAATGTGCAAAATAGATCACATAAATTCAAGACCTAAAAATAAATTTTAAGTATGGGTGAATTTCTCTACGAGATATCAAGATGTATTATAAGTTATGGAAATTAAAATGATAAACGCAAAAGAGATCATCGGACATAACAATGAGTGTGGAAACACACAATTGCCTCCGTGGAACTGAGCGTGTGATGGAGGAAGGATGATGGATTGGTGGTGGTGTATGTGGCAGGAACACTGCCAGATATTTGCCAAATCGTTTACTCTTCTCCTGGTCACCCGGGAAGTCAGCATTCTCCATTACCCCTTGTGTCCCAGAATGAGTTAATGGAATATAGATGAAAGTGACATATGGCCTTTGCAGGCCTGGTCCCTAAAATGTCCCAAGTGGTTATTCACATTTGCTTTACCCTGTAGGATGGGAAGGGAAGGACTCCCAGATGGTGGAAGCTCAAAATGGAATGAACCAGATCTCTGTGACTTTGCATAGGGAAGAGCTTCCAGGGTGAGCACGCTGACCTATGTTGAATTGTGAGTGGAACCTGAGTTTCGTAAGTCAAAGAGGAACAAGGATTATTACAACAGTTAACATTTAACCCCTAATTAATACAGCAGGGGAAACAACCAGCAATTTAATGTATGGCTTGGGGGGAATGGTTGCCCATTATAAAGGAAACAAAAAAGTACAACATAATTAGTACTCTGCTTCCTACCAGAGAAAAAAATAAATTCCAGAAGGACTAAATACCCAATCATTAAAAAATATACCTGAAAGTCTAATAGGAGAATGTTTTGTGACTTTGCAATTAAGACTTTCTTAAACAAAATGCACAACCAAGTAAAACAAGACTCTTAAAACTTGTGATTCAACTATGGGGAAAAATATCCTGAAAAGAAATTTCATGCCACAAATCGTAATGAACAGAGCGTGAGATACAATCAACACTAGACAACATTTGCCACCTAGAAAACAGTACAAAAATGAAAGCTGAAAAGTCAAACCATGGAAAGGAAAATAAGTTAAAGTTAAGAGCAGAAGAGGAAATTCAAACGACCGCACATTTACGAAAGGAGGCTCAACTTCTATTAACAACCAGGAAATGCAAATTAAACAACACGAGAGACCGTTTATCCTGTGTTCGATGGGCAAAGATTGCACAGTCTGATCATCGCGGTGTTGGAGACATCTTGGAGTATGATTCAGCGCTCTCTGGGGGCAGCGTGCATGCACCAACGACCAGGCAATACCACCTGTAAGTGTGCAGGAGGACAGCGCTGCAGGGATGGAGTTAGGGGGATGAAAATCCCAAATGTAGTCATTTTTTATTTTCAGATTGGCCATTCCCTGTTCTGATCCGTGATGACATTTTTATTCTGGAATCTGAAAATTCAACACTTTCCCTGTGCTACGACATTCTGATCTGATATTCTTGCACCGCATTCTAACGAAAGGACTAGAAGACAGAAACGCGGGGTCTTCTCATCTTGTATCTGCTGCTTACTACAGACCTAAGAAATTGAGCAGACCATGCAGGCCTTCTGGACCCTCGTTCTCTCGTCTCGAAAATGGGGTGATAATACCAACTGCAAAGTTTCCTTGGGAAGATCGCATAGGATGGCATGATCTCTCTGTTGTCCGAAGTAGTGCTTTTCGGACTTTGAGGTGCATATGAATCCCATGGGGATCTTGTTAAAATCAACACACTGATTCGTTGTACCTGGCGGAGAACCTGGATTCGTCATACCCATGGTGCTGGGCCTCACGTAGCAAGATGTAAGATATCAAGAGGACAGTATCACATCCAGAGATATGCTTAGGAAATTCTAAGGATATGCAGGTTTCTCTCTTCCCGATAGTGCCGATCTGCTCACCATGCACGGGTACCCTTCAGGGGGATGTATAGTGTGCACAACAGAAGCCAAGAAAAATGGATGAACAGAAGAAATCCCTAGCATGGGACTTAGAGACGTCCATGATACAAATCCTTCTCACCTGGTCAGACTCCGAGAACTCAGAGCAGAGAGTAACAAATTCTCCATGCGCTGAATAGATTTTATTGTTTAATAACCAAGCACTTAATTAAAAATAAGTAATTCGTAAGAGTGATTAATACTGGGTGGCGAAGTAAGTTTGCTCAACACTCTTGGCATTTAAATAGAGGTTGAAAATCAGAATCTCTCCCTTCAAAAATATTTCTGTAAGAGGGGCACCTGGGTGGCGCAGTCGGTTAAGCGTCCAACTTCAGCCAGGTCACGATCTCGCGGTCCGGGAGTTCGAGCCCCGCGTCAGGCTCTGGGCTGATGGCTCGGAGCCTGGAGACTGTTTCCGATTCTGTGTCTCCCTCTCTCTCTGTCCCTCCCCCATTCATGCTCTGTCTCTCTCTGCCCCAAAAATAAATAAAAAACGTTGAAAAAAAATTTAAAAAAAAATATTTCTGTAAGAAATGAGTCTCATTTGAGCAAATGTACGTTTTACTTAGTTTGAAGACAAATATAATCCCCAAACTGGAAATTACGATTATTTTAGGCTACTCGTAAACACATCCTTAAACAGAATGCATCTAAGCATTTACATATTCAGTCAACAAATATTTAGGGTCTATTATGCCCCAGCCACTCTGTTGCACATGAGTTATCGTGTGGCAAAGAATAGCCATGGCACATACCACTGCCCTCAAAACCTGACAGTCTAGTGGGTCAGAGAGTCATATTTGACTTAAGTATTAAGGAGAAAAGTAGAGGAAATAAAACAGGGCAATCAAACACAGTGACAAGGGAGGAGTGGCTGCTTGATCAAGAAGGCCTGCCACAGAAGGTACTCTTCATGGGGACCCCTGAAGAATGGGGGATAGAGCCTTCTAGGTAGAAGCACATCCTGGAAAACATCAACAAGGCCAGAACCTGCTAAGTCGTTTAGAGATTAGGGAAGAAAGAGGTGAGTAGCATTGCATGAACTCGGAGAAGTGCATATGCAGAGGCCAATTTCTGTATCCTATAGTTCTTGGGTACCATGGTGAGGACTCAGGATTTTATTCGATGGGAAGCCATTGGAAAGTTTTCTTTTTCTAATGATTTACAGATTCCCAATCTATCCTAGCTCTCTGAGGAGGATGGGTCAGTCAGGGGCCAATCGTGGAAGCAGAAAGACCAGTTGGTAGACTTTGCTGGGAGCCCAGCAAGAGGTGATGGTGGTTTGGACCACAAGCCAGTGTCATGGCAGTTAAATGAGGGATGGGGGGTGGTTACTAGAGATGTAACTGTCGTACTGGAGCCATTGGGAGCTGTTAACCAAATTGGATTGGATTAGGTTGTTGAGAGAAAGGAAGAGGTCCAGAGACTCCTAGCTTCTGGCAGTAACATGGGACAAGGGAGGCAGAGGGAAAGGAAGGGAAAGCAGTTCCCCATCCAGGAAAGACTGGGAAGAAAAATAGGTTGGGAACGAAAGGGGATTCATTGGGAACGTTGCATTTCTGAGGCGCCTATCATCCGCCCGAATGGAGAGCTTGGAAGTCTAGAGCTCATCGAGGTTCGGGCTGGTAAGCTATATTTGGGAGCTATCAGATTTTACATGCAATGTAAAGCCACAAAAAAGAGAGCAACACTGGAGAGAGAATAGAGACAGAAGACAGAAGAGGACCCAGCACTGATTCCCAAGGGCTCACCACATTTGGAAATGGAGAAGGAGTGCCCCACGGACAGGAGGAGCACCGAGATGATTACATCAAGAAAGCTCAATGAAGAGAGAGGTTCAGGGAAGGGGGACAGTTCAAGATGCTGGCTATTCAGCCAACGGGCTGAAAGGGGGGCGAGCAGACATGCATCCCAGCTCTGGGCTCTGCTGAATGGCGAGCAAGAGAATGGCTTCTGCCCACAAAGGACTAACAGTCTGGAGGGGACATTCCTGTCCAACAGTGATGAGTTTACATTGGCAAAGGGCAGTGGTGAGGCATTTTCAGAGGCTACTGGCCAGCCAGCCCCTTCCTGCTACCTCTCTGATTAGATGCCTTGTTATACATCTATTTCTTCTGGCCTCGCATTTTTGTTTGTTTGTATCTCCAACGCTAGATTACAAACTCCCCGGTGCCGTCTGTAGGAATCACAACAGACCAGCCACTCAATGAATCCTCACTGAATTATGATAAAATATGTGACAACTCTCGCAAAACTTTTTTTTAAACACTGTACACATCGTGTTATTTTTATTATTGTTGTTGAGAGAACTGGTAAATTATCTTCTTATTTAATTTTTTTAAAAACATTTTTTTTTTGTCAACGTTTATTTATTTTTGGGACAGAGAGAGACAGAGCATGAACGGGGGAGGGGCAGAGAGAGAGGGAGACACAGAATCGGAAACAGGCTCCAGGCTCTGAGCCATCAGCCCAGAGCCCGACGCGGGGCTCGAACTCACGGACGGCGAGATCATGACCTGGCTGAAGTCGGACACTTAACCGACTGCGCCACCCAGGCGCCCCAATTTTTTTAAATGTTTACTTATTTTTGAGAGAGACAGAGACAGAGCGTGAGCAGGGGAGGGGCAGAGAGAAAGGGAGACAGAATCCGGAACAGGCTCCAGGCTCTGAGCTGTCAGCACAGAGCCCGACGCGGGGCTCGAACTCACGGACCGTGAGACTATGACCTGAGCCGTAGTTGGACGCTTAACCGACGGAGCCACCCAGGCGCCCTGTAAATTATCTTCTTAATTGGACCTAGCGCTACATCTGAGGAAATATGACAATAGGAAGCAGGGGACAAGTACCACTCACCCTCCCCACAAATACGGAATTTGAGGTGGGAGAGGAACGACACACTGAATCTGCTTCTCATCACAGATGCATTCTGTCACTTTGGCTAATTCTCCCTGTTGTCTTCCGGCCCACTGTTCCAAGGAAGGAAAATAGGGAAGAAGGACCTGGAAGAGAGAGTCAAACATGGCACATGGCAGGAGCAGTTCGCTGGGGACTCACGGGCCTTTGTCTGACACTGGGGACAGAGGGATGGAAGCACAGAGACCAAGTGACCAGGAGCCAGCAACCTTAAACCTCTTTCAAATGCTGCTTCTAGTCCGGGCCTGCTCGCTGGGCAGCCCTTTTGCCAACACCCCCTGATCTCCCTCCCACCGTACTCAGCCATTCCACCCTCTAGGCAGCAACTGGAGTGGCCTCCGGGGATCCGAAGCTTCGGGTTGAAATCACTTACATGGAGGAGGTTGAAATAATATATCCCACTGTGGAAGGTAAATCCAGCTACTTCTAAGGTACAAAACCAAACAGCCCTCCCCAAGGAAAATCCACCCTCACAGTTCCAGTAGACATGAAATCACCGGGAGCTAAAAAAATATATATAATTCCAGAGACTTTGGGAGAACCGCAAACTAGCAAGATGGTGGGTGGTATATCATCAGCAACATCATCTCCATTCCACATACTGACAACTAACAATGAGGAATGCAGGTAAAACCCATCAGAGGCTTCCCCTGACCTGGTCTGTCCTACCCCAGCCCGTCCCGGCCTCTGGGAACACACTGTATGCTGACTTTGGGACAAGAGTGGATGAACTTCAGTGTCCCTCGTGCTAAATACCATTTCTGCAGAAACGGCATGTGGAAAACACATATCCCAGGAGGAATGGCTGAATCTGAGTGGGTGAACCAAGGAGGCTTATCAGAGATTACAGTGGAAGATGCTAAACACTAAGCAGGTGCCTTGGCAAAGTTGCTTGCTATATGCCACACTGAGTTCGGAAGGAAATGGGAGCAAAGAGGGGAGACTTTGCACGAGCAGTCCGGTGAATTCCAGCAGCTCAGTGCCTCTGAGCACACACTGTTCATGAGAGCCTACAGCTTGGGGCTCCCTTAGTACTAACCTTCTAGAAGCTGGAGGAAAGCTTCCAAAGCCCTTCTTGCGTTGGCTCCTCTGCATCTTTGCTCATACTGTGCCAGTCCCTGGAATTCTGTGCCCTCTTCTCCACCTTGCTAGCGCCTTCTCTTCCTGCTTCGCCATCCAGCTCCTGTGGTGCTCCTCCAAAAGTCTGCCTGGGACGAGATGCGCTCGGCTACTCTGTCTGTTCCTCCACATCCACCTCAAATGGCCTTTAGGTCAGCTCCCCTTCTTACCTCGGGTGGCTTCCGAGCGCCTTCGCCTTCCAGGTGGCATCCCCCTCGCTTTTGTGGCTGAGCCCAGAGCCTGGCGTGGGATGCTGCTTCAGGAATATTTCTGGGTAAGCGAACGCTTGTGATATCCACCCAGTCTATGGGAGGTGGTAGGCCTCAGCTGGACCCTGCCATTCTTTACGATTTCTCTTCCTCACCACTGAAGTCAGAGGCAATAGAACAACACTGTTACAGACACAGCTTTCAGCCTCAAACACGGCTGGATTGACACCCCTATTGGAAAGCAATTAGTTGGGACTTTGAGTTGTTTAAATGATCTAAACGTTATCTGTGATGGGACTCTTGCAAAGGGTAAATGAGGCCATGGATGTCAACCATTTATCACAGAGCTGTAGAAGTAGTAGTTACTAGCTCTACTCATAGTAGTTAACTTAAAGTAGTTAACTGGTAACTTCTAGGAGCAGTTATGGGGATAGTAGTTATGGTAGTGTTTACAGCAGTAGGAGCGAAAGTACATTTTTTAAAGGTGTTTTCTTCAGTTCATGCCAACTCCCCTGCAAAAAAAAAATCGGGTCTAAAATTCAGAGAGAGTTCACAGGGTCTTCTACTCAAAAGCTCTAAGAAATATCCAAGCCACACGCCTAATATGAGCACCCGAATGTTCTGTGGCAGGAGGAGCTGGGGCAGCCCAAGGAATGGGAGGTTTGCGGCAGCTGCCCAGCTTAAGGTTAGCAAATCCAGGCGACACTGGCTCTCCTGTGGGGAACCGGTGTGTCCTCAGAGCAGGAGCTGAGAGCACTCGGATCTCAGAAAGTGCCTCTCACGCTTGGATCATGCAAACAATCTCATTAATCCCTGGTCAAGTGCAAGCATGCAAAAGCCAGATGAAGGAGTGGAAGGGAAATGAAAGTAAGGATGGGTCTTGGACCAACAGGACACGAGGATTTCCAGGACGCCTCTCTTCCAGCCTTAACACTAGCCAGAGGGTGCCCGACAGAGCCGCCGAGTGTGACGTTCATGGTCTCACTGGCCGGGCCCCCCTCCCACTGACCAGCACTTTGCGTTTAGAAAGAGCCTCTGGCGTCCTGATCTGATGTCTTTAAGAGACCTCTGCTTTTTAATGCAGAATGCATTCAAAATTGTTTGTGACAGTGGTGCCTCCACCCCCAATTATTTAATTCTTCTGGTATGCGGACAATTGGCAGGAGGCGCCGGACTGGGGTCCACAGCAAGGCAGCTCTCTTCCCCATTACACAGGACATCTTCCTACCTGAAGTTGCGAGAAGGAGCCAAAAGTCCAAAGGAGAAGAGCTTGTTCATTCTGGTTGGAGCCGAAATCAGACCTGACTGGCATGCTGAGTGCTATAATTTCTTATGTCTACTTGGGAGACAATCAATGGACGGCTACCAAACTAAATGGGCCTGTGATCCTTTTTCTCTCTGCTTCTCTCTCCCTTTTTTTTTTATGATACTAAAACTGAAAAGCCAAATCCATTAAACAATTCATACTTTGATTTGCAAAAGAAAACAAACGTCTCCTCTGAGCAAGGGAAGCATGTCTTTTCTTGCATCTGAGTTCAGGAACACGGAGTCTTTCCATTCAGGTCCTTCAAGGTACATCAAGTTGAAGGGTGATCTAATCGGCTTTCAAGGCAAAAGGAGTGTTCATTGTCCTCATGGTTCTATTCAATAATTTTTCCTCCATTGAACACACATAAACTGATCATTTAACCTTGATTCCTACATCTGCAAAATAAAGAATTAAAAATCCTATTCATGGGGCAAATACAAGGAAACTGCATGCTCCCAGAGTAAGACTTGACCCTGGGTAGATGCTCAAAAGCGCCTGTTAAAGGAAAGAGTGAGTTTTGCTAAGAGAGCAAAACAATGAATCATAGAAGTAAGAGAGGAAAAGGAAGTAATAAGAAATACAGTTTAGCCCTCTACTTCACCAATGAAGAGCTAAACCCACCCAGCATGGTTACTGACCCAAGGTCATGCGACCATGTCATGGCAGAGCAAGGGTTGTCTAGAATCCTAGGCCAGTGGTTTTTAAACCACAGGTCAATGGATAGTGTAGTTACTCACCAAAAAAACAATTGGAAATCCTCTTTTCTATGTCTCTATTTTTTTTTAATTTTCAGTGGTAATAGCAATAGCAATATTAAAAGGGTAGTGCTCATGAATACTCCCCGCTTTCTTACAATCCATGAGAAATAATGATGTCAATGGGACCAACGATGAGACTGGACCAGTACTGCTCAGGCTAGAGTCCATGGACCAGCAGCTTCAGCATCCTTAGGTGGCCCATCAAACTCCATTGCCAGAAATCTGTATTTGAACAAATTATCTGGGTGATCCCAATATATGCCACATTTTGAGGATCACTGCTCCAGACATTTTGAGGATCACTGCTCCAGACCAAGGCAATCAGATGCCCGATGCAGGTAAACTACCCGTGGCCTTGAACGACACAGCTGGGAGTCGTGGCAGGAGTTGATAGTTGACTACTTCCTTCTCTTTTGTCTGTCCTCTAGTACAGAGATTTAGAAGGTCAGGTGTCCTCTTTCCCAGTCTTGCAGTTAGAAGTGGCCATGAAACTGACTTATCACCAGTGAGATGTATGGGGAGATCTCCTGGAAGTTTGTTTCTTTTCAGATCCTAAAAAGGCACATGAGGACAAACCCCATGTCTGTGTCAACTTCTGTTCCTGACTTTGAATGCAGTGTATGAAGATCTGATGCTTGGTGTTCCGCAGCCATCTTGCAACCAAGAGGAGAAAGTCAAGAGGACCGCGAGGCTGTCAGCAGAGAGTCGCAACATCAGTGAAATGCTGAGCGACATCAGTATATCTTTCACAGGGAACAATTCCATCTCTATTATTAAAGCTATTGTTAGGCCAAGAAGTTTTGCCTCCATAATAACCATGAGTAACAAGTATAGAATAAAATAGAGTATTAATTTCTGCACAATTTGCACTAAAATGAAAGAAAATCAACTTGTAGATTGAATGTTGGCATGTAGAGACAATGATTATGAAGCAAAAAAAAAAAAAAGAGCAAGAAAGAAGAGGAACAACAAGGCTGGTTTTGTTAAAGCCTGTTTCTTAGGGCCACCATAACAAATTGGAACAAATTAGGAGCTTAAAACAGCAGTAATGCATTCTCTCCCAATCTGGAGGCCAGAATTCCGAAATCAAGGTATCAGCAGGACTGGTTCCTTCTGAAGCCTCTGGAGGAGAATATGTTCCACGCTTATTGCTATGGGTTGAATTGCGTCCCCCTTAAAAGTTGTTAACGTTCTGGGAGCCTGGGTGGCTCAGTCGGTTAAGCAACTGGCTTTAGTTCAGGTCAAGATCTCATGGCTCATGGGTTTGAGCCCCGCGTCGGGCTCTGTGCTGACAGCTCAGAGCCTGGAGCCTGCTTCAGATTCAGTGTCTCTCTCTCTCTCTCTGTTCCTCCCCTGCTCATTCTCTGTCTCTCTCTGTCTCTCAAAAATAAACGTTAAAAAAAAATGTAAAAAGAAAAGTTGTTGAAGTCCTGACCCCTAGTACTGTAGGTGAGACCTTATTTGGAAATAAGGTTTACACAGATTATTAAACTAAAACGAGGCCAGCAGGGTAGGACCTCATCGAATGTGGCCAGGTCCCTATAAAAAGGGGGAATTTGGTCACAGAGATGGACATACAGAGAAAAACATCAATGTGAAGACACAGGGAAGACAAGGGAAGGATCGGAGTCGCCAGAAGCAAGAAGTGCATAGAGCAGATTCTTCATCACAACCCCACTGTAGCTTCCGGTAGCTTCCGGTAGCTTCCAGCCATCCTTGGCATCCCTTGATTTGTAGACAATCAATCCAGTCTCCATCTCATCCTCGCATGGCCCACCCTTCTGTGTCTCTGTGCCTCATATCTCCCTCTCTTGTGTCTTTTAAGGATGCTTGTCATCAGACCTAGGGCCCACTCTACATCCAGGATGTTTGATCTTGAGAGCCTGAATTCATCTACAAGACCCTACTTATCAAAAGGTCACATTCACAAGTACCAGACCTCAGAAATTATTTATATCTTTTGGGGAAGGTACAATCCCACCCACTGCAAGGCATTCATGTTCTAGTGGGAAACTACGACTTGATGAATCATTTAACAAATCTGTAAGAGACACACTATATATCATACTGTATGCTGCATAACCACAGCGCCAGGGACAGGGAAGGAAAGTGGACTGTGACTTTGCCTTCAGTCTAGATTGTCCAGAAGGCTTCCAAAAAAACTAGTTCTCACTTGTTAGATTCGGGAAAAGTTTTCACATCTCTGTCTCTCCTTGGCCGCTTTACGGCTTTACTTAAAGCGATAATTGGCCCCTGGGATTAGAAGGATAAAAATCAGCACAACATGTGAATTTGCTAATTATTCTTCCTTGCTGTGGACATAGCCAGTTTCAGTTTTTGGTCCCATCCTAAGTATGACATCTCAGTGACAAATTAAATCAATTAAGTTAAGAGCTCCTAGAGAGTGAGTAATAGACTAGGATAAGGACTCCGGGGTTACCAGGGAAAACTCTGCTTCTAATTAGCCATAGGAGCCCCAGCAAGACCCCCACGCTTCTGCGGGCTTCACTCCTTCATCTGTAGAAGCAGGGGCTGGCCTGGCTCATCAACTCCAAATCCTTCCACACCACGATTCTTCACACACACTCCCTTTGGAATTTGGACAGGAGCTGAGTTGTGGTTTGTTTCTTTTATGCATATGATCAGTATGGAGATTTATGGAGACGCTTGCTTTTTATACAGCTAAAGAGGGAAACACACACACACACACACACACACACACACACACATTATACACAATAGCAGCAAGTGAACCTTTGCCAGCCTAACACACATTTATACAGCAACAGCAGACACAGTGACACCAGACTGCAAGTAGAAAAAAAGTGACTCTGTCAATATTTACTGAGACGGAAATGGTAACACAGCCTGTTTTTCCTTCCTTCCCTCAACAAACACGTGCAGAGGCCTCGGTCTCAGCCCTATATGCCAGGCGCTGGGTCCAGACACTGCAGAGAGAGCTGTGGGTAAGACCTGGCTCCTGCCTCAGAGTACTCAGGGTCCATCCGAGGGTTGATGAAGGCAGGAAGAGTAAGGCAGGCAGCACGGGGGAAGCCCTCGGTGCTGTGGTGGCTCCAAGAAATGGCTGCCCCAGCTCCAGCCTTGGGGCATCAGCAAGGCCTCTACAGGGTGCTTCTGAACCACGTTCTGAAGGACGTGTGGGTAGGTGAGGTGTGGATGGCCCTGCTGCAACCTCAAGCGGCAAAGCGATTGGAATTCTGCAGTGTTTCAACCCTGATGGGAACCACAGTGGATCAGGAAGCTTCTGATGCTTTCCTGTTGGCTGGGTTAGACCTTTCTGGAGCTCTCCCAAGGTACATGATTACAAATTAATTCCACTGGGTATCTTCTTTAAAAAAAAGTTTATTTATTTTGAGGTAGAGGGAGAGAGCATGAGAAAAGGAAAGATGGGGGGGGGGACAGAATCCCGTGCAGGCTCCCCATTGTCAGTGCAGAGCCCGACACAGGGCTCAAACTCATGAACCACGAGGTCATGACCTGAGCCAAAACCGTGGCAGACACTCAACCAACTGAGTCACCCACATGCCCCTTTCAGATCAAGGCACATCATTCCTCCAGAATGGTCAAGGACACAACCCAGGCTGTAGACCAGCATCACCACCTGCACCTTCCTGCTATTCAAGGCCCTCTGGTCTTCAACTGACCTCTTTAGTCATCTCATACCACGTATCACAATAAAATATGGCACATATACCAAATGTGGAGGCAGCTTCACCTACATTAGGAGCAGGTGATGCCACGGGTATCCTGAAATTCCTATCAATCAGCCAGATTTGTATGGTTACGGATGTTCATATCCAGGGAATCTGTATGGGGATGAACCCTCGTGTATGGAGTCACATGACATTTGTCAACACCCTGCTCTGCTAGCTGTAGACCTGGGCCAGCCTCCATTTCCCCATTTGGAAGCTGGAGCTGACAATCCCTAGCCTGGCTGCCTCCTGGGAATGAAAATCAAAGCCACCATATAGAGTCTCGAGTATACAATCTACATAGACCGAGAGTTCCGTGTAGAGTCAAGAGGCTCAACTGTCATATCAGGAGACCTGCGTTCCAGTCTAGGGTTTCAGGAGCCTGACCTGTGCCAGTGTCTATATCCCATCTAAAACCTTGAGCAGTCTGGCTTAGATCTAGATCCTTGACAATCTCTCGAGTTCCTGAGGCTTACTGGGGAATCCTGCGAGTTTATCCATTTCTTTGCCATTAAGTGCTAACACTTCCTTGGCGTAAGTGACTTTTGAAAGTGTGCGCACACGGGAGAAGTCATTCATCATCCTGCCACTTGATCTGTGCCTGCCGCTGGTCCTGAAGTTCCAGTTTTCTTATGGCCCGTGTCGGGCATGGGGCTGGAAGGCTTCATTAAATTCCGAGCAGCAAGGACAGCCCCTGTCTGGGCTGACAGTATTCACATGGGTCAGTCTGCTGTGTTGTATACATTCCCCACTGCTCACGAGGGAAAATGGGCAGCCGGGGGGAGACACATCCCTGTGCTCATCTGGGACCAAACCTGGAGCCCCAGCTTCGCCGAGCTCTGCCTGGACTCTCTGTTCTCTGAGATCTAGCCCCTCACAAAGCCCATTTGTGGTGGCCTCATGGAGGCTGTCCAGCCCCCACTGTGGAAACGGAATTTCTCTCTGAACATAAGCATCCTTCTGGATCAAACATTCTGAGCAGACTAAACATCTCTGACAATGAGCCCAAAGTTTCATAGCAAAGCAATTTCACTTGGTAATTTGTTCAGTACTAAATGCTTTTAGTTCTCTTAGTTCATCTCTCACTAAATTATTTTCCCAAGACCATTCATTTTTAACATAATAAGGCTAGCGTGCCTACGCGATAATAGGACCTTTGCAACATGAGGGCATATGTTACAATGCCCTATTTTCTGTCATGGAGATTTAATCAAATTCGCTAAGTTGGAGGACTATAATAGAGATTTTCAATGATATATGTTAAAAGGGTTTTTATATGATGTCTTGCAACTTGTGAATAAAATCAGATGGCGTGTGTGTTTGGTACTCCACCAGACCCGAGGGACCCTGGACCGTTCTCCATTGCACAGATCTTCTAAACCCGCATGGTCTGTACAGCTTTATTTGGTAAAGTGTCCAAATAGAAGTACATCTTGTCACAGGGCAGAAACACACATTTGCAAAGGGTCCTCTAAAATCTAAAAAGGGACACCTGGGTGGCTTGGTTGATGAAGCATCCGACTTCAGCTCAGGTCATGATCTCACGTTTCGTGAGTTCGAGCCCCACGTCCGGCTCTGTGCTGACAGCTCACGGAGTCTGGAACCTGCTTCAAATTCTGTGTCTCCCTCTCTCCCTGCCCTGCCCCCCCCCTCATGTTCTGCCTCTCTCTCTCTCTCTCTCAAAAATAAGCATTAAAAAGTTAAAAAAATACAATAACTAAAAAAAATAATAAATTCTAAAAAGAACATGAAATGAACACGGATTCCAAACAAGCTCTTAACAAGCCCACGTCACTGCTTGTTGTATGCAAAGCCTGGTACCTTTCTCAGTGCTTTGTTCTGGTTTTTTGGCAAGCTGTCACGATAATTCATTCAGGTTTAAAATACCTAACATGTATTCCAAAGATACCCGCTCGTTGATTAAATGGGTGGAAAGTGGCCTGGCTCCTGACTTTCAAATCGACATGGTCCTTTGTGCTTGTTTTCCAGAATGGCCTGTTGGCTTTATGTGTATCGGAGCCCGCAACATGCATGTTCATGTTCTCTGCCCGCCATTTCTCGTTCTGTGTGCTGCTGTGTCTTTAATATCGAAGGGATGCCAGATAATGAAACACTTTTATCTCTCAAAGGAGCAGAAAGGGACAGGAACTCTGGAGGGATTTCCTAAAAACACAGGATAACCTAAAAAAGGTGATACTCTCTCCTCGTGTATCTCCTTACCGCAGCCGGATTGAAGCACCCAAGCACCCATTTACAATAGGATGGGGTAGAAGTGGTCAGCAAATCAAATGCAACATTTTTAAAGCTCAACCGCACGTACGCACATGATCCGTTTAACGAACGCAGACTGTTTTGACCTCATGGGAGTCGCCTCCCTCCAAGTACCTAAAAGCACCGTATTGGTGTTTGTTCTTCATTGAAACCTTTTTTTTTTTTTAATTTTTTTTTTCCCAACGTTTATTTATTTTTGGGACAGAGAGAGACAGAGCATGAATGGGGGAGGGGCAGAGAGAGAGGGAGACACAGAATCGGAAACAGGCTCCAGGCTCCGAGCCATCAGCCCAGAGCCTGACGCGGGGCTCGAACTCACGGACCGCGAGATCGTGACCTGGCTGAAGTCGGACGCTTAACCGACTGCGCCACCCAGGCTCCCCAAAACATTTTAATTACTGGCCTTTAAATTGCCTTTATCCCCTCATATTATTATTTTAAAGACTCAAAGAATTATGGACATTCTGGTTATCTTACTGCTTCCTTGCAGTCATTTATTAAATATTGACTGGATTTATTCTCTGGGCCAGGTGTATCCCTCAGTTTCCAACACATCAAATTTGAATTACGACTATAGGTTCCTTGAGGGCAATGATTCCTTCCTTTCCTGTCGATCCTTGTGCCCAATGGGGCTAAGGCTGTATGAAGAAAACTCTAACAAGACCTGTAAACACCGTCCTAGTTCTGCTTCTGGCTGTTTTTGCTTCTGGAACAACATTATTTTTTTATTATTTATTTATTTATTTATTTATTTTTACAAAATAGTGAATTGAACTCAGTGACACTCAGTGCTCTCACCTGTGCACTGGAATACATAATAATTCGCACATCACCGGGACGCCTGGTGGGCTCAGTCGGTTGAGCCGGCCCACTTTGGCTCAGGTCATGACTTCCAGGCTTGTGAGTTCGAGCCCCACGTCGGGCTCTGTGCTGACAGCTGGGAGCCTGGAGCCTGCTTCAGATTCTGTGTCTCCCTCTCTCTCTCCCCCGCTCCCCTGCTTGCACTCTATCTCTCTTAAAAATATAAATAAACATTAAAAAAATAGTTCGCACATCACCTAAACAAAGAAGAAACTAAACTGGATGGCAGGGGGGACACTTAAAGTGTTATGCAAAACATGAAATGCCATGGAAATGACTTATCAGCTGGCCCAGTTGATGGGTGTAGACCCATAAAACCACAGTTTATGGAGAGAATAATGGGAATAAGAAACTTTATTGCATCGACAAAGAAAAATTAATCTCTGGCACCAAGAAGCAGCCTGTTTTGAAGGAGAGACACAAACTATGCCTTCATTAAACCAATGGCCACAAACTCAGCTCAGCTATTCTACTAGTGTGTTGATGGTCATAGGAGACAGGAGACTCCCTGCCCTCAAGGGATTTGCCATTTAGGAAAAGAGTCCAAGAAGACGTTCATCCCCAACCAACCCCAGGTGGTTCATTCATTCAATCAATATTTATAAAAGATTTAGAAAGTGCCAGGGACTGACTGTTCTAAGCCTTAAAGAGAGAGTAAAAGTAAGTCAAAGTCTATACTTGTATTTGTCCAGTGACAGAAAATCGACAAACACACTCATAAATAAACTTAACAGTGTCAGGAAGGTCACAGCTAAGAGGCCATAAAGCATGTGGACTGGTGATAGAGACTGATGGCGTTCATGGAGGGTTTATGTGGAATGGCTTGGAGAGGCTTCTTCGTGGAGGCGATGACTCCACTGACACCCAAGTGATGAGAAGCAGCAGGGGTCCACGGCAAGTGGCGGGTGATGGTGGGGTGTATATTGACCAGCACAGTGGGAAATCAGTGCTCTAGTGCAGCAGAGAGATGGGCATATTGGAAGAATTTAAAAAAACAAAAACAAAAACAAAAAACCCGGCTTCATTGCAGCCTAGTAAATGAGCAACCACTTACGGAAGATGATATTGAGGCATTTGGAAGGAACTGGCTGAGTAGGGCCCCTTTGGTAAACAGTTACTGTCAAATATAATTTCAAACATAATGTTTGAATTTCAAACATAATTTGAGAATTTCCCAAAGCCAAAAGCAATCTCAAGATGGACAGATAGCTCCACGGATAAGACGCGGCTTCAGCCAGGTCTTTCTGGCTGGAATGCTCATAGGTGGAGTCGTTCATCTTGCAAACCTGCTTACTCTGAGTGCATCAGGTGTGTTTGAGAACCACGTGTGACTTTACACCAAAGTAATCAGCTACTCCATTCTCCAGTCCCCGCTGGTGTTGACCTGGAAAGGTGCTTTTCCATGTGCACACATGGTAAGTTATTAAGACCCCCGAAACACTCACCCTTCCAACAAAGACTGGGTTGTTCTTGGGATAAATACAGCAGCTCTAGTACAAGGTGGCGGACTTCAGGATCAGGACACCCTGTGTTCGAATCCCAAGTTCTCCCCCTTGCAATATAAACGTGCAAACTTAATGCAACTCTTGCCAACCTTGGTGTGCTCCTTCCTGAAATGGAGCTAAAACTTTCCCATCAAGGTCAGCCTTACCTCTCTCCCTTCACTTGGCTAACCCCTAATCATCTTTTAGACCGGACCCAAAGGAAGGGCCCCTACCACTCTGACTTGCCTAACATCCACCCCTTGCCCCCCACAATAACAGTCTTTCCTAAGCTGCACTAAGTTTCCATGCCCAAGCTCGTATTGATTTGGGGGGTTACTGTTATTATCGGTGTAACACATATTTCATTAGTAGGCCTTTATCCATATGAATTTTCCGTGGCTGTAAAGTATCTTCTTCAGCGTGGCGATTCCCCGGCATAACATAAGCACAAAGTATGTTGGCTCAACCAAACTGCGCTCAGTTTAGGAAATCTCCACCCGCACATGCCTTCAAAAACTGCAATTTGTACTTAAATCTAGTGTGAGCAAAGAATGACAACATAGTCATCTTGACTAGGTATCGTGGATATAACCACTTCTTTGGAATATGGTCTTTAAATATATGCAAGTATTTTAATGATGAGGAATTAAATGCACATGGAGGTTTTAGTGGGCTTCATTTCATTAATAAAAAAAAGTACTTAGGATTAAATTGTATAGCTTGTCCTTTTATTTCTCTAGAATAGATTTATAGATAGCTGCTCTGGTGTTTCTATTGTTGAGAATTTTTAATTCATCATGTCTGGGTGTACGAAAAAAAAAATCTGTAGTAAATATCTTGTTTGATTATATCTCCTTAATTGCGTGAGATAATTCCTGCCTGGAACTCTAGGGATTTGTTGGAAAGAAGGCGGATCTTCAGCGTCATTAATGGATTTAATGTAGTAAAAGGGATTTCTCTGTCTGTGAAAAAAAATTGTCCTCAGAATAGAGCCCAACAGTCTTAATGCGGGTTTGTGTTTCTCAGACGTGAGCACCTGTGTGAGGTCCCCAGTGGGCCCCCACCAAGGGCCCGAGGGTTCACCGATGATTTGCACGGCAGAAAGGGATGAAATGAGTAAAATCACTCAAGGGGAACGTGGGTCCCTGAAAATGGGAGTGTAAATACTCTCCCACTGCCCAAACAGCCCCCATCTCACTTCAGCCAACGCCAAAATGTCTTGTCATCAGCCATGACTTAGAGACACGGTGTCAGTTATCTGTTGCCAATTGTGACAAATCGCCACAAACTCCCAGGGGCGGGCGTACAACAATAAGCAGCAGTGAGTGTTTTTCAGGAGTCTACAGGTCTTGGGGAAGTCTGGGCATCCGGCTGGGCTGGGCTGGTTCCCCTCAGGTGGGCTTGAGCTGGGTAGGTGATGCGCTGGCTACTAGGGATGTCTCAGCTAGGACCGTCTCTGTACTTCGTGTGGTGTCTCACACTTGAGAAGGCCAAGCTGACCTTGTCCTCTTGCGAAGGTGAGTGTCAGAGGCAGCAAGAAAGTCCACGAAGCCTCTTAAAGTCTAGGCTCAGACTGGCAAGCAGTCACTTTTGCTGTCTCTGAGGTCCAGGCACAGGCCATTCGAGGTCAAGGGGTTGGGAAGCGGATGCCATCTCATGACAGGAAGCTATGCAGTCATGTTGCAGAGGGCGTGGCCTGAGCAAGGACAGGGAATCAGGCATTTTTTGCCATCTAGAGCGGTTGCAAAGAAAAGCTCAGCTTATATTCTCCATTCCATCTTTCAAGAGAAACAGGGAGGTTTTTAAAATATTTTAGATGGGGCACCTGGGTGGCTCAGTTGGTTAAGCATCCAACTTCGGCTCAGGTCATGATCTCGCAGTTTGTGGGCTCGAGCCCCACGTCGGGCTCTGTGCTGACAGCTCAGATCCTGGAGCCTGCTTCGGATTCTGTGTCTCCCCCTCTCTCTGCCCGTCCCCCACTCGTGCTCTGCCTCTCTCTGTCTCAAAAATAAATAAAACATTTAAAATTTTTTAAATTAAAAAAAATAATAATTCAGAGAGATTTTCATACAGATTGATGAAACAGTTCAGCATCTAAGCATGGGCTCTCCTGAAAACTCAAGATGTGGAACAAGAAAGTATATTTTTAATGTAATCAGAGTAACGGATATTTTCTGTATCAAATCTGAAAATTCCTAACAGGCACAAAGAAGGAAATGAAAACCAGCCAGTACCCACTTCTCAGAGAGTAGGGTGCTCACACCTTAGTTAATCGTGAAAATTTCCAAACAAGCACCAAAGCACCCACATGCCCTTTGTCCAGCTTCAACAGTGATAGACAATTTTTCCTCCCTGTTCTGTTCCCCTTACTTTCATTTTTTTCTCATGTTAGAATATTCTCTTTTTTTAATGTTTACTTTAAAAAAAATTTTTTTTTAATGTTTATTTATTCTGGAGAGAAAGAGAGAGAGACAGAGAGCGTGAGTGAGGGAAGGGCAGAGAAAGAGGGAGACACAGAATCCGAAGCAGGCTCCAGGCTCCGAGCTGTCAGCACAGAGCCGGATGCGGGGCTCAAACTCACAGACCGAGAGATCGTGACCTGAGCTCAAGTCAGACACTCAACTGACTGAGCCACCCAGGCGCCCCTAATATTTCTTTATTTTTGAGAGAGAGAGAGAGAGAGAGAGAGAGAGAGAGAGCACGAGTAGGTGAGGGGCAGAGAGAGACGGGGGGACAGGGGATCTGAAGCAGGCTCTGTGCTGACAGCAGAGAGCCCGATGCGGGGATCAAACTCATGAACTGTGAGATCATGACCTGAACCGAAGTCAGATGCTTAACAGATGGAAGCCACCCAGACGCCCCTGTCACGTTGAAATATTCTAAAGCGCATCTCAGATGTCATGCCGTGTCACCTGAAATATTTCTTTTTTTTTATTTTTTTTTAAATTTTTTTTCAACGTTTATTTATTTTTGGGACAGAGAGAGACAGAGCATGAATGGGGAAGGGGCAGAGAGAGAGGGAGACACAGAGTCGGAAACAGGCTCCAGGCTCTGAGCCATCAGCCCAGAGCCTGACGCGGGGCTCGAACTCCCGGACCGCGAGATCGTGACCTGGCTGAAGTCGGACGCTCAACCGACTGCGCCACCCAGGCGCCCCCTGAAATATTTCTTACAAGTAAAGATAGAGCATATTAAGCACACAGATACACACATTCTGTAGTATCACCCTTAACAAATGAACACGAATGCCTTCGTATCCTTGAATGGCTAAGGCATGCGATAGTTAACCCATGTTCAGTCGTGGGGTCTCGTCTCAAGCACACGCATTTTTACGGTTGATTTGTCCGAACTAGGAGCCCAGAAAAATTCACGCGATGAAAGTGTCGCAGCAGCAGAAGTATCCTGGCACAAACAGCAAGCGTTTACTCTCGTGGATCTACAGATTGGCGGAAGGTGGGCCGAGGCGGCTGGGCCCGGCCGGGCAGCCAGGGCACTCGACCGTCCCCCTCAAGGCCATGGTCAGCGGCGGGGTGGCTGACCTCCAGAAAGCAGGTCTGACTCATCTAGATCAGGACAGAGCACAGCTCCGGAGTGAATTAGCAGAGTGACTTTAGACAGCAATCGACCCTTGTTCGCTAGACCTCCAGCAGACTGACTGGAACGGCAGCCACGCGGTGGGGTTGTGCTGAGGTCCACGCGAAAGGGCACGTGACGGTGCCTGGGACCAAGCAGCCGGGTCTCTCTTCCACCTGCAGGGCGATGCCGGAGGCAGCGCTTGACCTCTGGGCTGGGCGCTCAGCTCGACTCAACGCAGGGTGCGGGGACTCGGGGGGAAAGCGGGGTGGCCTGCGAGGCCTTCCCCCGCATCTGCTATCTCGCTGGCAAGTCGGCTGGAGAAGCTCGATTCCGCCACTCCCTGGCGCAGGCTGGCCTCCAGGTTTCGAGCCCCGGGGGCTTGGATGCGGCGTCCCAAATGGCTCTCTTCCTCAGAAGGGAGCCCAGGTTTCACGGGGCAAAGTCCAAGCTCCAACTGACGCGAGGAATTTGCCCCGAAGGAAGGGCTCTGGGGTGGCTCCTAGACTCTCCCCCTCGCAGCCCTGCTCCTCGGCTCTAGCTGATGAGACGTGCCTGAGAGATGGTTTGTGCACAGGCCCAGTTTATGAGTCTAATGAGTAAAATAAGGCAGAGGTACATCCTGCCAGTTCCCTGCTTCCTGGCATCCTGAGGGGACAAGCACCCGCCCCCCCGCGGGCACGTAGGCAGTGCCTCTCTGTGCACACCTTTGACGGCCCTGACGTTCTCTGTGGGGCTGCCAAAGAATGTTGCCGTGTAATTAGTTCTCTTGACAGGACCTGCGTCCCGGGCTTCTGCGCCTGCCTTCTCTTGGCAGCTTGGAGCTTCCCCAGGTTAAAACGGGCCACTGGGAGACCGGGCTCACAGAAGCTCCTTCGCCGGGGAGGAAAGTGGACCCATGGGTGGTAAATGGCTCGGGTCCTTCCGTGACCAAAAGCGCTCCCTGGTGCCTTAATCTCCTGCTGATCAGGGATTTAAAAGCTGGATGTCCTGTTCTATCTTTTAATCTCCTCTTGCGTAGGCTCTCGAGAGACTCAACTAATCTATTTATTTCCTACAAATGTGCTGCACACCATCTTCCAAGATGTGGGACTAAGAGCCTGAGGCAACCTCAGCCTCCAGGAGCTCCCCAAAGGTGGCGAGGGAGGGAAGCCATACATTCCTACAGAAGACAGTAACAACTGGGACGTAAGGTTTTACAGCGTGACCTTTGGGAACAGAGGAGGGACATAACCCCCAATGGGAGACGCAGAGGAGGCATCCCAGAGGAGGGGAATCCTCACTTGAATTTTAAGAATAAAGAAAAGAGGGGCACCTGGGTGGCTCAGCCGGTTAAGCATCTGACTTTGGCTCAGGTCGTGATCCCACGGTTCCTGGGTTTGAGCCCCACATCAGGCTCTGTGCTGGCAGCTCAGGGCCTGGAGCCTGCTTCGGATTCTGTGTCTCCTTTCTCTGCCCCTCCCCTGCTCATGCTCTCTCTCTCTCTCTCTCTCAAAAATAAATAAGCATTAAATAATTAAAAAAAGATTGAAGAAAAGTTATTGAAGCAAAGAAAGGAGAGGATAGCAGGGTGGTTCAGAGCAAGGGGGCAGCGTGTGTGGAGGCCGTGAGGGATGGAAAAGTAAACCACCCTCTTGCCAGAATGGAGAACAGCTCGTCAATGATGCATCATGTGGAGGGAGAGTTTCCGACACTTAGTCTGGAGATGCATGGTGAGGACAGTCCATGAAAACATCTGTCCTCACACCAAGTTTGGACTTTAGGTCTGTGGGCAAAGAGTCTAGCACAAGAGGAAAGAACCAGATCTTCTATTTAAAGCGGGCTCCCTGTTCGATAGATGGGAAATGGACAAGCAGAGAGCTGGAATGACTTTTGGTGTCAAGGTGATACTAAGTATGAAAGTCAGGATTTGAATACGGATTACCTCAAACGCAGACGATTACGTAAGCAGAACCTTACTGACAAGATAAAATCCAACCTGGTAACCACCCAGTGGCGGAGGAAAGATCAAATTCATTCATCAGCAACAAGGGGAAATTGAAACAAGGAGCCTCTAGTTAAACGTGTGAAATTAACACGCAAAACAATAGGACTCAGAGAATCAAACACTTTGCTACACAAGCGATGACAATATACTGGGTGCCACCCTCCTGGACGAGAGTTTGGCCAAAGCATTAAGAGTCTTAAATACACATATTCGTTGACTCTTAAGAAAATCGTGTAAGATGGGGAGGAGACGAAAAAACAATCTCTGAGCTTAGAAGGCTCATTGCAATGTGATTTAGAGCATAAAGTTGGAAGACAACTATTTTTAAATACAGGCTAGATGAAGAAAGAGCCGTGAGGGGCATCTGGGTGGCTCAGTTGGTTGAGCATCCGACTCTTGATTTCAGCTCAGGTCATGATCCCGGGGTCTTTGGATTAAGCTCTGCACCGTGCTCTGCACTGAGTGTGGAGTCTGCTTAAGATTCTTGCTCTCTTTCCCTCTGACCCTCTCCCCTACTCTTGCTCTCTTAAATAAAAAATAAAATAACAATGGGGCGCCTGGGCGGCTCAGTCGGTTGAGTGTCTGACTTCAACTCAGGTCATGATCTCACAGTTATTGGGTTGGAGTTCCGCATTGGGCTCTATGCTGACAGCTCAGAGCCTGGAGCCTGCTTCGGATTCTGTGTCTCCCTCTCTGCTCCTCCCTCGCTCATGCTCTGTCTCTATCTCAAAACTGAATAAAAATTTAATAAAAATAAAATAAAATAATAAAAGAAAGGAAAGGAAGAGAAAGGGAAGGGAAGGGAAAGGAAGGGAAGGAAAAGGAAAGGAAAGGAAAGGAAAGGAAAGGAAAGGAAAGGAAAGAAAAAAGGAAAAAAAAGAAAAGAAAAAGAAGACAAGGCAAGACAAGACCCATGAGACAGAAGTGTCTCCAGCTAACTTTGGTTGTGAACAGCTTCAATAGAGTAATATGACAATGGGCTTAAGGTATAATGCGGATGACAAACGCAAGATATAAAATTAGATATAAAAGAAGTTAGATATAAAAGAAGTCCAAGGTTGTCCCAGGATGGAGGGGAACTGGAAGTAAGCCATTTAAATACTCTATTTTAAAACGAAAAATGAAATGTTTAGCGTTATTAATGGAGCAAAATAGATTCCATTAGCAATTTATCTTGAAAGATGAAAATATCATTATGAAAATGAACGTATTATGTGTGATACATATGATACAAATAGTTCACAATTGTAAACCCATGTATGGTTGTAAGTGAACAAAAAGTGAAACAAAGCTTATTTGTTTTGCAACTTTTTTTATGTAACGTCGATTGATAGCAGGAGGCCAGTAAGCTTCACATGGTACTTAACCTTTTGTTAGAAGTTTATAGGGGTGCCTGCGTGGCTCAGTCAGTTGAGCAACTGACTTCGGCTCAGGTCATGATCTCACAGTTTGTGAGTTCAAGCCCCGCGTCGGGCTCTGTGCTGACAGCTCAGAGCCTGGAGCCCGCTTCAGATTCTGTGTGTGTCTCTCTCTCTGCCTCTCCCTCACTCATGCTCTGTCTACCCTTTCTCTCAAAAATAAATAAACATTAAAAAAAAGAAGTTTATAAAGAGGGTTTTTTCAAAAAAAATGTTTAAGGTTTATATCAATTTTGCCAAGGACTTCTCTTAGTACTTTTTTATTCAAACCTTACTCTTTGGAAGCATGTGTCTTTAGTTACTCATTCACCAGGTATCTGTCGAGTGACTATTGTGTATCAGCCCTTTTCCTGTGAGCTGGGGTGAAGACACGAGTAGAAACAGAGACCGCAGCAAATAGACTTCACTCTCACCCTTGGCAATAGTCTAGATGGGAAAGGAAGACATTAATTTATTGAATAAACACTGATTGAATATCTACTATGTTCTGGGGCATGCCGTTAGGTGCTTGGAATGCATCAGAGAGCAAGAAAGACAAAAAATGTCTGCTATCATGGGATGTTCATATTTGTAGGGTTAAAACACATAAAGAAATATAGCAGAATGGACAGTTATGGGGAAAATTAGAGTGGGAGAAGGCAGTAATGGGGTTGTTGACTAATCTTCAGATTCCACACATGACTTCAGCAATTCTACAGTTTCATTAACTTGAGGAATCCTTCTCCAAGACTTGCAAGTAATATGCGTCTTTTTTTTTCTTGATTTGAATTGATAGATTATTCTAGAATTTCTCAGTTGGTGAGTCAGTATGAGTCTGATCAACAAGGACAGTGGCTAGTCATTGTCAAACTCTTAAGTGGGAGGCATGCTTCAGTGAGATTACACTTTGATAAGTAATCATTCCATTGGTTAAACATTTTTACTTCAATGATGGTTTTGTTTTCTGGGAGACCTAGCAGGCGTAGGAAATAACATTATGAATATTCCTATGGGGATCTTCTGTGTATGTGCACGGAGAAAACACGACCACACAAATAATAACTATGTGCCTCATGGATAGAAAGACTAAGGAAAATTGTATTCCATTGAGCTGGGGTTTTTCACCATAAATGCATCCCATACAGTTAAGATATTCAGTGGTAGGTAGATAAGAGAACTCTCGCTAGCCTTCTAGGGAAACTCTCCAAAATGCATTGGCTTCCTTCACAGAGTCTTGATTTGGAGGAAGAAAGGCTGGCCTTCTAATCTCTTAAAAGGGAGTTCCAAAAAGTTAAAAAGGCGTCTGTTCCTGAAGTATGATGACACGTGAGTACCATCTTCAAAAAGACATTCTGTTCAATCAATGCAGAGGGGAAGCAGACAAACACCTCTCTTCTTGGGGCCTCAGTGTATCGTAATAGGACGGCTACATTTTCCATGCCCCTTCAGCATGGACGAGGTGGATATCCATGTGGATATTTCAGCATTTCTGTGAGGCTTCGGGGATTGTTTTTAAAATTCTGTATTTCTTTTCTGGGGATTGAGAGGGAAACATTACGAGATGTCTTAACCGGAGTCTTCAATATGAAGGAAAAGTAGAATATCCCAATATGACATCTTCTTGTCAACTTTAGGCAACTGCTAGTATTTTTTTTGTTAGTAGTTCCGATCTTTAGACAAGTGTCTACTGCCCTGAAGAAAGTCCGTTCAAGATGGAACTCTGTCCTGACCTTGCACATGGACCCCTTCCCACCAGCCCCCCATTCTGTCTGTGCTCTCACATCTGGTCCCTCTATCTGGAACCCCACCCCCCATAGCAGTCTGTGTGCATGTAAGCTCCTCTCTCTCCTCATGATCCACTCAAATGCCATTTAGATGTCAGCCTCCCATGTTTGTCCATCTAAAAATTCCCACCGGGACCCTCCTCTCTGTGTCCAGGAAGCTCCTGGACTCTGGGACTAACTTGTGCACTCAGACCCCAGCTGCAGACCCAAAGGTCCTATGTAGCCTGGGGCAAATTTACTTAAACTCTCTACCCCAACATCCTCACCTCTAAAAGGCAGGCAACGATCGTTTATATCTGACTGGATTGTGGGTACGAATATAAAACGCATTGATATGTGTAATGTGCTTAATACAATGCCTGGCCCAAAATAAGTCCTATGCAAGTGTTTGATTTTAAAAACAAATAAGGGGCTAACCCATATTATTTCGAATGGACTTTTTTTTTTCTTTGCATGTACATAAGAAAGGAAACAGTAACCCTCAGTAGAAGTCCCACTTTTGAACGTGACTCCCAAAAGTACAGGGATGCTAACAGCCTATAGGTACACGTGTGTGAAGAGCTGTAGTAGCTAAAACAGTGAAAGACGGAAACTCTTTCTAGCTCAGACCCCCATTAAGAAATGGCTCTTCTCATCCATTTGAGAAGATCAAAACCAGACCGTTGCGGCAACACATGAGCCCTGGGGCTCCCCTTCAGAGAGAACCCAATCGGCAAACAGAGCTGATGCTCCAAGAGAAAACACAGGGCTCTCATTCATCAGAGGGAAGCAAACCTCATTGTTGTCCCCTTTCAGTGCACACCCAAGGTCCAGCAGGTGTACGATTTTAACCCGTGAACGTCAGCAGATCGATGCCTCTGACACCTGCGTTCACATGGACAAAAAGCTGGTGAGTGTACCCAGTGACGACAGGGGCAGAAGACAGGAAGTGGTGACTGTATGAGATAATTGCCTGATGACGCAACACCCATGGCTTCTGACGTGATCAACAGTTTTGGAAAATGCAGAAATGGCTCAGTTGTACGTGTGACCCTGAAACAACATGGCGGTGGTGGGTGGGGGGAATGCCAACAAGACATTGGAGTGGAGGCCGTGGGAGACCGGCAGAGGGCAGGGAAGAAAGAGAAGAGCTTTGAGGAGGGAGAGGAGGGAAATCCTGTAGGGTCCATCAAGTGTGATCATGGAAATAAGAAACATAAGGCGCTGATGAGAAAGACCGCGACTTGGACGAGAAATGGAAGCCCTTTGGCGCTCAAGGAGACGGCTGCACAGGGTGCTTCTGATCCCCTCTGATAGCGATATGCCATTTATACTCACAAAAAGCCAATTTCCCTTCATTTGGCATCTACGGTGATCTCCAGGAAGCCCCAGCGGCAGAACTTTTGCGGCCTCCGCTCAGGCCTCCTGAAACCCATGTTTTATCATAGGCAAAAGGTTGCTGTCCCGGGAGGTCAACCGTTACACTAACAATTGCACGTGAGGAGAAGCAGCACATCCCTTGTTTTTGTAGTGAAATATATGAAAAAATAAATAAGATGCATTAATATTTTATTAACAACTATTAAGATCTACTAGAATAGACTATATTGCACTGGTAATAAAAGCGATCATGACATTACGGCAGCAACGATGAAAACAATTGCTGTCATACATCGCTGGGTTTCTCCGTGTTGGGCGCTGTGACGGCCACCTGTTAACCAGCACGTGGGGGAGGTGTTCAGTGCCTTTTAGACACGCTTGACATTTGGAGAGTTATCTCTGGATGCCTCCTACCCTTTTGCCGATGGGAGACCTCAGTATATTCACTCCTCGGCGTTTGCTGCCCTGGGTTCCTCCTGATGTACCCATGGGGTATAGTGATGGCTGATTTTATGTATCAACTCGACCGGATGACAGGATGCTCAGGTATTTGTCTACACATTATTTCTGGGTGCTTCTCTGCGTTTCCATAGGAAATTGCAATTTGAATCAGTGGACCAGCTAGACCCCTCGCCCTCCTCAGTGTGGGTGGGCCTCACCCAATCTGTTGAGGGCCTGAATAGATCAAAACGGCGGAGGGAGAAAGAATTCTCTCTTTTGCTGTCTGATGATTTGAGCTGAGGTTTTGAACTTCTCTTGCCCTTAGCGCTCCTGAGTCTCAAGCCTTGGACCCACACTGCCTCAAACCACCAGCTTTCCTGGGTCTCCGGCTTATAGACAGAAGATCGTGGGACTTCTTAGCTACCTTCGTTGCATAAGCAAATTTCTCATAATAAATATCCTTTTACACAAGAAAGCTAATGGTTCTGTTTCTCTGGGGAACCCTAACTAACACAGATGCTGAGATGGAACTAAGAGACTTGCAGAAGACAGCATTGTACCCACCACATTTTGCTTGCAAGGCTGCTGGCCGGGACTAGGCTTCCCGGGAAAGACCGCTGTTCCAAGGGTGGCTGTCTGCTGGGGAAGGGACCTCTTGGGCGCTGTACTAGCAAATGCCACGGGGATAGGTTCCTGGTCACCATGCAGCATGCCTCCAGAGCTGGCAAGGACCTTTACCCATCAGGACAGTACAGGGAACTTATCATGGAACCTGGTTCTGCAGACTTTTCAAACTGTTCAGCAAGGTACGCAATAGCCGTTCTCTTGTTTGTATTTTCAACCGTGGCAAAATACTGGTGAAATTTCAATTTGCCACCTTCACCATTTTTAAGCACACAACTCAGTGACACTAAGCACATACACGTCGTGGTACGACTGTCATGAGTCCACACACACAACTCTTCATCCTGCTATATTGAAACTCTGTCCCCATTAAACACTAAGTCCCCATTCACCTTCCCCACCACCCCAGGCACCCAGAATTCTTTCCGTCCCTACGAATCTGACCCCCCTAAGGACCTCATGTAAATGAAATCATATGGTCTTTGTCTTTATGTGACTAGCTTATGTCACTTAGCCTAATATCCTCAAGGCTCATCCATGTTGTAATGTGTCAGAATTTCCAAATTCTGTTCCATTGTATGGATATACCATATTTTGTTTACTCATTCGCCTAGTGACTGCATTTTGCTTTATAGCATATGTGCGTAACAATGCTAAAGCCTCCCATAGTAGAAAATATTTATGATGGTTAATTTTAGGTGTCAGCTTGACTGAGCCACAGCACCCAGGTATTTGGGCACATTTTATACTGGGTGTTCCTGGGAGGGTGTTTTTGGATGAAATTAACATATTTTATTTTATTTTATTTTATTTTATTTTATTTTATTTTACTTTATTTTTTTAATGTTTATTATTTATTTTTTGAAAGAGAGAGACAGAGCTAGAGATAGAGTGCAAGCAGGGGAGGGGCAGAGAGAGAGGGAGAAACAGAATCCAAAGCAGGCCCCAGGCTCTGAGCTGTCAGCACATACCCCGATGTGGGGCTCAAACTCACAAACTATGAGATCATGACCTGAGCTGAAGTCAGATGCCTAACTGACTGAGCCACCCAGGCGCCCCAGATGAGATTCGTATTTAAACTGGTAGACTGACTAAAGCAACATGCCCTCTCGACTGTGGGTGGGCCGTGTCCAATCAGTTGAAGGTCTGCCCAGAACAAAAAGTTTGAACCTACCCCAAATAAAAGAGGATTCCTCCTACCTTTGAGCTGGGACATTGATTTTCTTTTTCCTGCCTTTAGATTCAAAGTGAAACATTCAGTTCTTCCTGCGTCTCAAACCTTCTGGCCTTTGCACAGGAACGTTGATACTGACTCTTCTGGTTCTTAGCTCGACAGATGCAGACTGCAACTAACTGCCCCATCTGCTTTCCTGGGTTTCTAACTTGGGTCTTACCCTGCAGATCTCAGGACTCACCTACCTCCATAATCATGTAAGCCAATTCTGCATATAGACACGCATATAAAAATTATATAATATATAATTGTAATTATTTTATTAGCATATATAATATAGTATGTGTCAGTGTGTGTGTGTGTGTGTGTGTGTGTGTGTGCATATTGGTCCTGTCCGTATTGGTTCTGTTTCTCTGGGCAACTCTAACAGCACTCCCCTATGTGGTTCAGGCATAACGTTTTGTTAGCCTAATAAAGTCCTGAGGTACAGAACCAGCGAGGTGAGGGAATCAGAGGCAGACATTTAGAAGTGTACCGTTTTCCACAGCGGTGCTGCCACGATTCTGGGGAGTGACTCCCCTTAAGAACTCTTGTAGTGGTGTCTTCGTCTGCTAAAGCCGTCATAACAGAGTCCCACAGACGGAATGCATTAAACAGAAATGCAGGGTCTTACAGCTCTGGGGGCCAGAAGGCAGAAATCAAGGTGTCCCCGGGGATTCCTCCTGGGGGGGGGGCTCTGGGGGAGAATCTTTTCAAGCCTGCCTCCTGGGTTCTGGTGGTTCGCTAGCAACCTGCAGCGTTCCTCGGCCTGCAGAAACCTTACTCTGATCTCCTCCTTCATTTTTATGCCTTCTCCCTGCATGCTTCTCTGTGCCCAAATGTCTCCCTCTTATAAGGACACCAGTCATATTAGATGAGGGCCCACTTCACTCCGGGAGGACTCATCCTAACTCAACTAGACCCTACTTCCAAACAAGGTCAGGTTCTGAGGTGCAAAGGGTTAGGACCTCCGTGTATGGATTTGTAGGGGGACACAATTCCACCCACAAGACCTTGATGAGTGTTGTTTGTCTCCGAGCATGTGACACTTAGCTATCTGGGCACACTCATACCCATCTGCACTCAACGATCTCCTTTCCACCTGCCAATCGCAGACGTGACCTTGGCAAGGCCTGGAAGTAACACAAGCTCCGCCCCCCCCCCATTCCCTTTCCTGGCCTGGGGTGGATACGATGCTGCACATGCATTATTGATAGACCCCAGGCTTGCCAAGCATTCTGTGTATGTGTGTGTGTGTGTGTGTGTGGCAGAGAGAGAAGGCCAGACAAAAGACGTCGACAAGGACGGCACCTGGCACCCCTGGAGGTTCTGCTCTCCTTAAGAACATGCTTTGCCGGTTTTCCAAGGGCCCCCTCGACAGTGGTCAGGAAGCAGTGCGGGGTGGAGGGGGCTTGGAACCCCAGCTACGTGCAGAATGAAGAGTGCTCGCTCGCTTGGTGATCTGCTTTCAAAGACGCACTGTGGCAACGCCCTTCACACCCCCTCCCGTGGCTCCACATCACCTGGACAGGGCTTGGTGAGTCTGTGTCTTCACATCCCTCTCTCCCTTCCTCTGACCCACCCACCCAGCCCCTGCTTTCTTCCCCTTAATGCTCACGGGTCCTCCTGGAAGACTCAACCACTTACAGTTGTTGAGTGATTAAATATTTATAATCAGGGCAATGAGTGAGGTGTTGAATAATAAATGCTAAGGTTGAAGCGGCCTTCGATAATTTCTGCAGATTTCTTCATCCATGGCCTCTTTGATTCTAAGGCAAAAAAAAATCCTTTAATTAACTTTTTTTTTGGGTGCAGCTGTGACAGTCGATAGGCCTTTATCACCGTGTTGCTGATGAACCACTGCCCTGCCATAGGGCTCACTCTACTGTCAAGTCCCCAGCCCCCCACCCCCGGCCATGTAGATACCACATGGTGAGGTGGATCTTCCCTTATCTGTTTCTGAACACCCAAGGGAAATGCATTTTTTGAAACTCAAATCCCCAGATCGCCAATTCGCTGTGCCCATAGCTGGATGTGGAACAGTTTTGAGGCTCGCTCAGGACAGGGATGGACCTTCCCTTTCCCAGAGCCACAGCAAGCGGTCCCTCTAACATTTGACGCACTGCTGCATTTAATTTCTACCACACCTCAATGTGGAAGCTGCTGGCATCATCCTGGTTTGGGCCGCCAAGGAAAAGCCAAGGCACCACGAGTCTAAGCCGTTTGCTCCAGGCCCAGAGCTGGTCGACAGTTGGGTCTCAGATTGGGGTGAGCACCCTTCCAAGGAAGAGAGATACAAACAGGAAGGGGATCTCTCAGAGCCTGAGGGCGGAAATGGCTGAGTGCACAGCAAGCCCAAGGAGCCACTATGACAAAGGTCAACAGAAGCAAAACGGGCGTTGTGTAAAAGTTTGCCTGAGGATGAGTTTGGGACGTACCGCCTCTCCCATCTTTTGAATGGTTCCAACCTGTCCATTTGAAATCCCTTCAGAGAGAACATGACAAAGGATGTCAGGGTCAAATCATCGTTTCCTGTCTCGATCCACGTTCTGGTACTATATTCTAAAAGCACAGGATCAGAAGGTATTTGAAGACGGCTGACACGTCTGCATTTCGACATGCAGAAAACTTGCATTGCCTGCTGTAGACTGATTGCTCGTGTCTTCCCAAAGTATATATGCTGGGTCCAAAGCCCTAGTGTAATAGTTTTAGAAGGTGGGGCCTTTGAGAGATGACTAGGTTATGAGGTTAGGACCCTCACAAAGAGGATCAAAGAGACACTTATTTCTTATCCAAGGGACACTAGAGACCCCCCTTGTCCTTTCTTCCACGTGAGGACACAGCGGAAGATGATAGTCTGTGAACCAGGAAGCAGGATCTCAGCAGACACCAAATTGGCCAGCACCTTGATCTCACACTTTCAGCCTCCAGAACTACGTGAGATAAATTCCTATTGTTTATAAGCCATTTAGTCTAGGCCATTTTGTTACAGCATCACAGGTGGACGAAGACATTACCTAACCTCTCTAGTGACAATATCAGAAATAATTTACATTCTTTTCCAAGATCAGGGATATTCTCCCTACAGAAAAGAATGCTGGGAGAAAAAAATCACCTGGCTCTGTAATGCAAAGGGAAAATCAAAACCACAACTGGACCCAAAGACATAAATACGTGTATTTTCTTCTGTGTCTGTTCTGATATAAAGTCTGAAACAATAGCATGAAGCCAGGATTTACCACGTTTGTAAATGGGCCCATAATCTACCGTCTGCCATATCCTAAGAGGGTTTCAATAATCTTATGCGTGTGTGTTTCCCCATCTCCCCTTGGGGTTATTGGCTCATTTTGGGGGGAAGCTGAGATGTTATCCTGAGTAACAGATAGGAAGACAGCCTTCAGGGACACAGACTTCTATATCCTCAACATGTTCCTTCTCGTTGGGACTAGGAAGTTACTCCTTCAGACATTACAAAAATCTTTTCTTCCAGTGCCCTTGATGCAGAACATTGAAAAGTTACATTCTTGAATGTCATTGATGATTTTCTAAGCCGAGGGATATCATAAATTCACATGCAAATCTTATTTATTGAGGGCTTCTCTGGGTAAAATCCTTTTTCAGAAGCATCTTATCCATTCTGGTACTCAAAATTTTATACGTAAGAAATCTGGATCTCAGAAAAAGCTCAGTGACAAGCCCAAGGTCACAAGAGTGGAAACGAGAAAGTCAAGATTGAACCCCAGGTTTCTGAGTCCAAATGTACCCCAGATTCTCAGAGCCTTCTTATGCTAATGATGCATTTATGCAAATGTAAGACATGATAGGGTCAATGGGAACTTGAATGTATTTCTTTTCAAAAGTCTAAGTATGGAAATGCCTACTTCTCTAGAGCGATATTTCCCTACACTTACCCTTGTAAAGTATTCATTTTGCAATGAACTCATGAAATAAAGCGTTCTCTCCCAAAAGTTTTGGAAATGTTGACTTAAACAAAGATAAGCCCATCTCTTTCCTGCTGGCAGCCAGAGAGCTTTCAGAGCATTGACGTGTATCGTGGATTTCCAGGTGCATGTTTAGTGTTAAATTTTTTCGGCAAATACATAGGACCTCCAGGACAGTGATGGGGACCCTGGCACGAAACGGTGACTATGGTAGACACTGTGTCCTATCGCCCCAAATTTGTACCGGGTCAGAGAAGAGCTGAAGTGGTAATTACACATCAGCTCCCTTCTGGTAGCTGTTCTAATTGCCTTTTACTTCTCCCTTAATAAATTTCTGTCCCAGAACAGCTATGGGCACGCAGGTCATTAACAAAAAATAATAATTACTAAGACTTTAACCTCTTTGAGGCCAAGTGAGCACTTTTTCACACCTGTTCAACTCCTAAGTACCTATCACGTACAACATGTAGACTATCCATTAAATTCCTTGGGTAGCAATTCAAAGCAGCAGTTAAGAACACAGGTTTGAGTACTTGGTCGTATTCAATACAAGGTGCTGCCACTCACTAGCTATATCAGGCACATTACTGAAATTTTTTGAGTCTCAGTTTCTACTCCTGTAAAATGTGGTTTAAAAATAGACATTTGATAGTGCTGTCGGGAGTGCCCAGCAGGTGCCTGATAGGCAGCTGGCAAAGGTCTCCTTCATGAGGCTTCCTGGACCTCCCAGCCTGAAATTACAACCTCCGTACACCCCCACTTCCAAAAACCCAGTGCCGCTCTAGGTTTGTATTACAACTCTTATCGCCTCCCAACATACGACATCATTTATTCCCTTATTAGGTCTATTGTTCGCTGTCTGCCCCCCTCCATTAGCACGTTAGCAACAAGAAACAGAAGCTTCTGTCTGTTCTGTTCATTGATGTGTCCCATGGATCAAGGCAAGGAGCAGGCATAGAGGTGATGCGCAAAGATAGGGGCTGAATTAACCTCTGCAAGTAGTAATTGTTCATCAAAGGTAAGGTGAGCCCTTACCTCCTAGGCATCCTAGCCCTTACCTCCTACCAGGCATCCGGGATGAGTAAGCAAAGGCTAGGGTAGAGCAGAACTGTGAAGAAACATCCCCAGAGCCCTCCGGATCCTCTTAAAGGAAGAACTGAGATCACTTGCTATCCGATAGATACCGTTGGACTTCACACAGGCTCTTGGTATTTGGCTGTTTAAGTTAACCCGTAAGAGATAACAAACCCAAGACATCATACATCAAAAATCAATACTCAGGTCGGTGCTGTAGCGAGCTAGGGAAGAGCCATCCTTTTCAAGCACAGCTTGCCAGCCGCACACTACTGTTTCTAAAGCCTTGCTCTTGGCCGTGTGTGCCCAGAGCCGCAGCCCACACTCCCAGCACCCCGCGAGGCAGGTTGCACCTGTGAAAGGACTCTGCGTTCCCGAGGTCTCTGTTTTATCCTCTTGCCGATGAGGGAAAGAGAGTCATCGCCAAGTCACGGAAGGCTGCGGAGATTTATCACCAGTTGCCAAGGCTGGCTGATAAGTTCAAGACACCCTGATCCTAACAGAGGCCACTGCAGAGCATTAAGCAGGAAGCCCAGGAAGGTGGGGGTGAGTGCAGGGCGGGAGCCGGCACCAGGTAAAGATGAAGAATGCCTCTCTGGGAGATTAATCCTTCCTGTAGTCCACTGTTAAAGTAATAAAAGGTTTATGATTCATTTCTTCCTTGATAATGGAGGAGACAATTAGTAATTACTGGATTTATGGTATTTGTTGTGTTAACTCAACCAATAAAGTATCCAGCAAAATCGTGCTCTGAAGCACTTTTGTTGTGGAATAATAGGACAAAAGCTTTTTTAAAAAAGCAGCAAACAGCCATACCATGTGTCATCTACGAGTTTAGTTAACATTTACATTGCCAAGTTCTAAGTGTTGTCGCCCCTTTCCCCATTTCCCCCATTTTGTTCGCCCCAGAATGAATTCGAGGAAGTAAGATCCAGCATCCAGGGCTAACGTACTGCCTGAATCTACTCTCTCAGGGCCTCCTCCCCCCCTCACTCTCAGCACCGTGGACCACTCCCAGCATCCACAGAATTTGCGACTGGCCCTCCTACCCTCCCCGTCTCCCAACACTGAGCACCTGGGGAGGCACATTGATGCCGATCAGGGATGTCTGTGGAATACAATGCATGTCTCAAAAAGACTCAGTGGGCAAACATTCTACCTTCACGGTGAGGGAAGGGTCCACATCATCAGAAATATTCAGGATGAATGCTTAAATCCGATGAGCATGACCATAGGTGTTTAGGTACATGGGCGTATGACCATGGATGCATGACCATGTGGTTTAGGAAAACTGTCTGTATACGTGATAGAATTGTTTAGACAGATCACGGTGAGTGTCAAGCTACATTAAAAATGCAATATACAGGGGCGCCTGGGTGGCTCAGTCGGTTAAGTGTCCGACTTCAGTTCAGGTCATGATCTCGCAGTTTGTGGGTTTGAGCCCCGCGTCGGGCTCTGTGCTGACAGCTCGGAGCCTGGAGCCTGCTTCCGATTCTGTGTCTCCCTCTCTCTGCCCCTCCCCAGTTGTGCTCTGCCTCTCTCATTCTATCAAAAATAAATAAATGTAAAAAAAAATAATAAAAATAAAAAAATAAAAATGTAATATACAGACACTGTGGACATACAGTCAAATTCTTACAAATGATATTGAATGATTAAGATATATAGACAACAGAAACATCTGTTTGGAATCTTCACACTCATGGGTTAAAACCAAATGCCTAGGCCAAGTGCTTGTATTACAGAAGATACTTAATATTTCTGGAATGAATGTAAAAAATACAGAAAAATGAAAATTGGAAGTAAGATGGCAAGCTGCACGTGTGTGTGAGTTTAATGAGCATTTATATTGTAAAGATACGTTCAGTAAAATAAAATGCTCAAATGATTGGCATTTAAGTTTAGTATTTCATTATCTGTCTCCCATTTTTTACAGCTGTAGTTAAATACGGGGCTCCCTTATACAAGAAGGTGAACTTACATAATTTGGTAGAAGGAAACTGAAAATGCCTGTCCCTTATTTTTTTTTTTAATTTTTTTTTCAAAGTTTATTTATTTTTGGGACAGAGAGAGACAGAGCATGAACGGGGGAGGGGCAGAGAGAGAGGGAGACACAGAATCGGAAACAGGCTCCAGGCTCTGAGCCATCAGCCCAGAGCCCGACGCGGGGCTCGAACTCACGGACCGCGAGATCGTGACCTGGCTGAAGTCGGACGCTTAACCGACTGCGCCACCCAGGCGCCCCATCTGCCCCTTATTCTGTACTTCCATTCCCGGAACTTCACAGTTTCAGCCACATCACTGTCCCCACAAGGAGAAGGTCATGTCACATAATGTCACATCCTTATTTTCTTCCCCCTGCTGCAGCACACTGGGCCTCAAGAGCCCCCTAAGTTTTAGTGTGCATGTATAACCCAACATCCAAAATTTCAGGTCCCTCCCTCAAGCCCCAAGTGATCAACATAAACTCAACTTGTGAGTTTAGTAACTCTCCCAAGGTCAAGCTGTCATAACGACACCCTTCGGGCATACACGTTTGGCCTTCGTTGGCCCAGGAGATTCCAAATTTTTCAAAGTCGGGCTGAAGTATCACTGTGGAGGATTGGAGCACTATATGCCTTTGCCAGCCAAAATCATGACCGTTATCTTTGAAAATTCACGAGAAGGGACACCGGGAGATAGACAAAGAACTTAAGCTGATTTATTGAATGTCAAACTAACCCAAAATGATGGTACTATCGTCCCCATCCTGAGTTACATGGCTAAGGGTTGCTGGTGAAACAGTCAATGTCCAGGGGCCTGGCTGCAGGTCCTCTGAGGCCCATGGATTCGCTGTTGAAGTCGTTATGCGCTAACTGTGGCCCATAGGGTAAGTCACACTGGGCAACAATAGGGAGCCACAATAACAAATGTGTCCAGCAAATAGCTAGAGTCGGGGCACCTGCATGGCTCAGATGGTTAAGCGTTCGACTTCAGCTCAGGTCGTGATCTCGCTGTTTGTGAGTTCGAGCCCAACATCAGGCTCTGTGCTGACAGCTCAGGGCCTGGGGCCTGCTTCAGATTCTGTGTCTCCCTCTCTCTGCCCCTCCCCACCACCACTTACTCTCCCTCTCTCTCTCTTTCTCTCTCTCTCTCTTCAAAATAAATCAACATTAAAAAAAAAAGTAAGTCATTATGCACTAGCTGTCAAAAATAGGGAAACACAATAACAAACGTGTCTATCAAATCACTAGAGTCAGGGCATCTGGGTGACTTCGTTGGTTAAGTGTCCAACTCTTGATCTCAGCTCAGGCCTTGATCTCAGGGCTGTGAGTTCAAGGCCCTAGCTTTAAGCTCTGCCCTGGCTATGAAGCCTACTTAAAAAAGAAAGAAAGAAAGAAAAAGAAAGAAAGAAAGAAAGAAAGAAAGAAAGAAAAGAAAGAAAAGAAAGAAAGAAAAGAAAGAAAAGAAAAAGAAAGGAAGGAATAAAGAAGGAAAAGAAAAAGAAAGGAAGGAAGAAAGAAAGAAAAGATGGAAAGAAAGAGGGAGGGAGGGAGGGAGGAAGGAAGGAAGAAGCCAGAGTCTAATCAGAACTCTCAGAACTAAAGCATCAGTAAATATTGATGTTAGCAGGTTGCCACTCAGAAGACATAGGTTTTATATATGAAGAGGCTTTACTTCTTCATAACCATGTGGCTTTGGGGCTCATTGTTTTGCATCTGTACGTCTCCGTTTCCTCATCATGAAATGAAGATACTGTTGACATCTGCTTTGTCAGTGGTGTAAATGGGGACTGTGAGCCTTTCCCAGTCCGGTGACTCCGCTTCCGGGTATTTATGCAAAGGACATGAAATCACCACTACTCTCGAAAAGATTTCTGTGCCCGCTCTTTCATTGCAGAACTTGCTGATACCAGCCAGGAAAGGGAAACCATCCAGGTGCCATAGAGGGACCGATGGATAAAGAAATTGCGAGATGCACACACATGCACACACACACCCTGGAATATATCATTCAGCCAGGACGAAGGAGGATGTCCTGCCTTTTGCAACAACAAGGATGCTTTGAGGACATCATCCGGAATGAAATCAGACAGAGAAAGACAAACCCCGTATGATGTCACGTACATGTGGACTCTACAAACAGAAATCAAAACTCACAGATAAGTAGGTGGTCGCTAGAGGCAGGTGTAAGGGGTGGTGGGAGGAATGGGTGAAGGTTGACAGAAGTTACAAAAAGAAACAAAAAAGCGTGGAAAGTGCTTTCAATGGTCCCAACACATAGTTTTTATGTTTTTTTTCTTTTTTTCCCATTACCATCATTTTATTTTATTGTTATTATTTTTTAATTCAAATTCAAGTTAGTTAACACACAGTGTAGTCTTGGGTTCAGGAGTAGAACCCAGTGGTTTATTTCTTACGTGTGACCCCCAGTGCTCATCCCAACAAGTCCCCTCCTTAACGCCCAGTATTCACATTTTAATCTAATATTAGAGATGACATTAAACACTGAATCTTTAACTTTTCTAAAGCTTCAGAGGCTTGAATTGAATAAAATGCTTTTCGTTTGCACCTGAATCACTAGAGTCGGTGAACATATCTGTGTCTTACCTTTAATAGTGTTCAGTTGAAGAAACACAGCACAAAATGTCCAGGTTACTTTGCAAAGTGTCTCTTTCCAAATAGTCAGAAACAAAAGGGGATTTGCAGCCGGCTCCAGACATCCTGAGATCCTGGAGCTGACTGAGGCCAACATGAGTCTTGGAGGCTCGAGGAACTCCCTCCAGACCGGTAGTGTTTGCCCCTTGCCCTTAGCGTCCTTGGCGATACTGTTCGATGCTGTCTGACCCCAGGCCCCAATCACTTTGCTTTGCGGGTATAAACATGGTTCTCAGCAAACTACAGTGATGGCTACAGAAGTCGCTAAGGGAAAAAGTTAAAAGCAAATTCTTTCTCTTTTGAAATTTTAATGTGCTGAAATGTGAAATTCACTGTCAGATAAGTAACACTTTTATGGGACCTCCAGCACCAAAACATCCTAAAAATAATCCAGGGCAGGTAAGTGTGAATGCCCCTCAAGCGGGTCTCCAACACCTTTGTGCAAAAACTCCTTGTGTCCCTGAAGTTCAAGAGCACTCCCTGCCCCTCAGGAAGAGGGACGAGGGCCATGCTGGCTTATTTCTCATGCAGAGTTGGGGACCAGCTGACCCCAAAATGCCAGCGTGTTGTGAGAGGGCCAGGAAGTGGGCTCTAGGAAGCCTATGTTAGGTTGCCACCTCTGACTTCATAAAAATAACTCCCTCCCTTGAGCCTCATATGTGAGGAAAGTAGTTCAAATGATGAATTTTCATGCCATTTTTAAATCCAAATGAGAAAAACATCCCAGGTCTGGGCCAGGGTCTCCCTGTCATGCGGCAATTTAACAGATGAGGATTTTCTCCGATCACAAAAGTAGAAAATGATAAAATCAGGAATAAAATTAAATTACAACTTGCAAGCCCAGTTGTATATGACCCAAAGCTCTGTGCTGTCATCATTATGCCATTGCTGTCTGCTTTGAATCACAACATGTTAGAGGCACAAGGGGCACATCACAAGAGTCTCCTGGTCCAGCTCGGCAGAAATGCCCTTTCCAGTGTGGCTCTAGGGACATAGTGCAGACAAGAAGAGGTGGTCCCTGTTTTGTGGGCTTTAATCATCCAATATTTCAAGATATATCTAGTGACCAGAGCATAGACTCAAGTCTACCAGATGAGACAGGGGTCTATTCCCCCCACAAGGAGGCCTATACGGTTAGGGCTAGCCTCCAAATTAAGGACAATCTCATTTGTTGGAATGTTTCGTCAAAGTTGTCCATGGGCTGAGCTAGATTTTCTGAAATGTCACCAATTTAGATGAAGCTTGACTACAGCCCTGCGGAGAGATTGAGACTGAGACCCAGGGAGATTATGTGCATCTCCCTTCAGAGGGAGGGAGAGGAGTGGAGGCTGAGAGCCAAATCAGCCTTGGCAGAGTCCCTTTCTGCTCATTGAGCCATTCTCCCCGTTGCCTGTTCTCCCTTTGCTCCAGTTCTGGGTTGGGATGTGCCACCCTGTCTTGGAGTGCTGTGGAAAGATCGAGGTTATGCGCATTGGATCTGGATCTTGGCTGTCATCTTGGAGTGCAGCCCCTTAGTCTTGACCCTGCTACTCTCCCACCTCCAACAAAGGCCCATAAACCAATCTTTTCTTGGCGTCTTGCTACGCTGTAGAGACTCTTACTTCCCTCTGGAGGGTCCCCGTAGAATGGACCAGAATGCTGAGTCTTCATTCAGATGGTCTTGCCATGGATCCTCCACCAGTGGGCAGAGGGCTTGGCCACCTCTGATGCCCCTCAGGGTAAAAAGAGAGTCATTGTTTTAAGTGATTAGGCTCAATTAAACAACTAAGCAACTAAGACACAAGGGATTTCTACTGCTGACTGAGGAACAGCCTTTCTCCTGTTGAGGAGAGATCAGAGAAGAAAAATGTTTCCTTTAGCCTCGGGAAGCCCAGGAATGTACCCCCAGAATCCATAAATGTAACCCCTTGGGAGGTGGAGTGGGAGGTGACCACCTGCCTCATGACCAGTTTTGACCTTCCTTGTGCTGTTGCCCCAGTGTCTCCCAATCGGTGCCTCCTCTGCACCCTTCCCCACGTCCACAGTCTCTCAGCATCTCCTCCTTGGGCTGTGTGGATAGTCTCAAAGCAGTGCCCCTCTTTCAGACTCCGAAACTCTCCCCAGCTGTATCGCCCACTTACCAGTGGTGTCACATACTCACCAGCTGTGTTGCACACTCAACCAACGATATTGCACACTCACCAGTGGTGTCACAAGTCATCGGCTATATTGCACACGCATCACCTGTGTGGTATACTTACCACCCGTGTTGTACGCTCACTAACTGCATCACACGCTCGCCCGCCAACTGCACTGAATATCACCATCTGTACGGAATCAACCTTCAGCCGCACCACCGCCTAATTGCAACCCTGGCCCATAGCCCTCAGGGTCCCTTGAATTAATTATGAATGGGCACTTAACTCAAGAGTATAATTTTTTTGACGTTTACACTTACCGTACTCTGGGGGGTGGGGTGCAAGGGGTGGTGGGGTTTTCGACATGAGCACAGGTCCAAGTTGAGATTCCAAAACGTGGACTGCATTGTCTTCAGTGGATAAGGAAGACAACTGCAGGGAGAGATAGCTCACAGGCCCCATTGGGTCAAATGGAGATAAATCCAGTGGGGAGCATGAAGGAGCATGGGCCCGTGCTGCCAGCTGGAGAGGACAGGCTCAGCCCTCATGCCCTCGGAGGTAGCACCACACAGAAGGAAGGGCACTGCGTTCCCAAGCCAATGCGGCTGAGTTAGAGCTCTAATCCCTCCATGTTAGAGCTGCGAAACCTCACCTAACTCATGCTAACTTTTCTCATTTCCGCTGTCTGTAAGACGACCAGCCCACAACGATTTCTTCCCCAGAGTTGCTGAGAAGAGGAAATAAGGCGATGTCCATAAAAGCTAGCTCTGTGTTGTCCGTGGAAAAGGCCTAGAGACAGTGATACCCAGCGGCAGGGAGTGCTCCTGGAACACAAATTTTGGTTTCTAGACGCCATCCTCCAGTAAAAGGAATCAGCGTGGAGAAATGGCTGATCTCAGGACTAGTACCAGAGAAGTACAAGATGAGCCCAGATCATCTTGTGGGGACTCTAAATGGACACAGGAACCGCCTTGAGCTTTGTCCTGATGGCCAAATCTGAGACAAATGAAACAATGAGATACATAATAAGGATGCACTCTAGCCACAGCCCACACTGATATAAAAGCTGCAATAAATAAACAAGTGGAGGGGAAGGGGAAGCTCTTCCCTGAAGAGGAATCTCAACTTAGAAATGGACCAACAGTAGCGTGAGACTTTTTAAAGTCACCTTTTGGCCAACAGCACAGTAAAAATTGTTTTGATCAAGAATCCTCAACGGATGCTAAAATTAGTGGGTGAGAGATTGGTAAGAAGCAACATATTGACACAGTCTCAAAATCTGGTGCCATAAGGACCTTCAGTGATGATAAGGGAAAAATAATAGCAACTTTCTGGTCGAGATACCTAACAGACACCGCCTCATGTCCGTCACCTTATGGACCTTGGGGGACCCTTGATGCTGAGGACAACACTGAATCACTTCTGTGATGTGTCTGCAAGCCATGCCGAACTTTAATCTAATCATCAGAGAACATCAGACACACCTACGCTTAGGGGTATTCTGCAAAATAACCGACCAGGACTCTTCAAAAGTATCAAGCTCGTGAAAAACAGTCGAAGACTGAGGGACAGTTCCAGGTTAACGAAGACAGCGACATGGCAACAAAATGCAGTCGGTGGTCCAGAACCGGACTCGGGACCAGAGACACAGGGAGATGAGTAGGCTTGGAATGAGTGAGGTCTGCACATCCATCAACAGGAACATGTGGATGGGGTGCCTGGTCATGATCTCACGGTTCGTGGGTTCCAGCCCCGCGTCGGGCTCTGTGCTGACCGCTCAGAGCCTGGAGCCTGCTTCCTATTCTGTGTCTCCCTCTCTCTCTGTCCCTTCCCTGCTCGCTCGCTCTCTCTCTCTCTTCCTCTTTCTCTCTCTCTCAAAGTAAATACACATTTTTTAAATAGCAATATGCAGATCTCGACCTGAGGTCTTTGATCATGACCCTATGGCTACCGGGTGAGACGCGCAGGAGAATTCTGGACTGGTTTTTGCACCTCTGCCGTAAATCTAACTTCCTTCAGAATGAAAAGTTTAATGTTTTTAATTTAAAAGAGAAACACGCTAGCTTGGTATCTGGCATATAAAAAGGCCCTCGACAGATGACATTTATCATTATTTTTAGTGGGAAGAATGGACTGCTACAGGAATTTTTATTTAACCTATTCTCCCTAAGAAAGCAAGCCCTGGCCCCACAAGGGCAGAGCGAGGAGGCAAAGCCGGTTTCGAAACTGCTGCGAACTTCAAGGTTGGCGGGGGACTGTGCGAAGGAGAAAAATGTGCTGGATTCTGGGAAGAATGGTCCCTTTTCTTTTCGCAGAAAAGAAAAAGTACGCGCAACAAAATTCAGGGAGACAATGAGTGTTCAGCAGTCTGTTGCTCTCAGCCAAGCCATTGTTAAGGCCTGAGGGCTCAGGGCCACAGCCTGAAAAGAGATGCGACTTCCTCACTTCCTGGGCAATTTGCTTGGCATCGCAGGGTCTCTGTGAAAAGAAAAACCTGGAGAGCAGACCTGGCCTGCAGAGGGGTATTCACAAGACAGGCACCTGCACCCCGCCAGCCAGTGGCAGAAGCCACCGCTTACCTCTTGGGACTCCAAGTGCATGGGATGACCTTCCCTTTGTTAAAAACCAGAGTGGACTCCAAGAATGCCATCCTGATGCGATCATGCATTTGGGAGTGGGATTCTGCGCCAAAAAGCATAAGGGAAGCATGGATTCGTGTATTTCCGGGACCACCTTGGATTTTTGTCTCCTGCCCTGTTAGAAACTATTGATGTTTCCCATGTCCCACTTCGAGCAGTTGGTCATCTCCTGGGAGGTCTCAGAATAAATTCTAAAGGACTTAGTGTGGCTCACAGGCACTTCTGATCCAGCCTCACCTCTGTCCTTCCCTCCTTCAACGCTACGATCCAGGAGTAAGAAACTGCTTACGGTTTCACGAGCACATCTTAAAATCCCACGGCCCCGTGACATTGCCGTTCAGAAGGCACCTCTTCCTAGAAGCCTCTCGCAGTCCCTCATTGCAGCCACTCAGATGAGCATAAATCATTCCCTCCTCTGCAAGCAACTCCCTTTTTGAGGATAAGGCTCTGCAGTTTATCCTCTGCTCGTCTTGTCTGTCTTCACTCCAGACTGTGAGGTCCTTGAAGGAAAGGACCTGGACCAAGTCTGCCCTTTTGTCCCCAGGATCAAGAATAATCCCGGGGGGCGACGAATGTTTTCTCATTTGAATTGAAAAATGCATGACTACGGAATACCCTGGAACTTCGTGAACAGCAATTTTTTGTTGTTTGTGTGGTTTCCGTGTGGGCACACACATAAGGAGTTAAAATGCATGTATTAATAAACTGTAAATTAATCTTTCGCCATTCCTTAAGTGATGAAGCGTTTTGATGACGAAATGTGTATGAGACGTAAGGAAAATATGGCACACCATAAAGAAATGCTTAATAAAGGGGAAATATTTCACGTTTAAAGATATCACTCTGCTCAAATTAATTTTTCACTTTCACTGAACGTCTTGCTGGATGCACCAGACTGCAATTTGATGTAATAGTCTTACATCACAGGCGGGCAGGGTGGGCGTTACTGATTTTCTAGGCTCTCTCCTCCATAAAGAAAGAGTAAGCTTTAATCAATATGACACTAGGTGGGTGTTCATGTACAGCTGTATTTGCAAGTTTGTTTATTGATTTGAATTATACGTCTTCTAACTGTATCATATTTTCACGTGGTTGAGAAAGCTGAGGCTTTGCCTTTGCAAGCCGACTTACAAGTCTCCATGAAATTCTCGTGTCACAAACATATTGTGCCCAAAGAATTGCATTCAGTCCACTTTATTTCGTGTGCAAAGCAAACTCGGCGTATTGTCAGATACACGAGGTCTCAGAACGAAAATAAGCCTCAACCTAATCCAAGCCAAAAGAACTTCAGATTATGATAGGCAAAATCAACCAATTACAATAGAAGCTCACAGGCCACAGAAGCCTATGCAAGTCCTCTGAAAGAGTAGAATGCACATACCATTTATTACCGAAAAAAAAAATACATAAAGCCAACTATCAATTTATTAATATGACTATGGCCTTTAAAACACATGTCAAAAATAGTTCTGGAAAGAGTCCTTAGGCAATTTAAGACAATTTCCCATCCAATTAAATGGTCTTTTGTCTGCAGTAGAGTGCTGGAAGGCACTCCCCCCACGCTACCCGAATATTCATCCAGTCTTGCTTATGTTATGTCCCATTTATCTTTTTTATCTACTAACTTCCTTCTAACCCCCTTTCACCGGGACATGACTGTGTCTTTGGTGGACATCGACAGCTTCGCCAGATCTCTCTGCAGGGGCTCGTTCCCACGCTCACTCCCCGTGGCCGGACTGCTCTTTCCGAAGCGAATCTGTGACTCCCTCCTGTAGGCCGTTCAGCGGCATCACCCCACCCTTGGAGAAAGCTCCACATTTTTGCCTGATCAACCCCTGGCTTCCTACTCCTGCGTTCATCCATCCATCCATCCATCCATTCATTCATTCACTCATTCTTTGATCAACTCGACCAATGTGCATGTGATATTATTTGTGTGCCAGAACCTATACCAGGCACTGAGGCTTAGATGAGAGAAATTAAAATAGGCTCCTGGGGGCGCCTGGGTGGCGCAGTCGGTTAAGCGTCCGACTTCAGCCAGGTCACAATCTCGCGGTCCGTGAGTTCGAGCCCCTCGTCGGGCTCTGGGCTGACGGCTGACGGCTGACGGCTGACGGCTGACGGCTGACGGCTCAGAGCCTGGAGCCTGTTTCCGATTCTGTGTCTCCCTCTCTCTCTGCCCCTCCCCCGTTCATGCTCTGTCTCTCTCTGTCCCAAAAATAAATAAACGTTGAAAAAAAAAATTTAAAAATAAATAAATAAAATAAAATAAAATAAAATAGGCTCCTGCACTTGGCCATGACACAGTCTCTTGGGGGGCCCAGACCTGCAGGGACGTAGTTATTGATTTGATTAATACTATAACATACACTCACGCTTTGGACTGTGGTAATTGAGAAGACTGTACTCTGGGAAGTTTTCTCTACAGAGATGGACAATGGCCAAGGCTTTGGAGAACTAGGAACCCTGTGTACTTGCAAAGTAAGGTCAACACAGTAAGGTGAATGACAGAGACAGACTGGCACCAGCTTAAGATACAAAATTACCACATTGGAAGGTGTGAACGTTTTCTTGTCAACAGTGATCCACCGGAAGTTTGGAATCAAGGGACCTATCATAATCAATTTACTTTTGAGCAACCCATAATTTCAAGGTCCTTTTTGTCAGTCACTTGCTAAAACCTCTTTAGTGAAACTGAAATTTGTCTCTTTCACTAAAATAATTTTGTACTTAATCCTTGTTGACTTCCAGAAGATTTTGAAGGTGCTCACCACAGAATTAGTAAGGGTTGAAATAGTCCAGGGACAGTTAAACGAAACTGGGAGGTGGTGATATCCCAAAATCACCTCGGCAGTAGATTGTGTGCAAGGCGATCGGGAGAGTCCAGTAGAAATCCAAGCACTAAATTAGACTTGAAAAGGATTTTAGTGCTTCAAACGGGATTTTAGTGCTTCTTTTTTAGGGGAACTATGGCCGCATGCCTTGGTTGACCTAACATGTCACCAGCTGGTGCCACTTCCATGGTGAAGAAGGGACATTGCTGCGATGTTTGATAACTGATCTAACAGAGGGTCCGACATTCCACTGTTGCCCTGGGTTCATTATGCTCTATCACCTTAATAAACGCCCTCATCCTCTGCTTCTTCAGCCGTGGCCTGGTTCTCTGACTTGAATTCTTTGGGACAGCTGGGTCTCTCGGGAGTGACTGGTCGAGTTGTATTATGGTACCTGACCTACTTTGTACAGGTCTCAGACTACAGTGCAAGCAGTACAAGCCCCATAAATGTCCTTTGGACCTCTGGCTACACATAGCATGGACTCAGAGTCCCAGGAGAGACCTTTAGGACCCGGTTCCCTAGCCCTACCCTTCTCCACCTTCAGTGCACAACACCCAGCTGTCCTATCATTGAAGAGTGGCCAGCGAGCCAACACTCACCCATCGCTGATAACAGGAAACTTCCAGTCTTCCACTGAACAAATACTTATTGTCACTGGGTCTGCGTCAAACCTCGCCTTAGGTACTGGTGCTGTAATAGGATAAGACAGACGTCCCTGCCAGTCCAAGAGACACTCAAGGTAGTGCATCACACAGCTGTGTGATCAAACTTTAAGGGGACAGTGTGGAGTATAATGGTGGTGTGGACAGAGGGACTATAGTTGGCCTGGGACATCAGGAGATGCTTTCTTGGGGTGGAGACACTAAAACTAGAAGCAGGGGGATAAGACGGACTTAAGTAACAGGCTGGCGGGTTGGGATATGCAGCAGAGGTAGTCAAAGGGCAAATTCAGAGTGAATGAGGAAAACTTTTAGGTCCAGCATGGTTGGATCAAAACGTAAGAAAGTTGTGTGATGTGGATCCTACAGGGTCCATTAGGAACCTTGGTCATTTTGCCAGTTCTTAGGTCTAATTGTTAGGCTCTACAGTTTTTGTGTTCCTTACTATTGCATGGACATCACGGTGTTTGGGATCACACGCTGCTACATCTGAACCCTAACTTGGTCTCGTGATAGGTGAATGATCTGGGGCATTTTTCCTACAATTGCAGAGCCTTGTTTTTCCTAACCAACAGTTTACCGATTTACCTTCATCTGGCTGAGCGAATCATCGTTCAGGTGGGTCAAAACCTGTACAGCCAGAGTTTTCCAAAGTTCTACTGGGAAAGTTCACTAGGATCCAACCCCAAACAACACCTGAACTCCTACTCTGCACCAAGCCCCAGGGATGGAAAGCAAATAGCACATCAGCTCCGCCCCAGGACCTCCCAGACAGACGTCACCTAGATCCACAAGCAGAGGTGTTCTGTTTGGCTGGCTCAGTGCTTGGCCAAAAGGATGCAGTGAATGTGAATTCCTTTAACAGGAGACAAGGTGCCTAGATCCTCACAGGTCCCCACGCCTACTGTCATCATCTTTCCCAGATTGATTCCACAGGTTTGTCACCTTTCTGGCCCAGGGAGGTGTTTGAGTCTATGACATGGTGCGCAGAGCATTCACATAGAAGGAAGCATAGGTTTCTCTGCAAGCAGATGAGAGAGGAAGAGAAAAAGTGTAGAAGAAAATAAAGCAAGAACATACTCAAAGAATTTGGATCTGCAAATGCATGGCTGTTGTAAATTCACTAAGAGTCACAGTAGTGCGATGCCCAAGCTTGGCCTTAGGTCAATGGTGGGCGGGGGTTGGGGGGGAGGGAGGGGCACACAAAAGAGGAAGCAGACACCCCTGGGTATAGTATAGTTCAGGCCAGAGGAAAAAACTGCATTTTGTAAAAGTGCTGATGAGTCAAGGACAAAGTATGGGCGTGCCTCAGTTCAAAGTGCAAACTCAAGGTTTACACTTGAATGTTTTCTTTGTTTCAAGTTTTCATTTCAATTCTGGCTAGTTAACATATAGTGCAATATTGGTTTCAGGAATAGAAATTAGTGATTCATCACTTATATGCAACACCCAGTGCTCATCCCAACAAGTGCCCTCCTTAACGCCCAGCACCCATCTAAGTTATCCCCCTCCAACCTCCCTCCATCAACCCTCAGTTTGTTCTCTATTGTTAAGAATCTCTTGTAGTTTCCTTTCCTCTCTCTTTCCCCCCTCCCTTCTTATATATTCATGTTTTGTTTCTTAAATTCCACATATAATTGAAGTCATATGGTATTTGCCTTTCTCTGACTGACTTATTGGGCTTAGCATACTACACTCCAGTTCCATCCACATTGTTGCAAATGGCAAGATTTCATTCTTTTTGATCACTGAATAATATTCCATTGTATACACACACACACACACACACACACACACACACATCTTCTTTATCCATTCATCAGTTGATGGACATTTGGACTCTTTCCATAATTTGGCTATTGTTGAGAGCACTGCTATAAACATCAGGGTACCTGTGACCCTTCGAATTGGTATTTTTGTATCCTTTGGGTAAATACCTGGTAATGCAATTGCTAGATCATAGGGTAATTCTATTTTTAACTTTTTGAGGAACCTCCATACTGTCTTCCACAGTGGCTACCCCGGTTTGCATTCCCACCAAGTGCACAAGGGTTCCCTTCTCTCCGCATCCTCGCCAACACCTGTTGTTTCCTGTGTTGTTAATTTTAGCCATTCTGACAGGTACGAGATGCTGTCTCACTGTGGTTTTGATTGGTGTTGAGTTTGATAAGTTCTTTGAAGATTTTGGATATAACCCTGTATCAGATATTTCATTTGCAAATATCTTCTCCACTTCTGTAGGCTGCCTTTTAGTTTTGTTGATGGTTTCCTTCTCTGGGCAGAAGCTTTTTATCTTCATGAAGTCCCAATAGTCCATTTTGCTTGTGCTTCCTTTGCTTCCAGAGATAGAAAACCATCTCAATCCTAGAGGAGAACACAGGCAGCAAGCTCCTTGACATTGGCCACGGCGTTATACTTGATTGTAACCACCCCCAGCCACCTTTGTCTCCGCCTCCTTATCTAGTTCTCCAGATCTCAGCCTAGACTTAGACAGCATCCCATCTGGCTTGACCTCCGGGACTCAGATGGGCTTGAGGTTCTGCATTCTGTCTTCTCAGGTCTGAATGCTTGCTCATGCATTTCCCATGGCCCATTTAGGCCTCTGTCTTCCTCAGCAGACACCGCTCATGGAGAGCAGGGACAAAGTTGTTTTTGTCACCATTGTTCCTTTCACCGCTCAGCAAAGTGAGAATCACTATTATGTGTACATAACACATAAGTAACGAGATGAAAGGACACAGTGGATGAATGGCCTCGCCAATGCTTGTTATGATGTAGGGCTATCACTTTGTGGAATAAAAGCTGAAAAGGACTCTCCTTTAACAAGATAATCTTGAATGAGCTTAAAATCAGATTCGTTAATTGGCTTGTTCAACAAATATTTACTGATCGAGGTTTGCACTTAAGAACATGCCATGGGAATACAAAAAGAGGTCATGCAGGCCAGGCCAGTGGGATGCGGGGGAGGCGGACAATGCAAGAAAGGGGCATAACATGGGAAGTCTACCCACAGAACACGACCATATGGTTGAACCTGGTAATACCAACAAAAGCCGTATATTAAAAGCATTTCTTTTTTTTTCAGTATATGAAATTTATTGTCAAATTGGTTTCCATACAACACCCAGTGCTCATCCCAAAAGGTGCCCTCCTCAATACCCATCACCCACCCTCCCCTCCCTCCCACCCCCCATCAACCCTCAGTTTGTTCTCAGTTTTTAACAGTCTCTTATGCTTTGGCTCTCTCCCACTCTAACCTCTTTTTTTTTCCTTCCCCTCCCCCATGGGTTTCTGTTAAGTTTCTCAGGATCCACATAAGAGTGAAAACATATGGTATCTGTCTTTCTCTGTATGGCTTATTTCACTTAGGAGACTATAGATGCTGGAGAGGATGTGGAGAAACGGGAACCCTCTTGCACTATTGGTGGGAATGCAAATTGGTGCAGCCACTCTGGAAAACAGTGTGGAGGTTCCTCAAAAAATTAAAAATAGACCTACCCTAGGACCCAGCGGTAGCACTGCTAGGAATTTACCCAAGGGATACAGGAGTACTGATGCATAGGGGCACTTGTACCCCAATGTTTATAGCAGCACTCTCAACAATAGCCAAATTGTGGCAAGAGCCTAAATGTCCATCAACTGATGAATGGATAAAGAAATTGTGGTTTATATACACAATGGAGTACTACATGGCGATGAGAAAGAATGAAATATGGCCCTTTATAAAAGCATTTCTTAAAGAGAAAACCAATACTGCAGTTCACATTACCGTGTGAGGTAGTAAGCTGGCCACATGCATACAAGTAATTCCCTTGTAAGACAGGTACTGTGCAAGCCTCGCATCCCACAATATTTCTGCAAAAAAGAATTTAGAAGACAACATGTGTGCAAATCATTTTGGGTGCCCATAGGGTTTCTTATGCAGAGTACCCGAATCAGGCTCAGGACATGCCTCCAGGGGGGCCACTGGAACTCCCTTATGGAAACACAGCCTGCAAGAAAATGAAGTCGAGCTTCCTCATTGCAGAAATGAGAAAACTGCGGCTTGTGGCCTATCTCAGTCTGTTGGGGCTGCCACCACAAAAATATCATAGGCCAGGTGGCTTCTAAACAGCGGAAAGTTATTTCTCACAGTTCTAGGGGCTGGAAAGCCAAGATGACGGTGCCAGCAAGGTCAGATTCTGGGGAGGACCTGCTTCCTAATTTCAGGGCGGAAAATTTATCCTTGTACTCTCAGAGAGCAGAGGGCAGAGAGGGAAAGAAAGCTCTCTCATCAGTCCTCTAAGGGCTAATCCCATCATGAAGAGTCTATCCTCCTGCCCTCATCCAATCCTAGTTACCTCCCAAAGGTCCCATCTCCTTTAATCCTCACATGGCAGGTAGGGCTTCAACATATGAATTTGGGGGGACACACACATTTAGTCCATAATGGTGGGGGGTGATATTTGTATACGAGTGGCATGAATAAACAAAGAATTCAGAGGAATCAGTGAATTTCTGACCAATGATAAGTTTCAGGGACATAAGCTTGTGTTAGCTGAGCTGGAAGAGAAAAATCAGACCATCATTTATGTCTGCTCTCAAGGATTGGAAAGACCTGAGGCACACAAGACCCACCAATGTGATCAGGTAATTGCAAATATCAAGGAAATGATCTTCCCCAAGCATAGAATATATAGAACTTGGAATCTCACTAATTTTTTTAAAATGTTTATTTATTTGAGGGGGGGCAGTAGGGGCAGAGAGAGAGGGAGACAGAAGATCCAAAGAGGGCTCTGTGCTGGCAGCAGAGAGCCCAATGCAGGGCTCAAAACTCAAGAACAGCGAGATCATGCCCTGAGCCCAAGTTGGACTGAGTCACCCAGGCGCCCCTGGAATCATACTGATTGAATGGTGAAGTTACTGGACATAATGGTCAAAAAAAGCAAAATGGCAAAGTATTCTATGGGCAGGCAAAAGCAAATGACACAGAGTGAAGGTAGATAGATGATAGATATATGATAGATAGATAGATGATAGATAGATAGATAGATAGATGATAGATTCTACTAGAAATTTACAAAGAAGGTATCACTTCTTTTGCTTCTATTTCCAGAATACAGAACATAGGCAAACAGTATTCTTTGATTATAGTAATAAAATGATCTTAAAATGTTATTTTTAAAAGAATGTCATAAACAATTTCTTTTCTGGTTGGGAAATAATAATAATTATTGTTATTATCATTATCACTCTTCTAGAAACAATAATAATAATGAAAACATAGAAAATGACTAGTATGTGTTTTGAGCTCAGCATAATATTGAAGACGATACATGCTTGACTTCATTTGATCCTCCTGACCCTGCCAAATAGGTATCAACCACCCCCTTTCATTTGTTTCCTGCACCCTCAGCTAAACTACATTTCCCAGATTCCCCTGCAGTTAGGTTTGGCCATGAGATCAATTGCTAGCCTTTGGTCATGAATATGGCTGAGAGCGGCATGTACTGTCCCAGACTTGTGTTCTAAAACCAGGGTTGTGATCCTCTGTGCACTCTCACTTTTCACACCAGCTGGCCAGGTGGGGAGGACACAGGGGAGGACTCGGAGACTGTCCAGCAGGACAGAGCCACCAGGAGAGAACCCAGGTCACTGGACAGGTTCATGGAGCCACATGTCTCCTCTTCACTTCGTGCTCTGCTCACCCTCCTCTGGCTGTGACGTGAACAAGAAACAAAATTAGTGTCATTAAGCTAGTGAGACCTGGGGCTCCGATGCACCAGTGGCAGCAAGTATCATTTCCCTGAACAGCAGAGTATTATTAACTTTATTTCCCCAGTAAGGACCCTGATTTGTTCAAGATCTTGCAGCCAATAGGTGCAGAACCGCGGCCTGAGAGGCTCCACACCTGTGCTCATCCCAACACATCGGGTGGTGCCGCCTGCTTGTCACAGATAAAATGACCGCCAGGATAAAATTTTGCCATCCCTACTATGGGTACCCCTGGAATTCACAACACCACAAAGGGAAGGGACTGACGTAAGCGTTGTTGGATTCCTATGTGGCCAAGGATTGTTATGAGCCAGCCCATTACCAGAATCCCCTTTCCCTGGCTTCCAGGCCAGGTAGTGGATTGGTGAGTCCCAGCTGGATGCCAGCCACAGAGCATTCCAGTGGCATTGGACGTGGCTCAGGGAAAGTCAGATGCCTGGCAAGGAGATGTCACTGGGAACCACACAGACCGATTTCTTGGAAAGACATGCTGTGTTGTTATTCCAGGGACAGAAAAGGCTATTTGTGTGTGTAACACCAGTGTGTGTGTGTGTGTGTGTGTGTGTGTGTGTATTTGTGTGTGTGAGAGAGATAGATGTGTGTGTGTATACATATATGTATCAGCATGTATATATACACACACACACACGCACACACACTGTCAGCCTGGCCCATAAACATCATCATACATTTATATATGAATGTGCATGTGTGTGTAAATATTACATCCATGTCAGTTTGTAAATAAAACAGCTTCACTGTGTGTGTACGCACATATTTATACTGTAGCCATGATGCTTAGCATACACATACACAAGTGCATATATACACGCATGCTCGCGTGTATATATGTTTTCTCTCCATGTGTACATCCCAACTATTAAATCCTCCTCCAAGCAAATGGAAACATGTCTGATTTCTCTCATGGTTTTGAGAACCACCAGGAATCCACATGAGGGTAGAGATTGGGGCATTCAAATAAACACAAATGTGCTGTTAATGCAGCTGCTGGTGTGAGAATTATTTAAAAACCCAGTGACTCAACAGTATCTCCCCTTAACGGGGGCGAGGCGGGCAGGGGGTCTCTGTGGCCACCAGGAACGGCAGGCTGCACCGGGCCAGCGTTCCCTGACCACCCAAGCCTGCTCTCTGTGCAACTGACAGATATGTTTTGACAAGTTCTATTAAGTACAAAGACGGCCACCAGGGCAACATGTGGAGTTGATAGAGCGAGAGGCAGAAAGGCAGATCGCAGTGTGAGGCCCGCCGATGTTGACAGAATTTGCCGGAACAAAATGAGTCCGTGCTCCCCGTCATCTATTAGCAAACTTCAGTAAGGTCTTTGGCACCCACAATGCTTAGGAGGGCAAGCCTCTCTCCTCCTCGGTCTCCTATTGCTGTCTCCGGGTTGCCAGCAAATGGAGGACTTCTCAGAACTCCGATTGGGTGTCTTTTCTTTCTGCTGAGTCGTCAGGGACGCCGAGGCGAGAGGCGCGGAGTGGCTGAGGCTGGTACCAGCAGTGTGGAGCTCAGTGCCTTCCCAGCTCCTGCAGCCCCTCCCCGTACCTGTTTCTAGAAGCTTCCTGGGGAGCAGAGTTGGCAAGCGCACCTGGGCTGATTACCCGTGCCTCTCTCACCGTCTTGAGTACGTCATCGTCATCCTCCAGAGCCCTCCTAAACAGGGTTTGGCAACGGCAAAAACAAACACTATTTTACAACATCCTTGGATGCACTTCCAAAATGCGAAAGCAATTAATCAGTAGTCTCCCTGAGACTCTGCTCAATGTGGCTGCCTTTGACACAGAGCTCAGCTTTGATGGGGGCCTGAGAAGCATGTGAGAGAGCCCAAAACGTGGGAATGGGCTTCAATTATTTATTTGTTTAGAAGACTGGGGAGAAGAACGTAAGCTGCGAGCACACAGATAATCCATCTAAGGCCCTCCCGGCAGTGAAGTCTTTTACTCCCTGCCTGAGCATTCTACTTGGAAAGGGATGGGTAGTTTCACCAGGTCTGGCATACATCCAAAGGTTTCCTGCGCGCATGCGCGCGCGTGTGTGTGTGCATGTGCATGTATGAGTGTGTGCGTTTGCAGATTTAGGCAAGCTATACTTGGGTATCTGAACATCCCTGGGCCTTGTATAAAGACTGCTGTTTCTAATTCCTAAACATCCATGCGGCCCCGTGAGTTTCTAATGGGTAAGATTCTTTGTGCTGGATTTTCATGTCATTCTATCGAAAATCAAGACTGTTACGTTCTCTGAGAGATTCTGTCATTTAGAAATGTATTCTGAGGACATGGTGTAATCATCTTAATAATTGATTGCGGGGAAGGAAGTCACCAGTAGCCTAAGTTATTCTCAGCCTTGAACTTTGTCCTTCGTAGTTTATTATACACGTGGAAACATCTTGGTGGATCCATCATCCCAGGAAATTTATAGCAGCAGTCACCCTGCCCTTTGTAATCCACGGGCTGACAATTTCAGCGATGGTAGGTGCGTGAAAGTACTGATGAATGACGGGAAATGTAACTGTCCAACTCCACACGGGATTTCCCTAAGAAATAGACGTTGTTCAGTTAAAAGAGTGGGATCTTTTGACCCAAGTTCGCATAGATCCCTATAACTACCTCTCTGTCCCCTAAGACCTTTCTCCTATGTTTATATATTTCGAGATTCTGTTCAAAAATCTTTCACAACGCCATATATATACATATATATGTGTGTATGTTTCTTTTTGGATGTGGTCCCCTCTTTCCCAGAGATCCCGCTATACCTGGCTTGTGGCCATCTTATCTTCAAATACTTTTACTTGTTTTCCTTTCTTAACACTTGTTCGGAACTGTAAGTACTTTGAGAGGAAGGTCGTGGTGTTGCTGATCCTATGGTCACTTAGTACAGATTCTTGCTCAGCAATTATTTGTTGGATGAATAGATGGATGGATAAATTCATAAGTAAAAACTTTTCTCTTTTGCCATCCTACATATATACCAACATCCCAGGACAGTAACCTGATGTGATCTGCATTTTGGTATCCGTCCGTGCTGAGTTGAATAGTCCCTACTCAAAATTCATGTACATCGGAACCTCACAGTGTGACCTTATTTGGAAATAGTGTTTTTGCAAATGTAATTAAGATGAGGTTATCCTGGAGCAGGGTGGCCCCTGTAGTCAACAGGACTGGTGTCCTCATAAGAAGAGGAGAGGATACACGAAGACATAATATGATGTGAGTATAGCGACAAAGACTGGAGTGAAGGAACACCGAGGGTTGCCAGCAACCACCAAGAGGTGGGAGCACAGCCTTCCAGCGCCTTGCTTTTGGACTTTCAACCTCCAGACCTGGGAAAAAATAGACTTCTGATCTTTGGGTCATCAAGTTTGTGCTACTTTGTTCCAATAGCTCTTAGGAAATGAACACTCAGCTCAAGAAAATGCGTTGCAGAGAAGAGACTAACTGTATCCTGCTGAACTTTAACCAAGGCCCCCCCCAAACCAAAGCGGATTCCCCATAGCAGGGGAAGCCTACTATTGTAGTGAAGCAGGACTCACAGAGATTTGCAGTAACACTGAACAGCTGATCTACCGCTTCCAAGGAGGGAAAGGCAGCGGTGGGGTGGAGGGGGGAGACATGTTTGGAGCTGAGGTTCAGGTCCCAAGTCACAAGCCGGGGACCACAGCGATCGGCTGAGGTCATGCTGGCCAGACTCCACGGGCAGGGAATGGACAGGAGGAGTCCCATGAGTGCTTTGGATGCAGCAAGTTCTGCCTCTCACTGTAGTTATTGGCTGGGCATAAGCCATGGGTGGGGTAGCCTTGATTAACGGGCCAAAGAGGAAGTGGGGAGAATCTTAAAACTGCCTATAAGTCAAATTCCACCTCAGCATTTTCCTTTCTACGTACTTGGCCATCTCGTGTTTGTTCCCTGTTGTACTTACTTTCCAATAAAAGCTCCGTCAAGGCTACAAAGCGAGTCCTTCCACATAATCCTTAAGCGATGTACGATTTGGGAAAATGCCATCGTGGGATTCACATTCCTTCGATTCGTACGTTCTGGGTGACGGGAAGAAGACATTAAAGCACAGTGACCGCAAAACCTCACTAATTCAGCCAAATTATCTGGAGGACCTTCCGACTGAATGGTGAGAGATTGGATCTCAAAAACATTGTTTTGAAGAAATCTCGTTTTATTTCCTTCAAGGACAAGCACTAACCAGAAGGAGTCTAGCATGCAGTGAAGGAGGGGCCCTCAGAGGATGAGGTTTAATGAACAGATAAGAATGGTTTATAATTAGTCCATCATGTGTTTGTATGGCAAAGGGTGCTTGGGAGGTGCTTGAAGATGCTTGAAAACAGTATGTGCTCTTAAGTACTTGGAGCGTTTCCCCAGAAATTTGTTTAGACAACTAATTTGTTTAGTGCAGCCATTGCTTGAGCCTTTGGTCTACTTATCCCAATTTCCACATGAGAGATGGGCGCGGTAATGAGGTCTCACTCAGTTTATAAATCAGGATGAGAAGACACAGAGGGACATGCTTCCCAGGGAGGAGCTCACACAGCTCTGCCAGAGAGGCTGGGGAGTGGGGTGCTGGCCTCCCACGGACCCAGAGCCGCTCAGTGAACTGACCACCAGACCTCACGCTGGCTTGTGTTGCTCACAGGCACACGTATTTAATCTTCCTCATCCAAGCACCACTATCCTCTCCAAAAACGACTGTCCTTTCTGCTTTTATCCTGTGAAAAATGAATGTGGAATTAGAAGTGGGAAGAATCCGTCTTGGAGGTTTGGTTTTTTTTTTAAGTTTATTTATTTAGTTTTCAGAAAGAGAGCAAGCAGGAGAGGGGCAGAGAGAGAGGGAGACAGAGAATCCTAAGCAGGCTCCGTGCTGCCAGCGCAGAGTCAGACTCAGGACTTGAACTCACAAACTGTGAGATCTTGACGTGATATGAAATCAAGAGCCTGACGCTCGACCAATTGAGCCACCCAGGCTCCCCACACAGTCTTGTTTTAATCCCACTATCAACTGTATGTCTCTCCGTGTACGATTACAATTTTTTTTAATGTTTATTTTACTTTTGAGAGAGAGAAAGACAGAATGTGAGTAGGGGAGGGGCGGAGAGAGAGGGAGACACAGAATCTGAAGCAGGTTCTAGGCTCCCAGCTATCAGCACAGAATCTGATGCAGGGCTCAAACTCATGAAGTGCGAGATCATGACCCCAGCTGAAGTCGGAAGCTTAACTGACTGAGCCACCCCGGGACCCTCTTGGCCTATCATTTGAATCCTCTCTTCATTTCATTATCTAAACAGGAATATTCAACGAGATAATACATATGTTCTCTGGAAACCGTAAATCATACGCAAATGCAAGAGACTATTTACGATCTATTCATTAACAAGCAGACCCAGTAGATGCAGCGTTTCAGTGATTCCAGGTTAAAGAGTCGTGCTTTTAGTTCCCAAGTTCAAGGAGCAGTGTTTGTTTTATGGGTCAGACAGACCTGGTTTGAGTCCCAGTTTTATGTCCTGTTAATGGTGTTTTGGCCATGATGTTGAGCTTCTTGACTTGTAAATTGCATACAGGTCAGGTGGAAATGGAAAATGTGCTTAAATGAGGTATATGGTGCTTCATACAGTGCCTGGCACATAATAAGTGCTTAATAAATGCTAGTGGACATATTATAGCCCAAATAAATTCTTGAAGCCCATAAGGGGACGGGGACAAAGATGTCTACTGCAACATTATTGGCGGTGGTAAAGTGTTGGAGGCAATCTGGTGTCCATTACTGGTAAAATGGCAAGCCAATGGGGGCGCATAGACATGCAGCAGTTAAAGTCGACAGGTCAGATGTACACATGAAGGCACATCTTGAAACATTGGAGAAAAGAGTAAAAAAGAACAGAATATGATTTAAAACACAACATATAGAGGGTTGATGGGGCGTGGGAGGGAGGGGAAAATGGGTGATGGGCACAGAGGGGGGCACCTGTGGGGATGAGCCCTGGGTGTTGTATGGAAACCACTTTGGCAATACATTTCATATTAAAAAAATAATGATAAATAAAACACAACGTATATGTAAGTTAAAACACATGCATAAAAAAACAATGATACCCATGTTGCAATAACTCATTGAATTCATAATGATTATAGACAGAGAGGAATGAGAATGGAATATGAGATGGAAGAGAATGAATGAATGAATGAATGAATGGATGAATGATAAGGGGCAATGGTGTGCCGTAAACACATTGTAAAGATTGACTGACATGGTCTCCCACCCTCAAAGCGCAACTAGAAACTAAAATAAATATGGTAAAGAGAGCCCAGTGCCTATTATTTTTATAACACTGGCGGAGTCCAGCTTCCAAGAAATACAAAAATAACAACAAAGCCACTCCCTGTGTCAACTTCCAGAGGCCGCTGCAGGAACTCACACATGAGCTGCTCGGAACTACAGACGCGTATTCTCGCAGTTCTGAAGGCGGGAAGTCAGAAGTCAGGTGTTAGGGGCTGCACTCCCTCTGGAGGCTCTAGGACAGCATCCGGTCTTCGCGTTGTCCAGCTCCTGGTTACTCCGGGCACTTCTCCACTTGTGGCCAAGTCGCTCCAAACTCCGCCTCCTTCTCTGGCTGAAATATCCTGGGCCTTTCTCTTCTAAGCACACGTGTTAGGATTCCGGGGATGTCTAGATAATTCAGGATCATCTTCTCATCTCAAAATCTGTAAATCACATCTGCCAAGATATTTTGTTTTGAAAGAAGGTCATATTCACATATTTTGTTTTGAAAGAAGGTTCTTGGAATGAGGATTTGGGCATATATTTGGGGGGCTGTCATTTAGCTCTCTATACTCCCTAACTGGGCCTCAGAAGGTAACAAATCAAACCCACTCTACACTGGAAGGAGATCCGATGTCTCCTTCCCATTTGGGGCACTCGTCAACGGAATGTTCAGGAAACACCCAGAGGTGCTCATTCAGCCCTCAGAGCCAGGCCAGACTCCTCCCCTCCTGCTCCCAAAGCAGGACAATCCGGGAATCCCTGTCTGTGCCCCAGTGTGTTGCCTGTATGCCCACAGGGAAACCCAGGCCCTCCCGATTCACTGAGGCCCCAGCGAAGGCCACAACACCTGCTGTCACCCAAATGACCTGAGAAGTCCTTAAAATACTCGTATCCCCACGTTGTCCCTGGCACAATTGCTACTCTTCTCGGGGAATCTTTTCTTGATCTTTACATTCGGGCCACCCTCCACTGTATCTCATCCCAGGCCCATGCATGTCCCTCCACAGCAATTAACACACACACACACACACACACACACACACACACACATTTAACATGTGATCATCGGATATGAACTCCATGAGAGCAAAGAGAATGTCTGCTTTGCTCAAGATTGTATTAGCAGCTACTAGCACCCCGCCTGGCACAAGGTTGGATTGATGGGATTCCTGGAGGGTATCTAACCTTCCAACATTGGGACATTCAACCAGCTCAGCTCTTCCCGCACAGCGACTTCACGCGTGAGTTGCGCCCTCTACACCAGGGGTAACTCTGACTTTGCACTGCCCTCTTCACATACTCTGTCATAGTAGAATCAGGCTTTGTAGCAAAGCTCTGGACTGGTCTGGGTTTGAATCTTGCCCCTCCCTTCATCTACGTTGTTCTTTTTTTTTTTTTCCAACGTTTATTTATTTTTGGGACAGAGAGAGACAGAGCATGACGGCGGAGGGGCAGAGAGAGAGGGAGACACAGAATCGGAAACAGGCTCCAGGCTCTGAGCCATCAGCCCAGAGCCTGACGCGGGGCTCGAACTCCCGGACCGCGAGATCGTGACCTGGCTGAAGTCGGACGCTTAACCGACTGCGCCACCCAGGCACCCCTCATCTACGCTGTTCTGCTGAGCAAGTACTTGAATCCTCTCAGCTACTAAGCTTACCCCTAAACCTCTTACATTCTGGAAGAAAGGCAAATAGTAACTACATATTAAAGCCTCTGAGGTTGATTGTGAATGAAGCATTTAGCATAATTCATTACCATCGACAGTCAATATTAACTCTTTATCATCATGTACACACTGACATTTAAAGATGTGTTTTACAACAACAACAAAAAAATAATGGGTACTAGTCTCTAATACTAGAGTGCTCATTAATTTAAAAAGTTAAGTGACTGGACAAATTATTTGTTTCCTCATCTGCAAAATGAGGTAATTTGACGAGATCAGAGGGTGTCAATCACCAGGATGATCAATTGTCTGCCCAAAATGCATCATGCCTCCATTTAAATATATATCTTCTTATGCCTTCTGGGGGCCTCATTACTATTTCCAAATGTCTTCTATTAATCTCATTGATCCAGTCTTGAAAGAAGGTAGATTTTGCCAAGCACTGAGACACGGACAGTTAACAAGTTATTGTTTCCCACGTGACGCCATCCAGAGGAATAATACAATTCACTTCTACAACAGCTATAGATCCTTCAGCCAAAATTAGGATCTCAACCCACTAAGCAACTCAGTAAGCACACCTGCCAGTATAACCTTTCAAGCTGCAAGTGAACTTGGTGGAGAATGGCCTACATGGGATAGGAGTTCAAGATTGCTGATCAGTTAAGGGGCTGCTCAGGTTTGCGTTACGCCACAATCTCTCCACGGAAAGCCCCGAAGAGAAGATCAATAGCTTTGCATGGTAACGTGGTAATTATCGCATTCACGCTGACTCCCTGGGGTCAGTCCTACGAAGTTCTGATATTTGTATATAATACAGAAATATGGTAACTCTACAATCTGTTCGTAGGGATTTCATATTTCAAGAGCAGAGTAAATGAATGAATGAATAACTACCTTACAGCAGTTTTCGGTAATACCCACTAACGCTTACAGAATTTGTACTGAGTTCACTGGTGCATTACTACATGGGAGCTTCCGCATGGCAGTGTGGAGGGTGCAAGGCACAGGAGAGAGGAGAAGAAACCTGGCCAGGTGAAGGAGGACAGTGCACAGATGGCTAGCAGAAGACGTGGGGCATCAACCACGGGCTTCTGACTTCTTCTAGATCTGGGCTCTTTCTATTTACACATTACGATTTGCAAAGGCCAATTCAATGCATTTTACTTAATCTTTTGATCATATTATTGCATATATATATATATATACACACTTATTATCTTGTATAATAAGTATATTATTATCTACTTTATTGAAAGGCAATTATTCACAATGTTTCACTATAGTTATTTTTATTTCTATAAGCTCTGTAGTAATGTCCCCACTTTTATTCCTAAATTTAGTAATTTGAGTCTTCTCTCTTTTATTTTTGGTCCTGATAGCTGAAGGTTTATTAATCTTTTCAAAGATTATGTGTATCTTTTTAATCTCTGTTTCATTGATTTCTGCCCTAATCTTTATTTTCCTTCCTTCAATATATTTTTCATATAATTTGCTCTTTTTAAAATAGTCTTTTAATGTGAAAGTTTGATTGATACAATACATTTCTTTTTCTTTAATATAGCCATTTGTCACTATAAATTTTCCTCTAAGTAGTGCTTTAGTTGCATCCTATAAGTTTTTGCATTTTATCTTTTTGTATTTATTCATCTCAAAGTATTTTCTAATGAACTTTGTGATTTCTCCTTTGTTTTTATTTTTTATCTGTTATTAAAAAAAATTTTTAATGTTTATTTATTTCTGAGACAGAGAGAGACCAAGCATGAGTGGGAGAGGGGCAGAGAGAGAGGGAGACACAGAATCTGAAGCAGGCTCCAGGCTCCAAGCTGTCAGCACAGAGCCTGACGGGAGGCTCGAACTCACAAACTGTGAGTTCATGACCTGAGCCGAAGTCGGACACTTAACCAACTGAGCCGCCCAGGTACCCCTTATTTGTTATTTAAAAAAATTTTAATGTTTATTTTTGAGAGACAGAGAGAGAGACAGAGCTTGAGGGGGGAGGGGCAGAGAGAGGGAGACACAGAATCCAGAGCAGGCTCCAGGCTCTGAGCTGTCAGCACAGAGCCCGACGCGGGGCTCGAACTCACAAACCCACAAGATCATGACCTGAGCCAAAGTTGGACGCTAAACTGACTGAGCCACCCACATGGCCCTGTGATTTCTCCTTTGAATGATCTGGGGGGTAATTTGTACTATATGTGCTTTCCAAATTTCCTTCCGCTAATGATTCCTAATTGCATTCCATTTTAGTCAGAGAACATTCTTTGTATTATTTCAATTTATATAAGTTTATTGAGGTTGATTTAATGGCCTAAGGTAGAGTCTATCTTGCAGAATGCTCTATGTATGCTCGAGAAGAATAGGTATGCGCTGTTGTCGAGTGTTTAGTTCTAGTCCATTTACAAGGTGGTTCAAGTCTTCTGTCCCCTGCTGACTTTCTGCTCAGTTTAATACACTATAGAAAGTGGGGTATGGAGGTCTCCAGTACATTATCAAATTATCTCTTTCTCCCTTCAAATTGTGTCAGTGTCGCTTCATGTATCATGAGGCTCTATTTGTTCAATGAGTATATGTTTATAGCAGTTATGTCTTCCTGATGGTTTGACCCTATTTCCTTTGCAGAATGTTTTCCTTTGACTCTAGTAATATAAGCCTTACAGTCTCTTCGGTCTGATATTCACAGTCACTGCAGATCTCTTGGTTATTGTTTACTTTGCTTATCTTTTTCAACCCTTTTACCTTCACCCTATTTGTGTCTTTGCATCTTAGGTATGTCTGTTCCAGACTTTTGAAGAATCTTGAACTTTATTTTCCAACCCTTTTATTCAAATATTATTTTTTATATATTTTAATATTTATATTTAATATATCAATATTAATATATAAATATTTTATTTATTTAATATATAAATTAATTTATATATAAATATATATTTATTTAAATATATTAAATTTAATATATTTAATAATATTTAATATATTAAATTTATATAAATATATAAATATATTTATATAAATATATATAAATATATTAAATAAATATATAATTTATTGAATATATAAGTATTAATATATATTAATATATTAATATTTAATACAGACTTTTGAAGAATCTTGAACTTTATTTTCCAACCCTTTTATTCAAATATTATTTTTTATACATTTTAATATTTAAAATCTCCCTATTTTTGAATATTTTTCGAGACACAATCATTTCTCTTAGGAAGTTAATTATACTTTTATTTATAATGTGTATGGTTTTCTTCTGCTCATTGTGTTTGCTCTCTTTCTTCCATGTTTCTTTTCCTTTAAGTTTTTTTTTCTCTGCTTTTAACATTACAGCATCTCTTAAAATGATTGGAGACCCTTGATTGTTCATTTATATTTGGGAATGTGACCGTGAAAGATTCATTGAAACCTTTTATGTGTGAAGCAGGGTTTATCAACTCTGGGCCTTCCTAGAGGGCAATTGGGGAATTTCAAACATACTTCCAAGGATCCTTCAACTGTATCCTCTCCAACTGATTGCTTTTCCAAAGATTAATCCTCAAATTTCCTCCCTAGGGTAGAGAAGTAGGCTTTCAGTGCTCTGGGAACCTAAAGGGAAACTATCACCCGGGGTATCATAGTTCTGTGGGCAGTCTTGCACTTAGGACCTTCCTCCTTTCTTTTCGTCATGGCCCTTGATCCCTGTGTCTGGGATTCCATAATCCCATACGCCATAATCAATTTCATAATCCCAGAAGTCCCAGTTGGAACCAGACTCCTCTGCTTCCAACTTTCTAAAGAATAGACTCGACTTTTCCAATCACTGGTTGGAGAGAATGGACCGGTTATTGGAGAAGAAACAGATCTAGGCAGCTTGCTACTATTCACTCGGTTAGAACCTCACTCCAAATTTCAGAGCACTCCACGCTCACAGAGTTCCTTACACTAGTTCCTCACATTTTTTTCCCATTTCCTTCTCTTGCAGGAAGAATGTGCTGGCTTCTTACAGTCATCCCCCTGCAGAAAGTGGGGTTATGCCCCTCTCTGCCCTATCACAACAGTGGCCAGCTTTTCATTTATCAGCCATCTTCCATATTTGAATACAGCTCATCTGCTACGATTGACTTCCTAATTCTTTTCATCCTCTGCGTTTATATTTTTAATGTTATTTTTTTCTCTTATTTTATTGTTCTTTGGGGAAAAAAAGCAAAGAGGAAGTGTATGGTTTTAACCTACCATGTTTAAACAGATTTCAGGAACAAACTCTGTACGGTCAACATCTCCATTTTTTTGGTCACGGAAGGAATGAAGAAACAGGGGCACCCAGGTGGCTCAGTCGGTTGCACGCCCGACTTCGGCTCAGGTCAGGATCTCACGGTTCATGAGTTCGAGCCCCGCGTCGGGCTCTGTGCTGCCAGCTCAGAGCCTGGAGCCTGCTTCCGATTCTGTGTCTCCCTCACTCTCTGCCCCTCCCCTGCTTGTGCTCTGTCTTTCCCTCTCTCTCTCAAAAATGAGTAAATATTTTAAAAAAAGAAACAGAATTATTATGATAAGAGTCCCAGGTAGCAAACCACATAGTAGATCACAAAAAACTTCACCAGGTTTTAGAACAATAATCAGTCAATATTTTTCAGTTTCTGAAGTCAAAGAAACATGCTTGTTATACTAGTTTTTCAGAAACTATTAAGTGTTTTTTTTATTCACAACATCCAAGATATAGAAACAGCATAAAGGTCATTGACGGATGACTGGATAAAGAAGATGTGGTGGACACATATAATGGAATATTATTCAGTCTTAAAAATAAAGAACCCTACAGTTTGGGACAACATGTACCTGGAGGACATTCTCCTAGGTGCAATAAGCCAGGCACAGACACACAAATACTACATGATCCCACTTTTATGAGAAATCTAAAGTAGTCAAACTCATAGAACCAGCGAGTAGAGGAGTGGTTTCCAGGGCTCGGAGAAGGGAGAGATGGGGAGGGGACAGTCGAAAGAATAAAATCTCAGGTTTGCAAGATCAATGTGTTCTGAGTCTAATGTAGAGCATAAGGTCTATACTGGACGATGCTGTCTTGCATACTTAAGTATTTACTAAGAGGGTAAATGCTATATTAAGTGTTCTTGCTATACAAAGTAAGAAATAATAGCAGAAAGTAAATTAATTGTCATTTATTTATTTATTTATTTATTTATTTTTAAATATTTATTTAAGTGCATGAACCAAACTGAACAGGAGAGTGGCAGAGAGAGAGAAACAAAGAGAGAGAGAGCGAGGATTGCAGGTGGGCTCCATGGTGTCAGTGCAGGGCCCAACATGGGGCTCGATCTCACGAACCACGAGATCATGACCTGAGCTGAAATCAAGAGTCAGACGCTTAACAGCCTGAGCCACCCAGGCGTCCCAAAGTAAATTCCTTTTTAAAAAGAAGGGGATGGGAGGAACTTTCTAGAGGCGATGGATACATGTATAACTTTGTTTGCAGCAGTGTTTCATGGGTATATGCTTCTCTCCAAACTCATCAAGCTGTATACATTCAATATGTACGGCTTTGTGTGTGTCAATCCTATTCTTAAAAAGTGGTTAAAATAAAGAGAATAGGTGCTCTGTTTGATAAATTAAGAAACGCATCTTACCTCTCAAGTTATCTTGGGTAATTTTGTTACCATGAGTCATCTCCATTCACCATGTGGACATGGCTGCCGAAAAAGCGGTGTAAACATATATGTATCTCTGTCTATCTATCCATCTGTCTCCATCCATCCATCTATCCATCTATCCGTGTATGTATATGCAGATATGTGTGTACATATATGTGCATATGTGTTATATATGTGTGTGTGTTCGTGTGTATACCTATGTGTGTGTATATATACATGCGTATAAGTGTATGTATGTGTGTATAAATACGTATGTTTATATTTGTATTTATATTTATGGATTTTTTTTCTGCTTGTTTTATGGAAAGGAAATGTCAAGAACCAACCATTTCATGAAATCAGTTTTATGAAATTTTTGTTCTGCTTCCTTCAAGTTAGTCCTAAAAGGGCAGAAGATTTATGTGCAACATGGGTTTACTCAGTTACGGTCTCACCCCCCCACCTTAGGTGTGCAGAGACATTTCGTACCTCACCACTCACATGCGAGATCTTTTAGAAATGGAACCAGTGGATGCTGAGCAAGTTCGCAGGCCCTCTCTTACTGGCACGTAATGAATGAGTAACAGCATTCCTTGACAACTCTTTAGTCTTTGGCCACTGAAGTCACTTGATGACAGAGTCCATTTCCAGAGGCTGACAGTGGAGCGAACTGCTAAGCATCTCTTTTCTGCCACAGCCTCTTTGTTCCCTTGAGACTCGCATAACAGCATGAGGGCTTCCGAGTTCCATTTCAAGTCACTGTTTAACGAATCCATTTTAGTGAACTTCTTATCCATTTTCCCATTTTATGCATTCATTCTTGCATGGCAACCCATAGCATCCCTTTTTAGCTGAGCCATTTTACTGATGAGAAACTAGTATTAAAAACAAAACAGGGGCGCCTGGGTGGCTCAGTCAGTTAAGCGTCCGACTTTGGCTCAGGTCATGATCTCGTGGTTTGTGAGTTCGAGCCCCACGTCGGGCTCTGGGATGACAGCTCAGAGCCTGGAGCCTGTTTCGGATTCCTCCTCTCTCTGCCCCTCTCGTGCTCATGCTCTGTGTCTCTCTGTGTCTCAGTAATAAATAAATGTTAAAAAAAATTAAAAAAAAAAAAAAGAACAAGGTGATCAGCTCAAAACTTACACTTGATCAGAGATGAGCTATCTCACAGCAACATTTCAAATACCTAACCTGGTCATCTGGAAACTTTTTAGCCAGCATAGTCTTGTTCAAAGCAAGGAGTCCTCTCCCACTCTCTTCCTCTCTCTCTCTCTCATACACACCTATGATGCAAAATTTAAGTAGATAGGGATAGATATAAAGATAAAAGGAAAGAGATGTGTAGCTATAAAATAAAATTTTTAAATGCCTTCAAAATGAAAAATCCCTCTTTTTATTCTCGGCTTGGAAAAAAAATATATCTATCTGCCCTAATTTCAACAGCCGATTCTCTTTCTGGATATTAGAGGTCTATAGGTGCACTGATTTCATTAGAAGAAGGTGTTTCCATGATCCTTTAATAAAAAGATTTGGTCTAGCATAATAACTACCCAGCATTTTATTTAAGTTGCTGGGTATGGTGTTTCTCAGTAGGAACAGCAATAATGATCACGTGTTCCTACGAGGGAACTCGTTCTGACACGTCTTGTGAGCTGACAGCTATGTGGGGCACTTGCCTCCCAGCTTTGGGACTGGTTTCAAACGCAGCCTTTGTGAAAGCGAAGGGAATCCTCGTAACTCCATCCAGTGACAAGTAGCGGGAATGGGGTCAGACTGGGGATGTGTACTGTGAGGTGAAGATGGGGCTGTGATGGGGCTGTCACGAGGAGGCAGACTGAGCGTCGATTACATCCTGCCTCTGCCCCTCAAATAACCTTCTTTGCAACCCCTGTAGGACCCACTCCCGGGCAATGAGATGGGCCACCTGGTCCCTGGATTTGGATCCATCACCTCATTCTCCCAGAAGAAATGGTGGAAAATTCATCCCGTGACATCACTCTTGAAGACAGATCCCAGAGATCTTCACACTGGGGATTTTATCAAAGGGACTATTGGGGCGCCTGGGTGTCTCAGTCTGTTGAGCGTCTGACTTCGGCTCAGGTCATGATCTCGCGGTCCGTGGGTTCGAGCCCCGTGTCGGGCTCTGTGCTGACAGCTCGGAGCCTGGAGCCTGCTTCCAATCCTGTGTCTCCCTCTCTCTCTGCCCCTCCCCCACTCTCACTTGGTCTCACTCTGTCTCTCAAAAATAAATAAATGTAAAAAAAAAATTTAAAAAAGGGACTACCTATATACACAAGCTGAATTCACGAGACTTTAAACAAATCGCAAACACTCTAAGACTGCATTTGAAATGAGGTGATCACACAAATATTTATTGGAAGATTTTAGTTAAATAAATTGTGGTATATCTATTCGGGGGACCACAACTTATTTAACTAAAATCTTCCAATAAATATTCGTGTGATCACCTTCATTCACTGTCATTGAGAGGACTGGTATGTTTACATTGATACTGAGGATTTTGATGATTAATCTTGAAGGACAAAGCTGGTTATAAACTGTCATTTAAAAATACTGGGGCTCAGTCACTTTAGCATCTGACTCTTGATTTTCGTCTCGGGTCATGATCTCACAGTTTGTGAGATTGAGCCCCTAGTCGGGCTCTGTGCTGACAGTGTGGAGCCTGCTTGGGATTCTGTCTCTCTCTCTCTCTCTCTCTCTCTCTCTGTCTGTCTCTGTGTCTCTCTCAAAATAAATACATAAATAAATAAATAAATAAACACACATTTAAAAATTAAAAAAAAAATTGGTATGATTTCATTTACATAAGCAGAGAGACCAAAAAATATGCTTGATAATATGTTCAAAACGTTAAGGGTGCACGTTTGGTTTGTGGCTTTGTGGGTGAATTCGCCTTGTATTTTTCCATATATTTGCTTTTTGATATTAACATGTATTCACTTTCCAATCAGACAAAGGAAAAAACAAAAGCTACCTTTTGTATGGAAATACAAAATATGGCATAAATTTGAGACTCAGAGGCAACAATTTTCCCAGTTAAGGTCCAACCTGAAAGGCCCCATTCTAAGAACCTTCATTTTGCTAACATCTGCTAACTGGACTAACGGCCTGTCTCTCAACAATGGGTATACAGTTGGAAAGCATTTGCAAAAACAGGAGGGGCAAAATAATGACGTGGTAACAAGTATAGGCTCCAGAGCCAGCCTCCCTGGAAAGGAATACCGGGCGACCGCATCCTGGCTGTGTGACCTTAGGCAACTTACTCATCCTCTCTGAGCGATCAGTCTCCGAATCTGCAAATGACGTAATGTGCCCACCTCATGGCTGTGTCAGGAAGACGAATTCAGCTAACATTTGTAAAGCATCTGCAACAGTGCCGGCTACATAACAAACATTATACGCATTTTTGATAAACAAGTACAATGCTCTGCGGTACACTCAGCTGTAGAATTTAGGTTTCAAACGGCCACAGCAAAACCTTCTTTAAAGTGTATGATCCCGGAATCATGTGCTTTGCATAGTCCTCTCTGTTCCGTCTTGTACACATGTGTGAGCAATACGGCAAAGGCAGCGATGAGGCCAAGGATGTAAAACTCATCTTGAAAAATAATGCGTGCAAAGTAAGAGTGGAAGCAATTGCTTTGCTCTCTCTCTTTTTCAGACTATTCTAAGTAGGTCTGCTCAAATCAGTGTTGTAGTTCGAATAATTTTTCTGAACAAGGGCAGAGTTATATGTGAAGTATCTGGCATGTTAATTGAAAGGTCCTTATGACTGGATGTCCATTCCAGTTAGGGGCCATCTTTTAAACTAAGATGGCTGCCAGTTAAATCAAGAATCAATTAAGCGCATTAATAAAACAACCCTGTCAACTCCCATTAGACCTGGCCCAGACCTTCTTCTTCTCTATTAAGCAAGCAATTGTTAATCACAATTTTTATCAATATCTCAGAAACATGATCTGCAATTTGCCTCCAGTAAATGAATAATACCAATTGGTTACCGACTCTAAGTGGAAAGGACTCTCCCAAGGGAGAAGGGAAGTCCATATTCTGTCACTTCCTGTTTGTAATGGGGAAGAAGCCTTGGCGAGTTGGATGAAGACAAATGCAAGCATGGTTTTCCAAGGCATAGAATACGCCCTAAGAAGTGAAAGAGAAAATGATGAGAGACATTTGAGAGGAACACTTGGCAGCGTAAGTGAAAGAAGGGTAAAAAGAGGCAGAGTCTGCACATTGTCATCTCCGTTAAGAAGTTGAGCTTGGCCAAACCAGGGTTTACTCAGGACATCCTCCCTATGGAGTGGTAGAGAATCATCATGTGAGACAGCAGGCCACTGCTACCTGGGACCTTACAGTCCTCGACAGTCCAAGATATTTGACACGGTAGTTACGTCAAGTGTGGTTGTGTGCTTTAGAAGATCCACCTGCAGAGGTCGGTGGGTATGAAGAGAGTAAACAACGAGGTTCAGCCTGGGGAGAATTAATACGATAAAGATTCATTGTTCTATTCTCTTTTTTCTGTTTGAAGTCGGCAGGGGGGTGCTGGATGGGCAGAATCTTTGGTCTTAGAGGGCTGGGTCACAGTTAGAAACAGGATAGCAGGTTACTTGGTCCAGCCCTCTACTCTTTTCACGAATGCCTTCTGAATCACAGTTTTCTGGCTAAAATCCTCCAGTGACCCAGAGCACACCCAACTTTGAGAAGCAACCCAAGCCTGCCTGGGTGTTCCAATTCTTGCAGGATTCTTCTGTTGATTCAGAAAACATCTCTCATGCTCGTTTCTGTGGTTCTAACATCAGCCATGTCATGGGGTCTGGTCAGTTTGCTAACGTGGAAATGAGTTTGGAGTACAAAACCAGGGTGAATCTTAGTTCCACCACCAAGAATGCTATGACTCGCGGTGTCACCCTTTCTTCACTGGGGAATTCTCACTGCAAAAAATAATAACCATATCATCTTTCATCACCCACAGGGAAGCTATAATAGTCTTATTAGAGTGAGAGAAGGTATATGAAAAGAACCGGTTCATATTGTCAAGGCTCTTGTTACCATCCCTTTCTCTTCAATGCAGATTCGGTTGGTTCTTCTCAGGTCTCTTCTCACGTCTCAATTTCTCTCCACTGCTCCCGAATGACGGCCAACCGCCTCACTTAGTTTAGACATTTGTCTGTAAACTTTTTGTCTCAAACGAGCAGACCCCAAAGCAAACATACATCTGGTTTGCGCAGTTGTGGTTTGGATTGTCTACCAGTTTTGTCTAAGAAATACAACGCAAGAAAATGGAATAAATGGTCCACTGCCAGAATCCATGGCCCAGTGACCCCAAACCATGATTTTATATTTTAAAAAAGGGGGGAAATCTTATCTCTGAGGAAGAGGCAAAATGGGGTGGTGGAAAGAAAATGCTCCTAAGAACCAGTGCAATGAATTAATTCTGAAAATCAGAGCTGGGAGGAGCCTTGGACATCATCTAGGAAGACCAATGGTTTCATCTCGCATAAGGGGAGAGACTTTACAACTTGCTTAAGACTTGGTGATAGGAGGTACCAGGCTACCCCTCATTAGTATAGGACTAATACCTCCAAGATAAGGAATGAGTTTTGAACAAGGATTTTGACAATGGAAAGGAATGATTATGGTGGGATTGCCAAATAAAAATACAGGACATCCACTTAAGTTTGAATTTCATATAAATAATAAATAAATAGCAGAAGTATGTCCCATGTGATATTTGGGAGATATTCATGCTGAAAACATATGATTGGTGAGTCAGAGGGCACGTGTGTTGTTAAATTTGATAGACATTGCTAATTTTACCCAAAGGGTTTATACCTGTTTACCCTTCATACTAGCCACGCATGAGGACATGTTAGCCAAAAATCAGAACTTTTGCCAATCTGATGGGTACAAAGCGATATCATAGTATTGTTTACATCTTTGTTCTCTAGTTATGAGTGACTTGGGAATTTTGTCATGTGTTTAAGAGCCATTACATTTCTTTTACTGAGAGCTTTCTATTCTTTTTCTTCCTACCTCTCTTTCTTCATTGTTTTAATTATGTTGTTACTCTAATTTACAAGTTTTTGGATAATGGAAATTAGCTCTTTATCTGTAATATGAGTTGTAAATATCTTTTTCAATTTTGTTACTTATGTTCTGAATTTCCTCTGCTATTTTTGGGCATGGACGAGTGTTTTATTTTATTTCCAATGTGGTCAAGTTTATTAATTTTTGTGTGTGCTTGGTTTGTGGATTTTGAGTCACGGGGTGGGGGGGGGGGAGATTTTCCAGACACCAAAGTTATAAAGGAATTCCATTTCTTTTCCCCTGCAGCTTTAGAGTTTTATTTTTATACTTTTAAATCTTTCATGCATTTGGAATTTTTTTCAGTATAAGGAGTGAGGTACAGATTCAATTTGTTTTCTGGACTAGTACTCTGAAGTTCCAACAAGTTATTATTTCCTTATTCATTTGAAATTCCAACTTCGTTATATGCTAATTTTCTGAATTTATCTGGGCCATTTCTGGTCCTTCAAATCTTTTCTTTTAGTCAGTCTATCCCCTGATACACTAAAGCCATACACTGTCATTTTCTTTAAACTACAATTTTATGTCGCATGCGGCAAATCATGATACACGCTTTCCTTTTTTGAATTTTATTTATTTTGGAGAGGCGAGTGAGTGACGGAGAGGACACAAGGAGAGAGAGGGAGAGAGTGATAATCTTAAACCTGACCTGTGACTTGGTCCCAGGACCCAAGAATCATGACCTGAGCCAAAATCGAGTCAGACACTCAACGTACTGAGCCACCCATGTGCCCCTTTGCTTTCCTTTTTCAAGCACACTTTTTCTTGATTTTTTGCGTATGAACTTTAGTTCCAAAAACAAAATGAGCAAAATAAATTGTAGTATTTTAAATTGGAATCCTGTTAGATGTATAAATAAAATAAGAGAAACTTCATACCTTTATTACATTGAGTTTTCTTTTCCAAATACAGGCACATTTTTCTATTTTTTCAGTACTTAACTGTGCTCCTAAATGGTATCTTAAAATTGCGTTCATAAAAGTTTGCATATCTCTCATTCAGTTTGTTTCTAGGCATTTTATCTTTTTTTGGTGCTGTTGTGGGTAAGAGTCTTTCCATCCAATATCTTTTCTAGTTATTCATTGTATATATTGAAGTACGCTTATTAAGTTTTGTTTAACTTTATTTTGAGAGAGAGAGAAAGAGGGAGCGTGCATGTGCTTGAGTAGGGAAGGGGCAGACAGATGGAGAGAGAGAATCCCAAGCAGGCTCCATAATGTCATGAACATTGAAGTCATGACCTGAGCCGAAATTAAGAGTCAGATGCCTAACTGACTGAGCCTCCCAGGCGCCCCTGTTTATTAAGTTTAATACCTATTATATGACCGATTTTTTATACAATTTATTATTTGTAACCAATTTCTGCATTTAATTTTCTTATATTATCTAGTATCTATTATCTAGATATTAATATATCTAGCATATTATCTAGAAAATATATTTCTTATGTTAGTCTAATATCTTAATTATATCCTTTGACAGTCGTCAAGAAAGTATTTTCTTCCCTTCTATTTTTTGTACCTTTAATTCTTACTCCAGTACAATGTTTAACAATAATGGTGTCAGTGGGCATCCTTGTCCAGATTTTAGTGATGTGGCTTTCGTGCCTCCCCAGTCAGCTGATGCTGGCTTTTGGGTGGATACGTATGTATGTATACTTATAATTCTATCTGTATATCTAAATTTGTATCTATATAACTATCTATACATTTACTATGTTTATGCTTACTTCTATATCTATAGCTTATATATTCATATCTATCTATAATTATATATATCTACAATATCTCTATTCAGCATAAGCATATGGAAGAAGGATGTATCCATTACAGTAATATTGAGAGTATTAAGTTTTTGTACTTCATAGATGTCCAACTGATGTGTGATGAACTGCACATATTTAAAGTATACTGTTTGATAAATGTTGATATACAAGTATGCTCTAAACACATTAGCCCCATAAGATAGTAAACCTATCCATCACTCTTAAATGTTTACTCAAGCACCTTGGTAATCCCTCCTTGTCAAAATCCTTCCCTAAGCAGTTAGTGCTTTCTGTCATTTAGGTTTATTTGCATCTTACGGAACTTTATAGGAAAAGAATCTTACAGTATATACTCTCATTTTTGGAGAAGTGGGGGTTCTGGATTTTCTTACTCAGCATAATGACTCTGAGACTCACCCATGTTGTTGTGCTGTGCGTATCTGCAGTTTATGCCTTTTGATTGCTGAGTAGTATGACACGGTATGACTATAGCACTATTGGTTTGTCCATCCGAGTCTTGATGGACAGGTGGAAGCCCAGAAATAGACCCATAGAAATACGGTCAATAGACCTTGGACAAAGGAGCAAAGGCAAGACGATGTAACAAGGACAATCTTTGCCAAATAGCGCCGGAACAACAGGACATTCACATGCTACAAAGCTGACTCTAGACACAGACCTTACATCCTTCCCTAAAATTAACTCAAAATGGATCACAGACCTACAGGTAAAACACAAAGCTATAATATTCTCAGGGGCACCTGGCTGGCTCAGCCAGTAAAGCATGCAACTCTTGATCTCAGGGTCATGAGTTCAAGCCTCACATTGGGCATGGAGCCTACTTAAAAACAACAACAACCATAAAACTCTTAGAAGATAAGACAGGAGAAAACCTAGATGGTATTGGGTTTTGCAACGACTTCTCAACACAACAGCAAAGGCACGATCCATGAAAGAAGTTATTTTAATGCTGGAAGTCATTAAAGCATACAAACTTCTGCTCTGCAAAAGACAATGCCAGGAGAATGAGAATGAGCTGAGCTATAGACTAAGAATATATTAGTAAAACACATATCTAATGAAGGACTGTTACTTAAATCTCAACAGTAAGAACACAAATAACCCAGTGAAGAAATGGACCACAGACCTTAACAGATATTTCACCAAAGAAGTTACACAGAAGGCAAATAAGTATATGAAAATATGCGGCACACCATGCGTCATTGGGGAATTTAAAATTAATACAATAAGATGCACTTACATACCTGTTAGACTGGCCCAGGTCCAGGATTCTGAGAACTCTGATTGCTGGTGAGAACGTGGAGCCACTGAAACTCTCATTGTTGGTGGGAATACAAAATGACATGGTCACTTTGGAAGACAGTTTGGCACTTTCTATAAAGACTAAACATACTTTTCCATATGATCCAGCTATCACATTTCTTGGCATTCACCCAAAGAAATTGAACACTTACATCCACACAAAAACTTGCACAGATGCTTATGCTTATATCAGCTTGATCATAATTGCTAAGACCTGGGGAGCAACTAAGATGTCCTGTGGTACATGCAGACAATGGGATATTTAGCCCTAAAAAGAAAGGACTATCAAATCATGAAAAGACATGGACAAAAGTTAAATGCATATTACTAAGTGAAAGAAGCTGCTCTGAAAATATAACCTATTATATTAATCCATGTATAAGACATTCCAGAAAAAGCCAGACTCTGGAAACAGTAAAAAGATCAATGGATGCCAGAGTTTAGGAGTGGAAAGGATAAATAGGCAGAAAACTTTTAGGGCAGTGAAACTACTCTGTATGATATAATAGTGATGAGATACGTGTCATCATACATTTGTCCAAACCCATAGAATGCACATCAAAAGTGAATCCTAATGCAAACTATGGACTTTGGGTGATTACGATGTGTTCATCGGTCGTAACGAATGTTGATACCTGGTGAAGGATGTTGGTGAGGGGGAGGCTGTGCATTTGTGGAGGCAGCGTGTGTTCGTGAAATCTTTACCCTTTCTCCTCAATTTTGCTACAAACTTAAAACTTTTCTAAAACAATAAATTCTTTTTTAATGTTTATTCATTTATTTTTGAGAGAGAGAGAGAGAGAGAGAGAAGAGTGGGGGAGGGCAGACAGAGAGGCAGACATAGAATCCCAGAGCCTGATGTGGGGCTTAAACTCCAGAACCACAAGGTAATGACCTGAGCTGAAATCAAGAGTCAGACGCGCCATCGACTGTACCCCCCGCCGGGGTCCCTAAAATAATAAATTCTTAATAAAGTAATTTATATTCATATGTTCAACCTTATTCAAGAAGGATTTATTAATTACCTACACGTGACAAGGGACTATGATAAAATAAGAAATGCTCCACTGCAGTTACAGATGGTAACTCAAAAACAAAGGAAAAATCATCAATCCCTTCCCAGTTGGTCATCCAATGATGATGCTTTCCTGTCTGTAATGACCATTGCAGCTGACGACAGAACTAGATTATTTTTTCTGGGCTGGGTGGTCCCTCTGACCACGCTGGTGTTTCAAACCCTCAGCTCATTCCCTCTACTACAGTGAGACTGAGGTGATCGGTAACATGACATAATGAAAACCAGCCAGATTAGTTGGATGCTAACTAATTGCCAGACTATGCTTCTCGGCATGAAAAATAATTAACACGGGGCGCCTGGGTGGCGCAGTCGGTTAAGCATCCAGCTTCAGCCAGGTCACGATCTCGCAGTCCGGGAGTTCGAGCCCCGCGTCGGGCTCTGGGCTGATGGCCCGGAGCCTGGAGCCTGTTTCCGATTCTGTGTCTCCCTCTGTCTCTGCCCCTCCCCCGTTCATGCTCTGTCTCTCTCTGTCCCAAAAATAAATAAACGTTGAAAAAAAAAAAAAGAATGTTAAAAAAAATAATTAACACATTTTATCTTCACAACTACCTTATAAGGGAGGAAATGTTATTCTCCCATTTTATACACGAAGAAATTGAAGCTCAGAGCTAGTATGAGTGTTAAGAATTGTGAAGTTTCCTGGGGCGCCTGGGTGGCTCAGTCAGTTGAGTGTCCGACTTCAACTCAGGTCATGATCTCCCAGTTCGTGGGTTCCAGCCCTGCATCGGATTCTGTGCTGACAGCTCAGAGCCTAGAGCCTGCCTCAGATTCTGGGTCTCCCTCTCTCTCTGCCCCTCCCCTGCTCATGCTCTGTCCCTCTCTCTCTCAAAAATAAACATTATATTAAAAAAAAAAAAAAAGAATTGTGAAGCACTGAGATTTTTGTTACCTACAAATTAACGAGCTGGCTTGTCACAGGGTCATAGATGCTGGTGGAAAATATGAGATACCCTAGGTCAGAGATAAAGGACAGTTTTGAAATCACAGTTATAGTAATAGAGTATGAGCATTTCTTACACCTGCCCCCAGAGCCTCAATTCCCCCATGGTGACACACAGTGGGTCAAGTGACATCTGCACTTGCAGTGAGTTCTTACACAAGAGGACTCCCACGCTAGGGAACCCGAATCTCTTATAATGGGCAGTAAGCCTGCCAGCCCTTTCCTCTGAAGGGGGAATACCATTTCTATCTTCCAAGGCTTTCTGTTAGTCCAGAACAAAGAAAAGTCAGTACCTCGCCCATATGATGCACAGAAACACAGGAAACTCATGAAGAGTTGACTCCCAACATAATGCATTTACCCAAGGTCATGGGTGATACAGCTTGGATTCAAACCGGGGCACTCCAGAGCTGCCTTGCCTACCCACTAGACTCTGCTTCCTCCCTAAGCTATCAGAGCATCTGAAAAATGTGGGTGGTTGAGTTGGCAGGGAAGTGCTTTGGAGGTCGGGAGGTCTAACCCAAAAAAGGGAAGCTCTCTAGGGCCATGGTGTCTTGGGCCACGTATCTAATCTGGAGCTCATTACCTGAGGGGAAATAAGAAGGAGCAGGGGTCAGCTGGCAGCGGAGGAGTCTGGAAATGAGCTGGAATATGAAGAAATAGAAATTGAGATGTAGGAAGATGAATGCAAAGAATTGTGTCGGGGGAGGGAGAGAGGGCATGAGGGCAGAGCTGGGCAAAGGCTTTGGCTGGAGTCCCTGACCCCGTGGCTCATCCTGACCCTCCTGAATGGTGTGACCCTTGTACTATAAGGGTCAAATCTGGCGTGGCCACTATGAATAAAGCACATGGCTGTTTAAAGGTGAAAACTTTCCTGCGGAAGTCCTCAGAGTAGAGGATCAGCGGGCTTGGGAATTGAGGTCACAACCAACCCCGTGCTGACCGTCCCCTCCCTCGGTGAAACCCCAACCACAGTGACACTTGGTGGGGGCACCGCTCAGGGGGTGGTTTCAATGGCAGGGGCTCCGTGTGTGACAAAGTTCTAATCTAGGTTAGGGCTCAATGCCGAGGGCTCTTTGGAGTAAAATCATCTCTTTATTAATGAGATCCAACCCCATCTCTCTGATAGAAATGATGGGAAAAGCTGTCCCTTTGGTGTTATTCAAATGAACGGGAGAGAACAGTGGGTGTTTTTAAAACTCTCTCCCTATCATACGAGGATGGAGCTCATTAGTGAGGGGAATGATTTTGCTGGGGAAAGGCTGTTATAATAAGAAAACATAACCTACTCAAGATGAACCAGATCCAAGTCAATTAGGCTGGGAAAAAAAAAGAGAGAGAGAGAGAGAGAGAGGAAGCAAGCTTCAAAAATACCACCTCTTTCCTTCCATTCATTTGAATAACAGCAAGGAGACATTTTAGATTTTTAATCATTTTTTTTTTACTTGAATCAGTCTGGATCTCATTAATATAGGAATGATCTCACTTAAAAGACTTAGTGTTAAACTCCTGTTCAACTGAGATTAACCAAATCAAACATGATTTGACCAAAAAAAAAAAAAAAAAAGAAAAGTCTAAAGTATTATACCTATTTCTAATACATTGCAATCTGCCTTTAAAAATAAAAAAGGGTACACATGATATTTCTTATTCTGCTTCTTTTGATGCATCTGGAATACATCTTCCTAGGTAAACTGGTATTGAAATTGCAGAGAAATGTGGTTAGCCACATGAAGTGACTGAAAAAGAGTGGATTCAAATCATTTGCATGTGTATGAGGAAGAAGTTCTGGCAGGCAATGTCGCCTGTGCAGGAAATGTATCTTCCGGGGGGGGGGGGGGGATATATATTTCCCTAGGATCTTCTAGGGAGCCTCACTGTATTAATCTCTCCAGGCTGCAGTTTTCTGCATGTTGTCAGGTAAACACATTTAATTTGAAGGCTTCTCAAACTCAGCGCTATTGGCTTTGGGGACCCAAATGTGTGGGGTCCTTTGTTCCGAGGCTGTCCAGTGCATTCCGGGATGTTTAGTGGTACCATTGGCATCCAGGGCAAGATACCAGTAACCCCATCCCACCTATGTATGACAACCAGAAATGTCTCCACACATTGCCCAGTGCCCCATTGGGGCACAAAACTGTATTCTTGGCTCTGCTGTTCCTTAGGTATAAAGTCTTTGAAAAATATTCAAACCCTCCAACAGTAGATGAGAACGCTAGGGGAGATATTCCCATGGCAGAGAGTCAGAGAGAGAAAGGAGGAGAAAGGCCTTGGTTTCTCCCTTGCATCTGCCTCCAGTTCTCTTGCTTGGGTCCTGGGTGGCCACACCTAGACAGAAGCCAGCTGACAGGGGAGCAGGTAGAGAGGTGAGCCCTTCAGGAGAGAGAGCCAAATAGGCCCGAGTGAGGAGTGCGTCTGGCGTTAAGTTGGCTTACAACCGACACCCATGCCCAACAGCATGGATAAGTTCACTGTAGGTTAATGGCTTCTTTATACGGTGGTTCTCCTGTTTTTTCTGAGTTGGAAACCACTTGACAGTTCAGTAAAATATATATTCAGGAACAAGCTTTGGCAGTCACCAGCATTATTTCCTACCGGCCTAAGTCATCCAGAACCAGAACCAGATACGAGAGAGCCTCCTCTTAACGCCTCTGTAGAAAGAACTTCCTGCAACGGGGAAGGAAAGTTCTTGACACGAAGCTCTAGGACAGGGGGGTAGCTAACTTTCTCTGTGCCGGGCCAGCTAGCAAATATCTTATACGTTGCAGGCGACACCGTGTTGGAAGGTTTGCAACCAGTACTCAGTGCTACTGTTAGAGTTCAAAAACAGCCGTAGACAATCTGTAACCAAATGGCCGGAGCTGTGTTCCGATAAAACTTTATTTACAAAAGCACTGGGCTAGACTCCATACACAGGCTGTAGCTTGCCAACCCCTACTTGTAGGGCTAACCAATTCATCCCCATCTCTCCAAGGACAGTAGCTCTCGGACTGCCCCGCATGCAAGAATTCATCAGTTTGCAGCCATCATTTGGGCAGGGGGGATCATTTCAAGCAATGAGGCGCTTTTTTTTTTCTGGTCAAATGGTTCATGTTTAATGTAAGCATAAGGGTTACGTTAATCACACTTAAAAAATATACCATTGATCAGGAGATTATTAAAACTTATTTAAAAACAAGAGGCAGTCCTAATTGCAAAGGAAGAAAATAATTTTCCACAGGGTCTGTGTTTCTTCTCTTGCAGAAAAGCGCATCAGTTTCCTTGGCAGATTCACAGCCCAGCTTTCTCCCACTCTTAGTATTCGTGCACGCTCCTAATGGATTTACAATTGCAAATCAGCCCTGTACTGGAGCTGGCGATATTTTAGACTGTGTTTATTATGTCTCTGGTGTGCCTGCACACACGTGTGATGATCGCTGTTTCTTCTCCCAGAACAATTAGCAGCGGGCCGGCCTCCCATTGTTGGCATTAGTATAGGATCTCTGAGGTGGAGAAGGAAATGGGCTCGCGTCTCACTCTCCCTTCCCAGTGTCCCTCATCTTCACAGCAAGGAAGCAGCTTTGTCTCACGGGAATACACGAGGTGCAGTTTTCAGTTGTGTCTGTCTCCGCTCAGGACGGTTAAGGAAACCTGACACGTGCCGGCACCGCTCACCAGCTGGCCTGGAAAGGTGAGAGGAGTCCACAGACACGCCCGGGGTCATGCCCGTCCTGTTCCTACTTCACACAGCCCTGGCTGGCTCCCAGCTCTGGGGGACCTTGACTTCTTGTCCTTAAGCCTTCTGGGGGGCCCCCCTCTCAGCTTCTCCTCCAAGCCCCCAGTCTGGATGGCCACCCTGATGGTGCCTTCCCGAGACGGGGCAACACGGTTTGGAGCTTGCGACTGTGAGCGTCAGCCTCAGACAGATCTCAAGCCTGCACTGACTCATCGTGAGACCTCAGGTGAATCCCTGAGCCTCAGTGCCTCAGTTTCCTCATCGCTAAAATGGAAGTAATGACACCTCGTATGGACTGAATTGTATGCCCCTCAAAACTTTATCAGTTCGAACCCTACCCACCGGGACCTCAGACTGTAAGAGTTCTGGAGCTAGGACCCTGCAGTAGGTTATTGGGTGACAACGAGGCCACTAGGGTAGGCTGTAATTCAATATGGCTGGCGTACTTCTAAGAAGAGATTGGGACACAGCCAATCTCTTCGCCCCCGGGGGAGAAGGCGGCCATCCGCAAGCCAAGGAGAGACACCTCAGGAGGAGCCAGTGCTGCTGACACCTTGATCTCAGCCTTCCAGCCTCCGGACCGTGAGGAAATAGGTTCCTGTTTTCGAGGCTGTTCCATGTGTGGTGCTCTACTAGGGCAGCTCTAGTGAGTTAAGGCAACGCTCAGCTTACAGCCCTGCTCCAAAGACCACAGCAGGCAAGGCACACACGTATGTCCCTGTTTCCCTTTCGTCTGTTCTTCGTGTGAAGACTCCACGGTTTGAGAACTTCCCGCTAAGGTGAGTCTTTGTGGGCCCAAGACCCAGCGGAGGGTCAGGCCCTTTCTGACAAACGCCTCCAGAGCCAGCACACTCACTTCCGGCAGCATGCTCTTCCGGGTTGAGCGTTTGCCACGAGCAGGGTTCCTCGTTAGGCCAGAAGCGCGCTGACTTGTGTGCTTCTCTTCGACTCGCCCCCATTTAACCTTCAGGAAGTTATAAGACCAGTGAGATGGTTGACCACAACCGATGTGTGTGCCTGAGCTTACTTTCTTGAAGCTGATGGAGGCGCCATGTTGAACTGATCCTCACGTGATGGGAGCCACACGCCTCCAGCTCTCACCGTCCCCGCTGAGGGATGCAGCCTTCTCTGCTGAGCAGCCTGTGCGCTGTGGGTCCCGGCGTCTACCCTTCATGCTCACAGACGACTATTTTGGTGGTTTTTTTGCACTTACGTACCAGACCTCACGAGGTACATCAAGATAGAAAAGATATTCTTTAATTAGGTTACTATTTTATTTATGTTGCTTTCACCCCCTGGTCATGTCTAACAGAGGTTCTATTTACAATCTTGCCAAATACCACAGAATCAATCAACAGGACCTAAATTTACTTTTCCAAAAGATGCTATTTGAAGGAGATTTACATTTGAAAGTTTGTGTTTGCTTTTCCTTGCAGGCTCCCTCCCTGATTCATTCTCTCCAGACAACCCTCAACAAGAATATCAGCTTACACAAGCTTCCCAGAGGTTCCAGGATGTTACTTTCTCTGCCCCCTCTGCACAGATTAATAGTCTTTAAAAAAAAAACAAAAAAACAAAAAACGAGGAGCAGTGTGCCAGGGAAAAGGATTGAACTAGAAGTCAGACGACTCATTATCGCAAGACGACAGCGACATGTCCTAAAGCTGACAATGAGAAAGCATGAAGGAGAGCCAGCGTTTCTGAAGGCCCTACTAAGTGTCATGAGCTGTGAATCCCTTCCCGGTTCTTAGCTGTCAGCACAAAACAGCCTCATGAGGGTAATATGACAGTCCGCTCTGTTATCAAGCAAATTCCTGCAGCAGGAATTTGCTCCCATCCTATAAGTAAATAGGGAATAGTGTCTGCATGCATAATGCAGAAGAGGGGTCTGGTTCCTATGATTCTTTCCCCCGTATATTAAATTTCACACGGTCAGGTGGATCACAGCAAAACCGGTGGGAAAAAAAGAGTCCTGCATCACTAATATCTGTTCTCCCCTCTGTTCTTGGTTTTGACTCAGTTTCTCCACCTGCCCTTCCTTGAAAGTGCTTCCTTTGTGCTCCCCCCAGTCTGGAGACATTCTGCCCTCCACCTTCCCCCACACCCTCCGCCCCCATCCATGCGGAAATCTTACCGTCTATTACAGGTAAAGGGCCAGCGCGACGACGGCATGTTTTTACCTATTAGAACTTAACACGCCTCTTGTAAGAGCATTAACACTTGCACTCATATATTTTTGGGGTCTGGTTGCAAAGTTACGTACCTTTTGAGTTGTTAGCTCTTCACGCTATTTCTGCCATAAGCCCTGTTATTTTTAGTGTGTGATTTTGCAGAATACAAGGTTTTTCCAGAGCACGTATATCGCACTATAGCAGGAAGCTATTTGAAACGCTAGGAAGCTGATGCGTGTGGCAGTCAGGTAACATTCACAGAGCCTCACGGCTGGGAGGGTGATGGGCTTGATTTCAGCCAGGTACCCCTGTCTCCCCTGTACCTCTCAGGGCCAGGAGTCACCCGAAGGTGTGGTTGCTCTTTCCCGCCCTGTGTCCTCAGGTTGGAAGGCATAGGACTTGGGAAACTGTACTCAATGCTTATGTCCTCCTGGCACTCCAAACCAAATATGGGGGGGGGGGAGGTGGAGAGGGTGGGAATGGGGAGGGGAAGGATATTACAAATAGTTTAAGTGAAAAATCAATAAAATAAAGATCAAATGATATGCACATATCACACCTTCCCTCTTCTCCGAAGCTGAATTTACAAGAAACAATGTAGAAAAATGTGCTCTGAGCAGAACCTGGCACATAGTAGATGCACAATAAAATGGTAACCAATATTTGGATCTAGGAGACTCTACTGATATTTAATGCCTGGAACACGAGGAAAATAAACATCATTAGTCAGAGTCCCCCACATTCTGTCTTGGCTTATCCAGTGAAAACTACCTCCCACAAGACAGATTTCTTTATTTGAAGGCTAAAAATGATCACATATAAACTTCCCCCTGAGTACTCTGACCTTGGTTCGTGGAGGCAGCAAAACAACCCGAAGATGCATGGGACCCCTTCAATCAAAGGCCATTTTTTTTGTGTGCCTTAAAGAAAATTGTTGTGTCCATAGTTTAATTGGTTTTTCTGTTTTTGCATTTCATATATAAATAGGAAAACGCTATTTTCTCTAGTAACTTGTTCCTCGGATTTCGTGAAGTTAAGGTTACACTTCAAAGTGAATGGATGTGTCCCTCAAGGTTTGAGTCCAGTGAGAAGTGGGACCTCTGGGTGCCAGGGCTTAGCACGGGATCAGCTGGCAGGTATGGCTCTTGTTCACTGGGACCAAATTCGGGCTTCACCCTTTTGCCTGCTTTTTCACTCTGGGCACGTGATGCCACACCCCTTCTCAAAGACTCAGTTTCCCTCTCTCTACAGAAAACCTACTCCTCACCATTGTGGCATTCTTCGCGGATTAGGGGGCCACCAGGACGTGACTGTACATTTGCTTCTAAAGGGCCACTTGAACATGAGGGAAAACAATGGTGGCAGAAACAACCCTTGTTTACAGCGACCTGGCCGTGGCGGAGGGACTGCGTGACGTGGCTTGCGAGCATCACCCCATCAAGTCATTCACAGTTCTCCCCCATTGGATGGTTCACGCTGGAAGAGAGTGCCGTCACCTGTTTCTGTGTAGTGTTATTCTTTACAAGTGACATGGACATATGTCCGTGCAAAAAAAAAAAAAAAAAAAATTAATGTTCTCATCACAGCAGACTTCCCTAGCAGAAACAAGTGGTTACCTGCCAACATAACAGAGATGGCAGGGGGGTCACCGCCGGGAGTGGGTGCCATCAATGGAGACACCAGTCTATCCCGACACCGCGTTCCACATGAGGAGGGACACCGTGAATCTCTCTTGCCCCAGTGACCCCTGTTCCCAGGCAGGGAAAATTCACCTGAAATGTAGCACTGGCATTCAGACAAATGCCCCAAATCAATGGCAGCAATGAAGACACGCAGTCCCCCTTCCCTAAATATACAGCGGTTCTCCGCTGAGGACTGAAAGGCTGGAGTTAATAAATACTTTCAGAGCCACCGTGAGGGTTTGTTGGCAACGTACGTGGGACATCGCAAACCACACGCCGAGTGCCGTAGAGTGGCGGTTGTGGGCAGGGGTACCTGGGCAAGGTTGTTCTTCTCCACTGCCAACACAGCCCTCCCTTCCCCCAAACCCCTGCTTTCTTTCATTCCTCGGCCTGCTTAGAATGGTCTGGACCTCAGGCAGCTCCTTCCCGCCCTCCCAGACCCCACGACTTGCCAAATGAGACCTCATCAGTGTCCCAGAATCCCCGGCCCTGTTAAACGGGGTGATAATGGCACTGTTTATCGGAAGCCCACTCTGACTAGGAATTTTATAGATAGCTTATCACTTAAATCCTCCTCAGAAATGCCGTGAAAAAGGCAATATCGTCCCTATTCTACGGATACGAACACCAAGACTCAGAGGCAAAGCCAGTGCTAAGGCTCAGGTCAAAACTACACTCTGGTCATGCATTTAATGCCTGTTTACAGGTACCTACTAGGTGCCAGCAACAGTTCCGGGTGTAGGGGGCTCGGCTCCCCACCCTAGCTGTGCTCATAACCCGGTGGCCTGGCCTTCGATGTCCCTGCAGCTGTCCGTTGGCCGAGCGGTGCTGAGGTTAACATGCTTTGCCTCCAACATCACCAGCCGGACGGCCAGGAACTTCTCCCAGAGGAGCTGACTTTAACAGAGGAATACCAGCCTTTGATTTAATCCAGAGGCTTATGAAATATTAGACTTGGAAGGAGACTTAGAAGTAATTTAATCCTCTGTTTTGTTTTGGTTCTCTCAAACTGTCCTGCTCTGAACCGTCGGGGTTTCTCGCAGGCCCTCGGGGATTCCGCGGGTAAGTATGGTGGCAGCGAAACCAAGTCGGGGTTGGGCCGATGAGCCACAGCGCCCTCAGACACGCTCCCACACGCACACCCTGTGCTTCAAGGAGGGGGTCCTGCCCCTCTACGGTTCCTGTGTCAAGTGTTCCTGATTGTTGCCTTTGAAACCAGGCTATTATCCCCCACCCAAAAAAAAGACAAAAATTTGACACCCTTTGCTCTACTGAGGCTGCAGCTCGGGACCGAGTTCTAAGTGCCCTGCCCCACACCGCACAGTGTGGTCGTGCTCCAACAGCAACATTTGCACTGCAGAGCGTGACTCAAACCGATGTAAGCTTCAGGAGTGATTGCCAGCCCTCAAGTCATTCCACAAAGCACACCACCGTGGTGTGCTGGACCCAGAGGGCTGGGGTTCCTTCTGAGCTGTCTTGTTCTATCCGTCACTTGGATAGTCACAATAATACGTCGGCAGGGAGGGAGCCACAAAACAGCAGGCTCCTTCCATGGATGCACTGGAGATAGATTGCATGTGATGGCTCTCTTTTCCCTGGGAAAGGTCAAAAACACCTAAGAAGTGTAGCTATTGACCCAAAGGCTCAGTATCACTATTCCATTTCTTGTCCACTGGCTCTCCGGTCTACAACAGCTGTTTTTCTGGGTACCGAATGAACCTTCCCTGGTTCTTGTTCTCAAGATGCTCAGCTTCTGCTGGGGCAACCGAGCTTGTCAACAGAAGACACTGGAGAGAGTGAGGTCAACTCTTGAGGGGTGGGGAGTGGCGAGGTCTTTATGGAGAGCAAACATCGTAGGTGGGTTTTCGTGTTAGAATAAAGTGAGGAGAGTAAAACAGACAACATAAATGTTATTGTTCTTGGTTAAATTTTACAAAATTGAGATGGCTTTGCATTTGCATATTTGCTTTAGGAATTGCAAAAACACAGGGATTGAGTAGGTCACCCGTCAGTCAGCTTATGGGTTCCTTCCACACGGATGACCAAAATGTTCAGCATTCACAGTTCTGGGTGTCAAGATCCTAAGTGTTTTCATGAGCTCTGAGTCTGGTGCCCCCAGAATCCCAGTTTCTCAGGAGTAGGCAGAACCTACAAGAGATAAGCATCTTCTCCAGCCTAGGTATTCCCTGGAGAAGCTGAGAATCTGTCCCAGGGCGCTGTGTCCCAAGAGGACTGAATTTATGGTCTGTTCTCACAGGAATCTAAGCACCTCATCATCCTAAGTCAGCCTTGTTTGGCTCCCTTTAAATTTAATTTTATTTTTAAGGGAATTTTATTTTTATTTTTTTAAATTTGTTAATGTTTATTTAATGTTGAGAGAGAGACAGAGTGTGAGTGGGGGAGGAACAGAGAAAGACTGAGACACAGAGTCAGAAACATGTTCCAGGTTCTGAGCTGTCAGTAGAGCCCAACGTGGGGCTTGAACTCACAAGCCATGAGATCATGACCTGAGCCAAAGTTGGATGTTTAACCAGCTGAGCCACCCAGGTGCCCCTAATTTCGTTTTAAATAAATGTTCTAGCATGAAAAAGTGTGGATTCCCTGCTTCTGGGTTTTGCCAGAAGATGGGAGGGTGGGGAAATGGAGATTGTTATTGAATGGCTATAAAGTTACCGTTGGCCAAACGAGTAACTTCCAGAGATTTGTTGGTCAGCACAGTGCCTGTAGTTAAAGAACACAGTTCTGTGCACTTAAAAGATTAGTAAGGGGGTGGTTCTCATGCTACATGTTTTTACCACAAGGAAGGGAGGAAGGAAGGAAGGAAGGAAGGAAGGAAGGGTAAAAGATAAAATGAAAGCGAAAGAAAGAAAGAAAGAAAGAAAGAAGAAAATGAAAGAAAGAGTAAAAGAAAAAATGAAAGAAAAAGAAGAAGAGACAAAGAAAGCAGAGAGGAAGGAAGGAAGGAGAGAAAGAGGGAAGGGTAATGAAGAAAGGAAGAATAAGAAATCTTTGGCAGGTGATGGATGTGTTTATTACCTTGATTGTGGTGATGGTGTCGTAAAGGTGCACATATGTCCAAACTTATCAAACTGTGTATATTAAATATGTGCATCTTTAAATATATTAAGTATATCTCAATAAAACTAGAAAAAGTAGGTTTGAAATTTCTAAATTAGCTCTTTTGCTCCCTCAGAGCGTTTGACTTTGCATTCAATAACATTTTAACAATATCCGAACACCAGTACGGGTTCCTCATTACTTCTTAGGTTCCCACACTTCCTCTGGAGGCAGAGGGCGTCCATTCCTTTAACAGGCAGGGAGGCTGGAGCTCAGAGAGGCAATGCCTTGACTTGATGAGTCTTGGTATAACATACCATAGGCCCCAAACCCGAAATCTTTGATTTGGAAATTCATGTTCATGCCACTCTGCCATTAACACACACACACACACACACACACACACGCACACACCACTGGAGAACTAGGTAGTAGGATACTTGGATGGAGTTTGTAGCTTCCTATAGTGGTTATACTGAAGGGTGACATACATGTAGAAGAGTAAGCACCAGAATATTGGTTAAAAATAAGCATCTGCGCATTACTATACAGTCTCAAGGTACGCAGATTTTTTGTTGCAAGCAGTGATGCTATGTGTAGAGAGGGGAGAGAATGACGCAGCTCTCAGATACATCGGGGGGAAAAAAAAGAACAAGGAAGACTTTCCACAATTTTTCTTCTCTCTCTAAGGAGAGTTTACTCGTGACTCCATAACGCGGCATCTTCCAGGGAGGCATTGTCTGGCTCCAGGTAAGGTGGGCCGCCATGTTCTTCTCAAGAAGTCTGATCAAGACGGAGGTCTAGAACAATACCACTGGCCCAATGTGAGGAACAAGGCAGTGCTGCTGAAAGTCCATGGATGCTCAAGTCTCACATGGGGAGACACGTGGCATTCAGATTCAGCACAGACAAAAGTACCACCTGCCCAAGTCGCCCACCTTAAGAAAGATTGCATATGTGTGTGTGTGTGTGTGTGTGTGTGTGTGTGTCTGTGTGCGTTACTGTTTGTCACTGGATCCAAGACAGACAAAGGGTCCTCTGCCAAGTTGTATTGTTCACAACAGAAGAGCTTCTCAACTCTACTAAGTCAAGGCTTAAATACCATTTCCACCAGAAAGTCTTCACCAGCTCCCTGAGTTATGTTTACATATCTCTTAGACGTTCCTATATCACCCTATTCTAACCCCCATCATGGGACTTGACACAATATAACATAGCCTCTTTTCTGGTCTCCATAATACTGTCTCCATGGCCCACCATGACATTGTAAGCCCAATGAGGACAAAAATCATGAGCTGTATTCAAGATGGCAACCCCAGGAGTCACCATAGTGTATGTAGTAAAGCTAAGGAACCAGTAACTTTTGAATGAATAAATGAATGAACAAATGAATGAATGAATCAACCTCAGGTTTACATGGTGGGATGAAATATTGGCATCATTAGGGATGGACTCAGGTAAAAGGGACGTAGTAAGAATACAATGTTTTCATTTACCATGCATTACACATGTGCCCATATTACACCATATTACACGTGAAGAAGAGTGATATGGGCAGGGCCCCTACACCTCCCATCCTTAGCATTTTGGTGCACATCAACCCTGCTCCAAGGGTCGGTACTTCTCTTTCTTTGCTGAAGGACCCCTCTAACCATCAGAGCCTACTTTGCCCATGTGGACGTCAGGTCAGAGAAAATGGCACGCAGCCAACATCCACCCAGCCTGGGTGAGTCTACACCCCAGCTCCCTCACCTGGATGGATTATACTCCCCTTGCTGCCTTGATGGTAAGCTGCTTGTGGACGTACTGTTTACTGGCTCACTGCCCTATTCTTCTACAGGTGTTTTCTGGGATCACCAGCCAACTAAACCTGTTTGTGCCATGTAAGTGTTTTCTCATATACATGGAAGAAAGGAAAATGGATAACACTGATTGTGTGCCAGCTTACTTCGTAACTTAAAGCTTCTCCTTGCTCTGAGAGTTGAAAAGCAACTTAAAGGGAGGCACAGGGATAGGTGCCTTTTATTTTATTTTATTTTATTTTATTTCATTTTTTAAATATAACTTATCGTCAAGTTGGCTAACATACAGTGTGCTCTTGGTTTTGGGGGTAGATTCCCATGATTCATCACTTACATACAACACCCAGTATTCATCCCAACAAGTGCCCTCCTCGATGCCCATCACCCTTTTCCCCTCTTCCCCACCCCCCTCCCCATCAACCCTCAGTTTCTTCTCTATACTTCAGAGTCTCTTATAGGTTCGCTTCCCTCCCTCTCTGTTTGCAACTGTTTGTTTTTCCCACTTCCCTTCCCCCAGGGTCTTCTGTTAAGTTTCTCAAGTTCCACATATGAGTGAAAACATATTATATCTGTCTTTCTCTGCCTGCCTTATTTCACTCAGCATAACACCCTCCAGTTCCATCCACGTTGCTGCAAATGGCAGGATTTCATTCTTGCTCATTGCCAAGTAGTATTCCATTGTATGTATAAACCACATCTTCTTTATCCATTCATCCGTGGAGTGGATGGGGTGAATGTGTGGAGAGGGCAATGAATTAGCAGGGAAGCTGAGGAATAAGCCAGGGCACACACAACCCGGGCCTGTACTTCTGAGGGAGCTTTTGTTCACCCTCTCCTCAGTAACGTGCACACATGCACATGCGCATACACACAGTTAAATCAGATCTCCTCGGGGAGAGATGCCAGCTCTTCAGCGTGAGGCTAACACACAGGGACACGGAACTTTCTCGAACACGGAGGCATCGTGCTTGCACTTCAGAAGTGACGTTGCCCCACAGTTCATTACCTGGAAAAAGACAATCTCGGTCTCATCAGGGACAAGCAAGTGGCACGTAACTTCAGCTCCTCTCTGCCTGCCCCTAACTTGTAGTCGTTCTCGGGCCTCCTCTGAAAAAAAGTGGGGCTTTTGACAAAGAATAATTAGAAAAAGAGCAGAATATTTATAACTTGCTGAGTGCTTCTCTTGAGGACCAGGACAAGGGCTGACTCATTCTGCCCCTACGTCAATCACACCCATATGGTGATGTCGATCCTTGCATTATAGACTCTGAACACCAACTAGTGAAGCCACAGGATAATCCGGGGAGATGCGGACGGCACTATCAACGGAAACTTAATGAACTTCTTCATGTGAACTTGCCTGCCTCCCTCATAGGGCATTTGAACTGAACAGAGAAAAAACATGCAGTATCTATTTACCCCTTCTGATACTAATCAGACAGAGCAGGCTTCAGCTTCCAAAAATCAAGCCATGACGAGCTCTTCCAAGAACAGCTGAAGATTGGACATGGACATTCCTCCAAGTGCACACATGACCCCTTGGCCACCTGCCTAAATTTGACACCAGATCTTTCCTCGAAGAGAGTTTTCTACCACAGCAACACTGGTTTCTTTCTTCCTCAGGCACCTGCTCATAATTGGATGAGGACAAGATGAGAAGGCAGACATTTATGTAAAGTCTGCTTCATCCTCACCAACGACACTGATGTTTTTAACCTTCAAAATAGCCCAACTAGTCACAGATTACAAATCTGAGGGTTTAAAAGGTTACCTCACTGGCTTAGGCTTGGGCAACAACTCAGGTGCACTGAACACTGTCCATTTCCAAACCAACTGCTCCGAGTGGTGTCAGGCATTCTGTGATGACACAGAGAATATAACTTGGAGGACTCCACAGTATGGCTTATTGAAATGTTCTTATTTCAGCTGTGTTTCTTGAAATGACCTATGCAAGCCTCTGTTGTTGATCAGACCAGCCAATTTATTCCCAAGGGCAATCAGAACATCTGACTGGGGCTTTGGGTGGGTCTGGATTTGAGTGCCACATCTTGGTGAGACTGCCTTTGGTCGCACATATAGAAAACCACCCACACACGTGAACGCCCAGAGGATAATGGACAAACTTATGGAATCAAGGACAAAAAGTGTAGGATGACCATCTAAGAGACAGGAAACAGAAGTGGGGACGCGGTTGGAAGTCCAGCAGGCTCCCCTTCCCGACTTGGCTTCACTAAGCAAATGTCCTCCATCCATCTCTCTTTCTCTGCAGCTCAGCCTTCAGGCGAGTGTATGACACACGGGACAGCTGTGAAACCCCCAAGCGACATGTTTCAATCCAAGCAACCAGCCCGCAGCAAATAGTGTTTCTCAATCCCTCCCCCAGTTGAGCTCTCTTCGCTTGTAATCTGTAGGCTCTGATTTCAAGGCAAGATGGTTTATAAAGCGCATTAATACCATCTCCCATGCTCAAAACACATGGAAATATTAGATGACACAGATACATTATCTGACAAATATTTAGCTGAGAACCGAAGCCAGAAAGGAAAGATGCAGGGAAATGAAATGAAGAAGAAACTCAGAATCCTGAACTTATGATCTAAACTGGGGAATCTGGAGGAGACCCAACTATACAAGCTAGCTCACTGGACACCCCTCCAACATTGGGAATGGCCAAGAGTAGCAAGATAATAAGTATAAAGCAAAGAATTGCCCCTTCTGTAAAGTGGGACTAGACTATCTCAGCCCCCTGGCCACAAGCTTGCTGCCTACTCCAAGCCATGATTAGTACAGTAACTAATGCGAGACGAGGATCCCAAAGGTACACAGCAGTGGGTAGAGAATTCAAACAGAACAGCCCTCGGGGCGTCTGGGTGGCTCTGTCAGTTGGGCGTCCGAATTCGGCTCAGGTCATGATCTCACACTCCGTGAGTTCGAGCCCCGCGTCAGGCTCCGTGCTGACAGCTCAGGGCCTGAAGTCTGCTTCAGATTCTGTGTCTCCCTCTCTCTCTGCTCCTCCCCTGCTCATGCTCTGTCTCTGTCTCAAAAAAAAAAAAAAAATAAAAACATTAAAAATATATACAGAGAACAGCCCATGGAATACAGAAACCCCACTTAAGGGCCCCCAAATTGATTCATAGCCACTGAATTCTGCAGGGTCTAGGCAGAGGCAAATCCAAAATTTCCCAACAAGACACCTCCACACTTCAGGCTATGCCAGGGAAAAAATGTCCACTGGAGATGACCTACAACATTAAGAATTACAAAATATATGACACCACAAATAATAGTCTACAAATTAAAAAATGGGGAAACTTAGTCCTATGGAACCATGTAAAGTTGTGAAGTCTGAAAGGTACTTAACAATAAAAATATTTAATACATTCGAAGGTATAAAGGAACACTGCCCCCAAAGCAAGAAATAATAAAGAAAACATGCAGGAAAAAAAAAAAAAAAAAAACATTAGAAAGCCCGGGTCCCAAAAATACAATCTAATTGAAAAATTTATTTTTAATTTCAATAACTGAGTAAAACAGTAGACTCAACCCAGAAAAGGAGAGAATTGGTAAATTGGAAGATACAGGAATGCTAAAAGTATGTCTTTCAGAAGGATTGAGGGAGAGAAAATACAAAAAATAAGTGTAAAAATGTAGGAGCTCATTTCTCTCCTTGAAGGTTTAGGTGGAAAGAAGAGACAATTGTGGAAAAGCGATTTCTGAAGTGTATCTGGAAGTGAACACATGAGCCATGATTTGTTTGGAAGGGACTGAGTCAATAGAGGTGTCATTTTTGCTTCTTATAGTTTCTGTTGTTTCTGCCTGGACCTTAAGAGAAGGCTGGAGGTCCGCCCCAATCTTGTGACTCAGAAGTGACCATCAGGCCATTGAAATAGGAGCACAGTGAGAGGCCAGGTCCCTGAGTATATATTGTAAGAGCTGTTGCACAGGCCATGGACTGCCTGATTCTGATTTACTGCTGAGTGAGAAAAATTAAGGCTTGATTAGTTCAAGCCACTGTTTTAGTAAGATTTTCTTTAAGTTTATTTTTTTTATTTTTTAATATGTATTTATTTATTTTGAGAACAAAAGAGAGCAAGTGGGGAGGGGCAGAGAGAGAGGGAGACACTTCGCACTGTCAATGCAGAGCCTGATATGGGGCTTGAACTCGTGAAACGCAAGATAATGGCCCGAGCTGAGGTCAAGAGTCAGACATTTAATCGGCTCAGCCACCCAGGTACCCCTTGACCCGCTGTTTTTAGGGACACTCTATTACTCATAGTGGACATTATTTTTATCAGATTCAGAATATAGGTTTTCAGACATTTAAAGACTACGAGAATTCCAGCCAAGATCTTCATAGGAGATACCTTAGTAAGAAAATTAAGTCAGAAGGAGTGGGAAGCAAGAAATAATGATTGTTAAACATACTGGTAATACATGTTGGAAATGCTAAATCAGAATTGCCTTTAAATAATAATAATACTATCACGATTATAATATATCATACAATTTTCTAATATTGATAATTACTATAGGATATATCATGTTGTATATAACAAAAATTAGTCTCATTGCTACTGTTAATCATTGGTGCATAAAAATGGGTTAAAACTGGGGCGCCTGGGTGGCTCAGTCGGTTAAGCGTCCGACTTCAGCCAGGTCACGATCTCGTAGTCCTCGAGTTCGAGCCCCGCGTCGGGCTCTGGGCTGATGGCTCAGAGCCTGGAGCCTGTTTCCGATTCTGTGTCTCCCTCTCTCTCTGCCCCTCCCCCATTCATGCTCTGTCTCTGTCTCAAAAATAAATAAACGTTTAAAAAAAATTTTAAAAAAATGGGTTAAAACTAAAATGTTAGATAATAGCTGAGATTTGGGAGAACAAGTGGGATTCACAGTGAATTAAAAGATTTTAAGCTTTTTACTTTGTTTGTAGGATGAATAGAAGTACTGATTGGCTTTTGACTTTGTTTAAAGGCATCAGTTCAAAATGGAAGGGTTAGAAGCACCACAACAACCTGTTGGTGTTCTCCTTCCATTCCTTCTCAGCCGTGACCATTACCCTACACGGGTATGCACACCTGGTTCATATGGCTTGGGCCAGAGAGCACAACTATGGAGTAAAGCCCACCCCTGAGATGGCCACGGGGACAGGGACTTACAGAGAAGACAGTGACAGGTGCCCCCAGCAGCTCGGCAGATGGCCTTCACTGTCTGTGGCCACAGGCAGTTAATTTCACTATCATTGAAAAGTTGTGTGATTCTGGATAAGTCATATCATATCTCTCGCTTTATTCCCCCTCCTTTATAAAGTAAGGATAACTCATACCCTCCCATGTCCCATCTGGAGGATCGGGTTTTTTTAAAATTGCAGTCACAAGTTTAAACACCCCTTATGAAGAAATGCTGTGCAGGGGCACCTGGGTGGCTCAGTCTGTTAAGTGTCAGACTTCGGCTCAGGTCACGATCTCACGGCTGGTGAGTTCGAGCCCTGCATAGGGCTCTGTGCTGACAGCTCAGAGCCTGGAGCCTGCTTCGGATTCTGTGTCTCCCTCTCTCTCTCCCCCTGTCCTGCTCGCGCTCTGTCTCTGTTTCTCTCAAAACTAAACTCAAAAAAAAAAAATGCTGTACAAATGTTCTGTGGTATGGTTATTTTATGTTCCAATGCTTTTTGAGAGTCTTTCTCATTCCAGAAATGACACTTCCTTCCAGAATAAAACCAACTGTTTACCTTTGCACAGAATTTTGCCCTTTCTTCTTGAGCGTCATGTGTGATACTTAAGTAGACGCTCAATGAACTTTAATGGAGTCATCCACACTTGTGATAATAGAGAGAGATGATTGGCAGGCAATTGTTGGCTTCCTCCAAAGGAAGAGAATAATCTACTTCAGGCAATGGGAGTGAGTCACTGAGAAAAATGCAGGAAGCCCAACTTGTGGCCAAGCGAGTGTTGGGCGCGGCTGTGTTTGGCACGTTGACCCGTGGTCTTGTGTCCTACGAGGAGAGGCGCAGGGGAGCTTTCTTATTCCTCTTTATTTTTCCTGCTCACACATCCCTTACTTAAAGTGACATAGATTTTTCTCACTGTTTTTGAGAATGATTGTCTGAAAAAAAGAAAAAGAAAACTAAGCTTGTTTTACTTTTTGTAACTTAAATCCTCCTAATCCATTCTTTCTTAGCTTGGAACGCCTTCTGGAACAGAAGAGGTGCCAGGCACTAACTCTTGCTGGCACTGCCTGAGTCTGACATGACTATCTAGTCTCTGAGACCCCAGGGAGCCTTCCGGAAGGGTCCCTCCCTGTCGTCCAGCAACAGCAGCCTCAGTCAGCTCCCTGAACTCCTGGCTTCTGCCTTTCATGACTTTTCACCAAAAGAACTCTGTCAGTCTTTTCTCCTTGTGTGGGTTTGTTCAAGGCTCTCTCCTCCCCATTCCCATTCATCCCCACATAAAACTTTGCAGGGTTTTGTCGCCATTTCTTCTCTGACTTGGCTGATCTTTCACAACCTGGATCAGTGACTCAGTGCTTATCTCTTAGCTTTTCTGGAGAAAATGCTCATGGTTGCCACTCAGTCTTTATAGCAACTCAAAGAGAAGAGGGCTCACATAGATTGGGCAGGTATTCTGTATTATCTTTCCTGCATGATTATTATATCTAAACCTCCGCACCTTTTTCAGCCATATCATTCATGTCTCAGAGGTAAAGACGAGAGTGCCCTTTAGGTGACAAGACCAGACTTCAAGGAAGTCCAACCCCAAAGTTCCCAACAAACTGTTTTTCTAGTGTCTCTCTTTGTATGGATTTTCTCTCTTCACCTGGATAGCAAGAACCTCAACCAATAGCTAAGCTCTATGGCTACTCTGTGCCAGGATTGCTTATAAACACTCTGAGTGTTAACTCAACCCTTGCTAAAGAGTAGAAGATTAGCACTACTGGTCTACCTACTGTAAAAACAGAAAAATTGAAACCCAGAGAGGTTAAGTCCTGGAGGTCCCAGAGCTAAGAAGGTGAACCCAAGCAGTCTGACATCCATGTCCACTTTTTTGCCATGACTCTGCATAGACCCTTATCCTCCACAGGAGGAACCATGAATCATCCCTCAGGTTCTAACAGCTGCCTTCGTTCTGTTGGATAAGAGTCAGTTTCCTCCATGTTTTCATTTGGATGTATTTGTAAAGTTCTCAGAGATGTGGGGAGAGATCAAGAAGAATTCCACACAGATGGATGTCCCAGGAGATGTCTGAGCTACAGGTCCTAGTGTTGGGCATTCACCCTCCCCTATTCCTTCTCTCGGGGTCTAGGAAAACACAGGTTTTACTTCTGAATGGCCCCAAAGCAACAGCGATCTCCAGCATTTTATAAAATCTTAGATTTTACTGAAGCAACTGGAGAAAGAAGAGAACCAAGAGGCTCTTGCCTGCCAGAGGGGCTGGAAAGGGTCTGTTTCAAGGCCCTAGAGGAGGTGGCCAACTCCAAGGTCTCAGGAAAGTTAAGACCAGGTGAGCTACACAGTTGTTCTGGGAATCTCCCATTCACACACGTGTCCTTCTTATTCTACTTAGATCATGGACAAGTCCTACGTGTCTATGATCCTTCTCCCCTTGTGTACATAAAGAACCACCAGCATACCTTTGTGAACAGGGACAACTTCCAGAAAAGGAGAGTGCATGGGAGTTAAGTGGGGGTGCTGCAGGGCGCGCTGGAAAGGCAGGAAGGAATGTGTGAGCGATGGTCTAAAGGAAAGGGGAATGAGCCACATCTGGAAAACTCAAAGCTGTGGGTAAGTTAAAGGTCAGAGCACCCGCATGAGGGAAATGAAGAGAAAAGGTCTGTGACTAGAAGGAGTACCAAGTGATGGAGGATATTGGATGCCATGATGCTAAGGGATTTAAAATTGAATATGAGGGTGATGGGAGCCACTGAAGATTTTCTAGCAAGGAAGTGGTAACATGATTGAGTCCATGGTTTAAATGTAGCATGTGGCATGTGCTGGAAGACAGCTAGTCTGGCCATTGGAAAGCTGCTTGGGAACACACTTGAGCAGTCAAGGCTGTAGATGAGGAGCCCTGAACCAGGCCACTGGTGGTGGAGAAGAAGATGAAGGTAGGCTTGAGAGGTGTTTTTGAGGGGACTTTGAATATGGGGGTGAAAATAAGCGAGGGAATCAAGGACGATGGGTACAGACAGGTGCAGATCAGATACAAATGGGAATCTGATGAACATCAGCCTTAGGATAAAAATCTGAGAGTTGATCCTGACAATGAATGAGAGCCAACCTTTCCTGAGCTTTATTATATGCCAGGAGCTTTCTGCATGCAACTCACATGTTTGTAACCGTGAGTTACAAACTCATAGTAATGTAACTCACAATAATGGAAGGGTTAAATAACTTGCCCGAGCCTAGAGCAATAGCTCCCAGGCTGGCTAGGATTCAAACCCAGGCAGTTGGGATTTCAAAGTCATTCTCTTAACCACCACGATGTCACTGTCACCAAGCGTAGCTTTTTTGGCCCCATGATAGGTTTCAAGGGCTTGACAAGGCATACAGAGAGTGATTCCCGATAGCCTGTTAGGTTGTGACTACCATGTTCGGGAAGAAAGAAGAGAGAGCTAGATGGATCTGCAGGCTCTTCAACAGTTAGAAATGGAGAAGAGACACCCAGTGGGATGAGGTCTTAGAGAAAGCCCAAGGATTTGGCAATAAAGAGTCTGTTCCCTCATTTGTATACTAAATGACTTACTAATTCAGTTAAACTATTTACTGGATACCTCTTGTGGGACTAGAACTGCAATTCCAGGCCAGATAGCAGGGACTTTATTTAATAGATCAGGAAGTTAATAAAGGAAATGCCAACTGTCATTAATTTATATACATGATGCAGTGTGTAACAAACACGTGTGATACCTACATACTATATATTTATTAAAGCCATTTTAAATGCACCTGCACAAAGGGTAGTGAGAAACAACAAAACATCAAGTCCCCTTTGGGTTACAACCATCATCTACTTCTCTATGGTGTTGTAGTACAGTCTGGTCTTCACCATAGGTCCCCTCTTAAGTCTGTAAGTTTGTAGAGGATACGTAGGCATATGTGTAAAATGTATGATGTATTCTTCTATAAAGATAATTATTGAAGCCATATGGACTGAATTAATGCCAAATAAATATCTTCTAAAGTAACCAGCTAAAGTCTAGAAATGCCTTCTAAGGCAGCGTCTAAACAAAGAGACCACTTAATTATCTCCGTGGACTATTCTCACGTGGACGCTGATGGGGAAAATGATCACATGTTTAATGGACCTCATGGGATGTTACTTCTCATACAGATTTTGTTCCTGCCTATGTTAGAAGCTATCTCTTTGGCCTTGCCCCGTGCTGTGTTTGTGGGTACTTTTCTTGTCTGCCACGCCCCTTTTAATTTACAAGCTCCCTGAGAGTTGAGAACCGCTTTGAGGAAGGGAGATAACACGGAAAAGACAAGAGGTGCCGAGGTAAATCTTGCCTTGGCCCCATGACACCGGTGTGATCTCAGGCCAATCACTTATCCTCTCAGGACCTCGATTTCCTGGTAGGTAAATAGGACCACCAGCTCCTAACCAGAGGTAGGTGGTGAGGATTAAATGAAATCATGTGGAAGAAAGGACCCAGAAGCATTTCTAAATGCTTCTAAAGCATTTCTAAACTAAGAAGCATTTCTTTAGTTTTCATTGGAATACAGTGGGATGTGAATTTCAGTACGGTGAGGATACTCAAATGGCAGGTTGACTGTAATTAGGCTAATCCACCGTAGGGACACTTGCATGGGTCTTGTAACATTTATGAACCTTTCAAATTGTTGGCAATGTGTTTATCTGTGGGCACACGTGCTTTCTTCTGGGGGAAGGGATCGTTGCTTTCACCATTATCCAGTGTGTGGCTACCTGGTACAAAGGGGCAGGTGAAGGAAAGTGTGGTGGCGTCACAATGCTGCCTCTCTCGGATTCCCCTCTAAGCCCAAACCTGCCACCCAGCTGCAGGGGCTGTGGTCTACAAACAGCATCCAGCTGTCAACTTCTTTGGGATCTCTCCCACTGCAGACCATGTGCTGCCTGAGGTCCAGTCCTTGCTAAGGACACTGCATCTTGTGACTGAGCCATGTGTAAATCAAGACCTGTCCATTTCTCCTTGATGTGAGATACTCCGATAGACAACCCTACCCCTCCCACCCCCCCCGCCGGAGACACAGGAGTAACCTAAGGCATTGTCTTACCTGCCTTAAAGTTCACCTTCTCTGCACCCCCTTCCCCTCACAGATGTCGATCCCCAGTAAACATCTTGCTCCCTGGATTCATGTTAGCATATGCTTATGGAGAACTCACCCTGGGAGAGAAGAGAAATAATAAGGAAAATGGAAGATTAGATGAGAATAGAGGCTGGTGCGAGAGTTCCAAGGGGGTGGTTATCAATTTCAAATACAGCAGCAAGTTCAAGATAATGGCAGGAGTGGTTCGGTAGGACTGGCAATTAGTCCTCAGGGCCCATGGAAACCACAGTTTTGTGGGGCTGACATGAAAGCTTTGGGATAGATACTTGATAAGTCGTTGGGGTACGACAAGCAGGAGACAGCTAGTTAGAACCCTTCTTTTGAAGCAAGAATGCTGTGGAGGGTTGGGTGTCAGGGTCAAGGAGAGACCTGAGCACGTTGATCATCTGCAGAGATAATTTTTAAAAAATCCTTTCTTCCAAACCATGTCTTCCCCTTTGGACATGTCTGAATAACCAGGGCAAGAATAGCCTTCAAATCTCCCCCAAATTATTAAGTCAAGTAATGGGCTTTCAGAATATAGGGAGTTCAAAAGGCTGTCAGTTTGGAGCCAGACATCTGAGGAATGTGCATGCCCCCAAGAGGAGGCGTGCATCCATTAAGACATATCAGGTGGCCCTTATCAGAGAGCTCCATCAGCCAGTCAAAGGACAGGTTATTATGTGTGCCGGGACCCTCAGAAAAAGCCCCTCCAAAGTTAACTGAGAGCAGCGGGCCCAGCCCTCCCCTCCCACCCTTGTTCAAACAAAGCACAGAACTCTGTGGTTTGGGCAGGGGAAAGAACCTTGATCCCTTTCGTGCAGCTGAGATATGCCAGTATTTTCTAAGTTATGTTAGGTTGACGATCTGTGGCAAAACACAAGATACCAATGGTCTATGCAATAAGTTTCACAAAAATAATGAGACAGACAGTGGGCCAGGCATCCGCTGAAAAGACTATTTCAGCTACAAAAGGCTGACACCACAGACGGATGCCACGGCAGCGTCCTTTTGGCCAACTTCCTTACCAACCTTTGCGTGTGGCCTCCAGCTGCCATCTTGTTTTCCTGGTTGCACAAGGCGTAGACTATTGGAATTTGATGTTCTTCCCCAGAGGAAACATTATAACACTCTCATTAAGGATCAAACTCTTTTTTTTTTAATAGTTATTAATTTTTGAAGGAGAGAGAGACAGAGCATGAGCGGGGGAAGAGCAGAGAGAGAGGGAGACACAGAATCTGAAGCAGGCTCCAGGCTCTGAGCTGTCAGCACAGAGCCCTTTGTGGGGCCCGAACTCACAAACTGTGAGATCATGACCTGAGCCGAAGTCAGACACTCAACCAACTGAGCCACCCAGGAGCCCCAAGGCTCAAACTCTTTTTGTACATGCCCATCCCCCTCCAGGCCTTCCCAATTAGCCCTCCCCTGGAAATTACATGCAACACTGGGCAAAGTCTCTCTGGGATTCAAAACAGTAAGGGTGAACTCAATGAGCTTATGATCTTTTAAGGCTTGACAAATACTAACAGTTCCAATGTGCCTGTTTTTCATGATGTAAGTTTTCTTCTGTGTTAGGTTCCTAGTTGAAAATTCTCCCATAACTACCAAATTTCATAGACAGAAATAAGCCAAAAGAAAAAATGAAAAGGCTCAAAGGACTATTTTATAAATAGCTCCATTAGTGAGCGAGAGACTTCAGATTCCAGCAAAATGGAAGCTTTGGAATGGGTTTTTTTCCCAAGAGCGCCCTGCCCTGATCGCGTGGCCCTGATCACGTGGCCCTGGTCGTGTGGCCTGCACACACCAAAGCCACACAGCCCAGGGCACCTACTCAGGAATGCCACAGTGGTTGGGTTTGTAATTTATAACGTGAGGCCAACCAACAAATTCTATTACTTAAATATGTGAAACAAACCTAAGGAGAGGAGTGCTTTAATCTTTTGCTCAGAAGCGACATTTGCAGCTCCTTTCACTTACTTTTCATTACTTCACCACAGGGGAACCGTTTCCAGGAATTATTATGTTAAGCAGCATATTAAAAAATGAGTCTTGGTATTTTTTGCAATAAATAACAGTTCACATTTATTCTGAGAGCAGAAACGCTCACCAGAAGTTACTTACATTGTCTGCTTCCAGAGGTGCCAAACTAGTAGAAACACAGAAACTCATTTCCTGGGAATGCTAGTAATAACCCAAGCCCTCAACTGCTTCATGAGCACTTGCTGTATGCCTGACACTGGGCAGGGCATGGGAGACACAGGTGACTAAGGCAGAGATCTTGCCTTCTGTAAGCGCTTAGCGGGAGCTTGAAGAAGTGACACCACAGGGTAGAAAGAGCGATAGCTTTGTAAATTCAGATGTTGGCTTTGTTGATTCAGCCGTGAGAACTTGGCCAAAGTACATAACCATCCTTGGCCTCAGGTTCCTCCTAGGCAAAAGGAGAATAATGAAATGTGTTGTTTAGAGTCTTGGGAATGTGGAAATAAACACAGACCACCCAACTGAGAACAAATAGAGGCTGTTGACTTAGAGCTTGCTATAAAGGAGGCAGCTACCGTCACTTATGTTGGGCAGAGGCTCAAGGAGAGACAAGGGAGGGCGCAGTGTGAGAGGAGTTACAAGCAAAGGGTTCAGGCGTGCCCCGATGGGAGGTTGCTGGCCTGAGGGTGTTGGAGGTGACTGACGTGGGGCGGGCATCTTACGTGAAACCGTATTTGGCTTTCTCTGGTTGATCCTGAGTTACAAGTAGGGAGCAGGAGTAGGAAAACTGACAGCCATTGGCCAAGTTCTGACCAACTGTTCTGCCCAGGTTCTGGGCCATTTGCTGTAGAAGCTGTGGTGTGGTTGCCTGGGCTGCAGAGGTTGTGGGTCAGAGTTCTGTAGTCGTATATGGTTTGACCATTAGCCATTTGTATACTCAGTCTCTCAGGGAGACAGACAGGTAGACAGACAGACACAAACACACAGAGTGAACTCATTATACGATGATTACTGTTATGTGACTCCATCAGAGAAGAAAGAAGCAAGTGTTAAATTAGAGGTACCAAGTCCTTTAGATTCATAAAAAAGAAGTTACTAACCGCTTAAGGGTTTGAAGGACTTGGGAATTGTCGGGGCCTTGGATTTATAAGTAAGACTAAACAGACAAGGAATTAAGGACAAGATCCCTATAACCGGATGGAGGGCACATGATGGCCAAAGGCAAAGAGGAAGGCAAGTGGGAAGAAAGCTACAGGTGGTAGCCGGTCCCCAGGTGCTCTAGGACTGACAGGGAGGAGCCAAGTGGAAGGGAAGATAGAGTCAGATTGTGGCTGGCGGTGAGCTTTGAAAGCACACTTGGGTTTTGCAGATACCAGGACAGCGTCGACCATAAGAAAGTCGTCCTGACATAAACCAAGAAGGACCATGTGCAGGAAGGCGTAATCATAGGGAAGAACTCATCATTTTCTTACCATCCGGCCAGTGTCATTCGATCGGAGCCCGAGGCCTGCTGTTTAAAGGATAAGGTCTGCCTTTGTCTGTTCATGTCCCTGGGCCTTTGATACTCAGCAGACTGGCTCCGGGAGACTATAGCTGCCCCAGCTTTCTGCACTACCAGAGAACCACGGTGGGAAGGACTCTTTCCTCTTCCAAATGGGTTATAGAAGTTACAGAATCAGAGCTTTCAATCTCAAATTTTGTTGACTTATTATCTAAGCAGGATAAAGTTCAGTTGCAAAGAGCATCACGTTTTCCGGTGAGCATCAGTAGAGAGGGCATAACGGATTCCAAAGAAACTGTGCACCCGTATCTAAATCGAGGAGGAGGCCAAAGGTGTACCTGATGTATCTTAGCTCCATTGGCATTCACATTTCAACTATGCACTGCAGCAGGCTTTACATGGAAGAGGGGCTCCTAACCTTTGCTTCCCCCATGCTCTTGGTCCTGAGCCACTTGAGTTGACCCATTTGCTCTCCACATACTAAACCGTTGGGATTTCTCCAGCTTTTGACTTGGTGATTCTATCAAAACTGCAGACTGATGACTAACCCTATGATCTGACTTAACCTCACTAAATGACCTTCTGAGGATAAATTAACTCCCAAGCAGCCACCTGGAGAGTGAAAATGTTCTGGTTGGAGGATTGTATTGTCTACTGTCGCTCATTAGCGGCAATATTTTTCATTTCAAGTTAACATGGTTCCATCCAGGCTTAGAGATCATTCCCATGAGCAAGTTTGTTTTTGGAAGTGTGAAGTTGTCATACCTATAAATTCGATTTCTGAGGACGACAGGATGGAACATTTTACCAAGGCAGTGAGTGTCACCTTGCGAGGACCCATCTGCCCCTCCAAGGCCTTCCCCACTGATCCTGTGCTTGTGGATTCCTTCTTTGAATGCTTCGCCTCAGATCATATCACTCAGATTTTGGATTCCATTCTGCCTCCATCAGCCTTTTAACACCTGGAAGGTATTCATTCATTCCTTTAACAAATATCTATTGAGCTGTTCCAGGTACTAGGAAACAACCCAATCTCTATGGAGTTTATATTACACGGGAGGACGGTGGTAGAGAGATAAATGATAAACAAGTAAATGAACACAAACAATATCAGAGAGTGATGGGTGCTATTAAAGAAAGCTGCCATACGCCTTGGAAGCAAGGAGTACCTTTCTGAGAAGACAGTGTTCATGACATGAGAGAAACGAGTCAGGTACCAGCGGATGAGTTTGAGGACCATCCTAGCAGAGAAAACATCTGGAGGAGGGGCCACGAGGCACCAAATACCTCAAGGATGAGAAGGAAGATGCGTGCTGAAGACGTGCGAGCAAGTTGGGGCCTGGTTTAAAAGGAGTTCAGAGAGTTGGGGCTGGGGAAGAACAAAAAGGATGCAGACCATGCAGTGTTTGTTGTCATTCTACATGCAGAAAAGCCACTCGCTGGTGGTTTTAAAGCAGGGGATGTTGTGGTCCGAGTTATGTATGAACGAGATTATTTGGTGAATAAATAAAAAAGATGTGCAATGCGTATGCATATATGTGTATGTGTGTGTGTATATATATGTGTGTGTGTGTGTGTATATATATGTGTGTGTATATGTATGTGTGTATATATATGTATACATATATATATGCAATGAAATATCATTCAACCATAAAGAGATGATATCGTGCTATTTGCAACAACATGGATGGAGCGAGAGGGCATTATGCTAAGTGAAATAAGTCAGTCCGAGAAAGACAAATACCATATGATTTCACCGATATGCGGAATCTAAAAAACAAAACAAATACAAAAGCAGAAACAGACCCGTAAATACAGACAACTGACCCACGTTTGCCCGAAGGGAGGGGGATAAGGGAATAGGCAAAGTAGGTGAAGGAGAGTGGGGGTATAGAGGCTTCCAGTTAGGAAGTCAGTAAGTTATGGGGATGAAAGATGCATCGCAGGGAATACAGTTAATGGTATTAGAATAGTGTTGTATGGATTCAAATGTGTGATGCGCACAGCGTATACACATAATGTTTGGAGACGTTGAATCACTATGTTGTATTTGAAACTCATGTTACATTGTGTCAACTACACTTTCGATAAAAAGAAAAAAAAGATTATTTGGTTGTTGGGTAGAATAGGGACGGGATGACCTGATGAAGGGAGGCATTCTGGACAACTGTGTTCACAGCCCAGGAAACGAAGAGGGGCCTGAGTAGGAAACAGTAAGAAGGGTGGGGAGAAGTGGACACATTTATGGCACATTTGGAAGATACAGGCGGACAGTAAGTCTTACTTACTTTTCTGTGTACCCAGGACCGGGCATCGGGTCTTATATCCATTAGGTGATCAATAAGGAAAAATTTATTTGGGTCGCACTGGATGGAATTAAATTTCAGAAAGACGCCTTGATTGAGCAAGTCAAAGCTGAGCATGTCTTCAACTTATAATTTAAATATGAAGCACTTTGGATAAAAGAGAAGCGAGTCCTTTTCACTCTGCAGGAAGTTCAGATCTAAATCATATTCAACCCCCTCATATAAATATATATATCACACACTTATTGATCATAAAAAGGCTCTTTAAACAAAGCAATCCCAAAAGGAAGCTTCCAGTACTTTGTGTAACTTCCATTTCCAGCCTATTCGTTTCAACTCTGGACAGAGACCAAGTCAGGAAAGAAAACGAGAAGAAAGCCCCAGGGCTGTGTCATTGCTGGTCCTCATGCCATGCCAAGCTCCAAAAAGGAGGAAATGGTCTACACTTTCTAAATCCCTTTTGGTCCTATTTCAGAGGGAAGGGAGCCCAGAGATAAAGCCCTTGATGATGCACTGGCCCTCGTCTTGGCCGTGTCATCCAATGGCCAAATTATATTTGACACTATATTCAGAATGGATGACATTAGGAAGAATTCAGCTAAGGAACCTAAGAATATTTGCTTCTAGGTTTCTAGACAGAGAGAAATATGCACAAAGAATTATGATAAAAGGACAGCCACTGCTACCTGATTAGTGCCTGAGTTAGACCCACAACTGTAGAGTACAGAGAACCCAGTCACTTAAATTAGGTCATATATAGCCTATTTTCTAAACTGAGCCCTGGGCCATGCACTACTATTCGATATTTATTCGACCCTTTTTACAGATGAAGAGACCAAGGAGAAAACAATTCAAATGGATCTTAGAGCTGGTGAACGACAAGTCTAGGACTCAAACTCATGTCTAAAGCCTACTCTCTTTCCACTTTGTTGTCCTACAAAAGTGTTGTTTTTGCACCCACAGTAGTGCCCAGGCACCATTCCAGTTCATTCTCCTAAGAAAGCACTGAGAGAGTGGGCTTCATTCTGAGCACCTGGAGAAGAAAGTGAAAGCTTGTCCAATAGGAGCTAAGTGGCCAGATACACTGAATTCTGTCATCTTATCCCTAATTATTCACCCATTAGACAGGAGAGCATTTCAAATGATTTCAAGAATGGCTGGGGTAGTCTGAGAAAAAAAATCGCATTCACTCCATACTGTTTAAGAAAATAATGGCTGACCAATTTATAATTTATATTCTCATAAAAAGAAACTACTGCGACATCAACCCCAGGAATTATCCAATTTCCAGCTGCTTGAGGATAGCTCCAGGGGAGTGTTTTGACATCCATGCAACTGTCTAAAATTGATCACCACCCACCCTACCTACCACTTCCCAAGCAGTTTCTTACAGCGACTTCAACCTTTCTGCAAACAGCACTGTAACCTCCAGGCCACGTGTGTTTGGACCACATAACCTGGGAAGCATTTCCAAGATGGGGTCATTTCAGTAGCACCCAGACCCTTGGAAAGAACAGGGGCAAAGTCACGGACTACTGGAATTTTCTTGAAGCTAGCCATGACTGTTGTTTTATCCTGAGGGTCCAAGAGAATATGAATGTGTGTTTAATTGATTAACTGAGTTCAAATGATGTATTTTTTTTGTAGAGATAAACTATCATGGTTTATATCATCTCATAACTTGGACTAATAGAGAAGAAGAGAGGAAGGAAGGAAGAAAGGAAGAAAGAAAGGAGAGAAGGAAAGAAGGAAGGATGGAAGGAAGGAAGGAAGGGAGGGAGGGAGGGAGGGAGGGAGGGAGGGAAGGAGGGAGGAAGGAAGAAAGGAAGGAGGGAAGGAAGTAAGGATGGAAGGGAGGGAGGGAAGGAGGGAGGAAGAAAGAAAGGAAGGAGGAAAAAGGAAGGATTTGACTTTGATCTATTTCAGTATCAATTAAAAACCCATTTAACCCACATTGAGTGAATACCTAGCTGATTGCAGACCCTGTGCCTGGTTGCCACCATGAGGAACTGTAGGTGAAGTCACCCCAGAAAATCACACCGGAGGGGCTGGTGTACTGCACCATTGTATCTGGAATGTTCTGCCTGAGATTGAGACTTGCAGCATAGCCTTGTGCTTCTGATCATGTTTCATAAATCCCCATTGTTTCATTTGCCAAACCTAAAAACGTATTGTTCTTTGCCCCCCCCCCCATCCAATAAAATAAAACTAATATCATGGTGTCATTTGAAAATATATTTATGTTTGTTTTCCCTATAAAAAGAGATAATAATGTTATGTTCCAATAATATTAAGTTGCAATGTTATTTGCAAGATTGCAGAGCTTTTAATTTCCTGATTATTTCCACAGTGGGAGTTTCAGCTCAATTTCAACGAAGACACTTCTATCTGTTTTGGTTATTTTTTTATTACAGCTAGAAGCAACAATAATTGCCTTTAGTACAGGAAAACATCATGGAGGAGACAATTGTTGTCCCTAAAGAATAAGATCATCAGGGTGAATTTTGATATAAAAAATTTGTAAATTAATTGCACAGTCCTATAAATATTATATTTACTAAAATTGTGTGGGCTGCTGTCTTCAAAGAAGTCATCTATTTTTGGTAATTCTTTTAAAGAAATAGATTTCTTAAGAGCCACACTAACAGAAGGTAAATATGGCCATCAAAATGTTAGTAATTCACAGACATATGATGTCCACAAGGATGGAGTTAACGCTGGTGGAGAAAAAAAAAATCCCAGGCAACTGGATTTGAGTTTTGGTTCTCAAACTTCATACTTATTTGATCTTTACCTAGTTATATAAATATTTCTCAATCTCAGTTTCCACCATAAAAATGAAGGATTAAACTAAATAGTGAGGATGAAAGGACCTATTGCACAGTCTGACATAAAGTAGACACCGATCGGCAGCCGTAATGACGAGGATACTTAGGTGACCGTGCTTCGTCCCTTCATACTACATGCCCATCACGTGATGGCTCCAACCACTATTCCAGGGACTCAGGTTGGTGATGACGATGGTGACGATGATGTTGAAGGTCTCAATCACTATGTTGCTATGTTTGCACTGCCATGTGCTGGTCAGTCCTGCTGCAGAGGTCTCAAAGTGGGCTTCTGTTAACCATCTCCTGATGATGATGATGATGATGATGATTATGATGATAACACGATCACACTTTGCATGTCCATGGCTCGCAAAGTGTTGTCTCACTAAGCACGCAGTCCCACATTCCTTTGGCTGACCTGCCTTCATCAGAGAAGTTAGAAAATGTAAAACTGACAATTTCCAGACTTCTTTATGCAAGAGTCTACTAGGTGATCAAGTGTCAGTCCTTGAAATATAACAAGATACCTACTGAGGATTTCTGTAGGACTTTCACTTAGATCTTATAGAGGCCCCCTTTCCTTGTTTTCCCAACCTATACAACATTTGTATGAGAGATGGAGACGTACTGGAAGACAGAAGTAAGTATTATTCATCTATGTGTTACTGGGATTAAGCTCTGTACCTGATGCATAGTGGATAAAAAGAAAACTGGAAAGAAGGAAGGAAGGAAGGGAGGAAAGAAAGAAAGAAAGAAAGAAAGAAAGAAAGAAAGAAAGGAGGGAGGAAGGGTGGGAGGGAGGGAGGAAGGGTGGGAGGGAGGGAGGAAGGAAGGAAGGAAGGAAGGAAGGAAGGAAGGAAAGGAGGGAGGGAGGGAGGGAGGGAGGGAGGAAAGGAGAGAGGAAAGGAAGGCAGGAAGGGGCACCAGATACGGGACAAAGATATAATCTGGAACTGACTCATCCAAAACAAACATGTTCTTGTAAATTTCTGTCATCACCATGATCATCATCTCCATTATCATCACCCTTAGGACCATCATTGTTGAACAATTACTACAATTATTCTCAACTACTGGATGATATCTCTTCAAGAGACCCTATAAAGGTTTGGTGGAGAGATGTTCTTTCCAAGCTCCATAGAGATTTCAAAAGAGTTTCATTTACACAAGCACAGGTAAAAACTGCTTTTATGAGAGCTATTACTTACGAGAATGAGTCAGGCATGGTAATGATGCATGAGTAAGAAAAATTATTGGAATAAATAAATAATGCAACTTGGTATAGGGAATCAGTTTCTTCTTCTAAAGTCCTCTGTAAACAACCTACATCTACCCCAAGTTAATCACTGTTATATTTGGTATTTCTCTTTCTAGACGTTTTTCTATGCACTTGCTTCCTTGTAATATGGCGTCTATGCAAATTCATGATTTTTTTACATGTGAGAGAGGGGACATGTATGACAGCTTCACCTAAAGAGTATCATAGGTGACACGGTGAGCTGCAAATTTCTTTTCTCATTTAATAATAAATATGAGAGCACTTTCCCAATCTCGGCACATGACACAATCTTATCCAATTTTATCTGATGTGTATGATTCTATTATGTGGCTATACTTTGGTTAAATAAAACATGCTCTTTTTTAATTGGCAATAAGGTAGCTCAACATCTATACAGTTTGCCAGCATTTTTTGAAGGGATATGTTTCCCCATACCACCATCAAAGCTTGATCCTCTTAACTTTTTTGCCAATCTGAAGGTTGAAAAAGGTCATGCCATTGTTATCTTAATTTAAATTTGCTTGCTGTTAATTTTATATGGAGTATCTATTTTCACATATTCATTGACCTTTTGTATCTCCTCGACTCTTCATTGGCAGCCCATGAGTTTTGTCTTTTTTATTGTATTACATTATTTATCTGCATGTGTTCTACATATATTTATTTTTTTTTTAATTTCTTTTTCAACGTTTATTTATTTTTGGGACAGAGACAGAGCATGAACGGGGGAGGGGCAGAGAGAGAGGGAGACACAGAATCGGAAACAGGCTCCAGGCTCTGAGCCATCAGCCCAGAGCCCGACGCGGGGCTCGAACTCCCGGACCGCGAGATCGTGACCTGGCTGAAGTCGGACGCTTAACCGACTGCGCCACCCAGGTGCCCCTGTTCTACATATATTTAAATATAATTTCTTTATATTTTGTTACACATGTAGGCAGAATGCAGATATTTTGTCCTTGATTACCACTTGCCTTTTAACATTTTTTAATAGGCGTTTTTAAATGCTGACGTATTCAGATAGATCAATCTTTTCTTTAATAACTTTTGATTTTGTGTCATGTTAAAAAGACATGTCGACACTCATCTACCTTTCCTCTTCGTAGAAATGAGAATATGAGAATAACTCTTCTCAAAGGTATTTCTGTAAAGAGCTTGATAGGAACTGATGATCCCTTTCAAAACATGGCAGATTGACCCAATATCATAGATGAAGCAGACAGTCCTTCTCTCAATTATTCAAAATTCTGCATTTAAGATATGCTAACTTCTCTTATCTCTGCTATTCTGCTTCTATACTCTTTGTTAAGTTTACGGTATATTTTATCTTGTAGATTTTTTTTCCTACATCATTCTGAAAAAAAACAGTATTGTCTTTTATGTGAAAATTGCTTTGACAAATTTTACACATTTATCATAGCAAACATATTTATTTATGTTTTAAAGTTTATTTATTTTGAGAAAGAGAGAGAGAGAGAGAAAGTATGACAGGGGAGGGGCAGAGTTAGAAAGAATCTCAAGCAGCCTCCATGCTGAGCATGGGCTTGATCCCATGACCCTGGGATGGTGAACTGAGCTGAAATCAAGAGTCAGATGTTCAACCAACTGAGCCATTCAGGCACCCCTATCATGGCAAATTCAGAATTATCTGCTCAGTTCCTTGGAGAAAACAATCCTGTTTGGATTTAAACGAATTGCCTCAAAATGATGGATTAATTTGGGGCAAAGTTGACATTGATTCTTCCCACTTGTAAATATAGTCTTTTCTTCATTTGTTCAGATCCTTTCATGTTCCTTCTTAAAATGTTACAAATTTCTTCCAAAAGTTCCAGCATAGTTCTTTTTTAAGTTTGGTACTAGACACAATTTAGATATAATGGCTACTGGGAAATATTTTGGTTATCTTCTCTAATTGATAATGATGTTTTACAGGAAAATGCAATGTTCCAATATCCCATTGATTCTGGTAACCTTGCTTAACTTCTTCACTAGCGCCCATAGTTAACCAACTGATTTTTCTAAGACTGTTACTCACAAATTATAGCAGTATTGTCACTTTTTCAAATAAAAGTAATTAATTTATTTCTTTTGTTAAACTTCAAAGTGTAAGATTTTGTTATGAACTCTGCTACATCTCCATAACTAGTAGGTATTTAATAAATATTTACTGTATGGGTGGTAAAAGAACGCTATTGTTTGATTTTTTTTATCGTTAAGTATGGAGATTTCTGGTAATTGTAATTGAGAAAGGTTTCCATTATATCTGGCATATATATATAATATATTAATAAATATATAATAATATATTTATATATTTATAATTTATAATTATATGTATTTATATATAATATGTATAAAATATATAAATATATATTAATATAATATATAAAATATATATTATATATACTCATATATATAAAATATATATAAATATATTATATATAAAATATATAAAATATATATAAATATATATAAAGTATATATTATATATAAAATATATAATAATTATAAGCTAATATATATTATATTATATCTGTCCGTGTTTGACAACAGGTTATAGTGATATTGTAAATTGAGTTTTGATCCCCATCTCTGACGATACAGGAGACTATAGGTAATCAAAAACTCCTCCCATTACAGAAACACATAAAAGGGAAGAATACAATGTAGCAGGCATTTCTTACATGCACAGATAAACTGCCAATAATGTCAAAACTAATGGCAACAAAACCAAAAGGAAACAAAAATCCAGACAGTAAGTACAGCTGACTCTAGGCTACCAATGAAATTCTCATTTTTGTAATTTGGATACATGAGATGAATGAGCGTGTAGAGACAGGGGGGAAACATTGGGCTTTTCAAATAAGAGTTAATTGAGCCTCAAGTGGCAGAAAAAGTTAGCTTCCTCAAAAAATAATTAGAAATCAAGTTACCTGTGGCGACTATGAGTCAACAATGAAGCTCTGTCTGTTTCAAAGAAGGGTCAGCGAAGGGGGAAATGTCAGTTTTGAAAGTTCGCAAACACGATCCCATGTAATAAGACAAATACCTTGAAGAAAGGCGGAACCTCTCTGGAGGGATTGCCCTCATCCTGGGTCAAGCAGGGTTTACAATGAATCCCGCGGGACAGTTCACAGTCCAAAACCGCAGAACTCACAAGTAACACTTGAGCGCGAGTTACAGAAAACGCACCAACGTATTTACCACTGAGAGATTTGTGTAACCGAATATTCAGAATGCAGAGAGTATAAAATAATTGCGTTTTTATATTTTACTTGGTTAAATACATTAAAAGCAAACTAAAAACACACACAAAAAAGAGGAAGGTGCTGTATTAGTCAGCTTGGGCTGCCAGGACAAAATATCACACCAGATGGCTGAAATAACAGAAACTTACTTTCTTGCAGTTCTGGGAGGCCATTATTCTGCCCACCGCACCTGCATGAGCCAACAAAAAACAAGCATCAAGCCCTGACGGTTTCATTAGTAAGTTCCAAACACACTGAGGAAAACTCTTACACTCTTATAGAATATATGTTAGAGTTGATAGCATTCAACCTTCATTCATGGTGAAAATTCTTAGAAAATCAATAGCAAAAAGAACCTTCTTCAATCCGATAAAGGGCACTAGGGAAAAATCTACAGCTGCCATGATACTGGGTGGCAGAACATTAAACATTTTTCTCCTAAAATCATGAGCAAGGGAAAGATATGTCTGCTCTCATTGTTAAGGCAAGAAAATCCTGGAAAGGTTTAAATATTAAAAAGGAGTCAAGTAAAACCATCATTATTCACAGACAACATGATTGTGTACATAGAAAATCCTATGACGTATACACAAATATTACTGGGAATATATTTGAATTTTGTAAAGTTGTGAGACACAAGGTTAATATAAAATTGTATTTTATTTCTATTTTATATTTCAATTATATTTCTATAATCTAGAAAAACTAATTGAAAAATGAAATTGAATATGTTTTCACGGTATTATAAAAATATCAACTAGGGAATATGTTTAACAAAAGATGCATAAATTTCCACATTAAAAACCAAAAAAAATTGCTAAGAAAAATTAAAGGAGACCCAGTTAATAAGGATGTATACTATATTTTTGAATCGGAAGATTTAATATTGCTAAGACGGTAATTGTCCCCAAATTGATTTGTGGATTCTTTATATTCCCAAATGGAACCCCAGCAGGCTATTTATTTTTTTCAAAAGTGACAGATCAATATTAATATTTACATAGCAGTGCAAAGGATCTCGAGTAGCCAAAATTATCTTTGCCAGTTTCTTAGGAAAGTGACTATATACATATCCTATGAGCCACAAAATTCACTCTTGATCATTTCCCCAAAAACAAAACAAAACGCATTTTTACTTAAACTCTGATATAAGACTGTTCCTAGCAAGCTTATTCATAATATACAAAATTATAAGCAATTTAAATACTTGTCAATTAAATACATGGAAAAATTGTTATAAGATAATAATAATACACAGGAATACGACTCAACTAAACAAAAGAACATACTACAGGTAAATGCAACAGTAGGGATGAATCTCAAAAATATATTGAGTGAAAGAAATTGGACACAGACCATACATACTGCATCATTCCATTTATAGGCAGCCCATGAACAGGCGAAATTAATCTATCATGTTTAAAACCAGAAAGCACCTCAGGGCAGGAGGAAACTCTCTGGGACAAAGGAAATGTCAATGTCCAACATCATCACAATGAGCACTTATGATCTGAACTTCCTATTCCATGTACAGCGTACCCTCAAAATTCACACCCGATCACATCATAATAAGATGATCGACACCAAAGACAGGAGAAAGTCTTCAAAGGGACCAGAGGAATAGGACAGATTTCCTGCACTGCACTGACAATCAGATTCTTAGTGGTACATCCAAATGGCAACATGACGTCAGGAAAGTACAAATCCCCCCTAGACATGTATCATAAAAGAAATACAAAATCATCACATGATACTCCGCCTCGAAACAGATCCGGTAGAGTTATCAGAAAAGGGTGCTAAATTTTTATTTATGCTGTAATAAACCACTCATAAGTTCAATTGGCTTTGAAAAAATGTAATTAAGAGATTTTGTAAATAAGATCTCTGATCATTGAAATAAAATACACACAAGAAATGTCATGAAGCAGCCTGGATATGGATAAAGATTAAATGACAAAAGTTGGAAGATTAATATGAGAAATTTCCCCAGAATGGAATGCGAAGAGATTGAAATTTGAAAGGACAACCTTGTTTCATGTGGAAGAAACCCAGAAATTTCAACATCCATACAACTGAACTCTTGTAGATGAGACATCATCTGCAGACATAATGACTGAGGATTCTCCTTGAATGAAGGAATTCATGATACTTCAAATGGAAAGACTCCACCAGTTATCAAGTGGAATTAATTAAAGCACATAAATAGCTATATTTACAAGCTTCCTATTGAACGTCTGCTCCTCAAGTGAAAATAATGGATATTTAAGACACCAGACATCTCAGAGCCAGCCCCCCAGGAATCAATTACTTCAGAGTTTTGCACAGTATATATAATAACTTCTCTGTCTTCGTCTCTCTGCTTTAGGACAACTCCTTGCAAGATTGTGAAGTTATTCTTGCAATTTCTCTTTTTGGTTTTCCAAATGCATTTCCTTATGTTTTATTTCCAGGAGTTTTTTGAAATTAGTTTGCTTACGGTTCGTTGTTATTTTAAGAGAGGTCAATTTCTCTCTGTCCCTGAAGAGTTCACAGTGTATAATGAATGGCAACAATAGTTAGCCCCAAAGATTGGGAAAATGGGCAATAAAGACCCTGTATCATTTCATAATGGAATCAGCTTCTCAGACTGTGTCGTGCATGATGTTCCTCGCTATCCACGAGCGGCATTCGAAATTATGAAAATTCTTTCTTCTCCACAGGTCGCCAACCCTCGTCTCCAGAATCCTAGACTCTCCCGAAAAAAATATAAGAAGATTTCTGGATCCATTGCTTGAAGGCTTTGGACAAACTGTAAAAAGCGTGTGATATTTAGTCCAGTAACTGGCAAAAACGAAAAACTAAACCCCCCGACATTTGTGTCGTCAAAGCAACAGGTTGAGTGACGGAGTTTCGCACTCTTCAATCACAGCACGAGATCTGGTAAACAACCCAAGAGACCTGAGAGCCCTTCACACATTAGGAAGCACTAGAATGTTTGGCGGTCGTCCAGACCACATTTCGTTTTTAAGTTCCACACGATTCTGGCAATGCCATAGTAAAGATTTGCCTCACGCTTTAGCCTCAGTTGTCCTCATCCGTAAAATGGATACAGTCAGACCTATTTTACACCATTTGGGGGGAGGATTAGCAGAAATGGATAGCCATGATCAGGATTATCAGATAATAACAGCCGATAGTTTGCGAAAACTTAAAATGTGCCAGGCTTCCTGTTAGGTGTGTTTCCTGCCGTTAATCCTCACACGGGTCTGCAGACGAGTGGCCATCCACATCCCAGATTGACAGATGAGGAGATCAACCACAGAGAGTCTAGGGCCCCACACACTTCCAGGGGGTGGGACGCATCCCACGTAGCTCGTATAAAACTGCACACACTCGCCAGCATGTGGGAGATCAAACCAAACGAAGCCCAAAAACAGAAAGCTTATGGAAATTTGGCTTTCAGACCAAGTACTTGTACTTATTAGAAGCTTGAAACAGTTTTTTAAAGGGCCCCTTCCATTTGTAGAGACGATCAGTGGGTCAGCCACCATTCCCGGTCATCGGTCCAGTGTTCAGGGAGCTTCCTCCTCTCAGGTCCCAGGTCCCTCCTCTGGGGCTGGCACAAATATAAACCAGCTGTTCTTCCTTGCGATCAGCCATGCTTTCCGTTCTTGTCCGATCTCTAACCGTGTGACGGCTGGCCGACCCCTCATGGCTGGAAGTCCGTGTGTGCGGAAGTCATAATCTTGTCTCCTGAAATAAATCATGTGATGGTTTAGTAATGCCCATTTTTTTAACACTCATTTTTAGATTGCAAAGGTAAGCTGCACATTTCTCTCTCTCTCTCTCTCCCTCACTGTCTCTCTCTCTCTCTTTTTTTTCTTAAAGATGGTTGGAGATGCCAAAACAGGGAAATGTGTTGACTTGATGATGGACACTTTTATTTTTAAGATCTAAAAATGAATTCTTGTGCTTCTCATTGCCAAGTCTGGGATTCTGTTCCACAGTAGCTCTGACTGCTGAGACTTTCCCAATGCCTGTGGAAAAATGCTATGGGCCTCCTTGGACCTGTGGCCTGCATGATTTGGGGGGCAAGCTGCACCCTGAGATAGACGTGAGCCCAGGAACTCTGAGGGTGTCAGAAGCCCACTGAAGGAGAGTTTGGTTGGGCAGTGACCAGCCTATCACTAACACAGGAATATATAATGACTGCTTTTTTTTAACATTTATTTATTTATGAGAGGGAGAGAGAGAGAGAGAGAGAGAGAGCGAGAGAGCGAGCATGAGTGGGGGGAGGGCTTGGACCTGTGGCCTGCATGATTTGGGGGGCAAGCTGCACCCTGAGATAGACGTGAGCCCAGGAACTCTGAGGGTGTCAGAAGCCCACTGAAGGAGAGTTTGGTTGGGCAGTGACCAGCCTATCACTAACACAGGAATATATAATGACTGCTTTTTTTTAACATTTATTTATTTATGAGAGGGAGAGAGAAAGAGAGAGAGAGCGAGAGAGCGAGCATGAGTGGGGGGAGGGGCAGAGAGAGAAGGAGACACAGAATCAGAAGCAGGCTCCATGCTCCGAGCTGTCAGCACAGAGCCTGACGTGGGGCTTGAACTCGCGAACCATGAGATCATACCTTGAGCCAAAGTCGAATGCCCAACCGACGGAGCCACCCAGGGTCCCCCTATAATGACTGCTTTTGAAGAGGAAAGGAAAATGAAGTTTGGGAACCTAACCCGTGTTGAAAACACACTACAGTCATACTTTTTAATGCAAATCATTGCCACCTTGTCTCTTCTCCCAGATTTCTTTGCACGTAGCTTCATTTTGGTCATGACCTTGTATCATTTTTGTTTTATTCTGTTTGGCCAACTGGCTGTTGTTACGGTTGCTTTTTTTCTTGTTGGTCCATTTCCTAATCAGTCGGTCTCCCCCACCAGGCTGTGACCTCTTTCAAAAAGAAATGGAATTGAATTATTTCAGCTCCTCGAGCAACTATCTGAAGGCCTGACACATTCTATTTCAGTAAAGTATTTGTTAAATTACCCAAGTTCAGAAGAGGGTGGCACGTTAAGTCACAAACAGGCCTTCCGGGCTGTGTTCAGGGCCCTCTTCCGAGAGAAAGACGAAGGGGAAACATCTTTGGAGGACTTTACACCTTGTATCTCTTCAGCAAAGTTCCACCTCTTTCGTTTCCATTGAGCCATTCTTCCATCATACGTGTCATCTGCTCAGAGGCGTAGAAGCAAGTAACCACGACCAGCAGGAATTAAAGGCCCTGGCATCTTCTAGAACTGGCCCGGCCTTTGGTGAGCTTTGAAACCCTGGGGATACCACGTCACCTCCTTGAAGCCTCGATTTCCTCACGTTTACAGTGGGAATCCTGGTCAAGGCCATGCCTGCCCCACGGACATACTGCAATTATCTGATGAGTCAGTGTGGTGATGAGGGTGACGGGGGATGTCCAGGGAACTCGCTACTCAGACGAACTGACTCCCTGTTTTGCTCAGACAACCGTGATCACGTGTTTCCTTTGGAAATATTTGTGTTCCCCTACTTCACCAAATAAAGAAAAGTCAGCTTTAAAAAAAAAAAAAATGTGTAAGGTGACAGCACGTAAAATACCCAGCCATGGCAAGAGTGCAAAGGCAGTAGATGGCTGACTAAAAGCTTGGCCAACTTTGCTCGAAAGGTCTTAATCAACTCCTCATTAGAAGCTCAACTATCGACGTTACAATGCCCGCGTTCAACAAGGGGACCATATGCAGGGGGGGTGAGAGTCCGTACAAGACTTTCGGGTATTAAGACACCAAGTCAAAGGCAAGAACCATTGAATCCGGGGTTTCTAACGTTAAAACCGGCCTCTATGACATCACCTCCCCGTGGATCGCTTTCATTCATCCACATATTTATTCACCTCGTAGGTCGTGTGATTCAAACCTGCCTGGGGTCCTCCTGGCCCGAGGGGTTCTGTTTCGGGGTGACCACGTTTCTCTTCGTAAAAGGCAGGATGTGTTTTCATTTGAGAAAACTGCCTTCAAGCCTTACGAGTGCAGGGCAGAAGAATTGCCCTCCGTACTGTCGAGACTTAAGTCTCTATCTGGAGAAAAGCCCATCTCCTCGGTTCAAAGAAAAACAGATTCGGAAAGAGGGAGCACTCCGTGCAGCACCGGCAGCATCTTGAACATCAGATATCCCAGAAACCGAAATGCTGATCTGTGAGTAAAGAAATCAGAACCATATGGCTTTTCCCCCCTTAATAGACATATGGGCTTTACAAAATAGGGAGAAACATATTTGGCAGAACACTTCTCAAATTTTACTCAAACCACAGAACTTTAAAAATATCTTAACATGTCTAATGAACCCAGAATGTGTCCTTGCTCACCCAAATTAATCTAACACCATTCGAGTAAACATTTATACCTACTATGTGCCAGGCGTATAAACACACGCGCGCACACGCACGCTGAGAGAAGGCAGGGAGGCAAGGAAATACATAAGGCGCTATAAGGCATTGAGACATGCTCGCGGGAAATGTCAAGGGAGTTCAGAGGGGAGGGCAGCGAACTGTGCCCCCAGGAGCGAGTGCTTCTATCAGAAGCCTGCCAGGACGAGGCGGGGTTTGCGCCAGGCCTTTGCAGATCAGATAGGGAGGAGCCTTCCAGACCAGAAAAGGGAAGAGAGAAGTTTGCAGGCCAAGCGAGCAGCAGCGAGAAGGAAGGCATCAGGCCCACCGAGGATCCAAGCTTTCCTCGGGAGCCTTCAGTGCAGGGAGCCAGTGCCGACGGGCCGGAGGTGAGGCTGGCAAGCTGGGCGGGTCAAAACCACCCAGGGAACTTGGACTCGAGCCTTTAAACGGTCGAAAGCGTGGCACATACCTTGCAAGCGGCCCCTCGGTCCTCACCTCCCAGCCAAAGTTGAGTAAAGAGGAAACAACCATTCCCTGTGTCTCTTTCTGGAATATTTACACAGATCACAGCCTATGCATGTGTGTACGTGCGTCTGTTTGTATTGCACGCATTGCACTATAAATCTGTTGATATCTAACCTGGTTTCAGGGGAGGCTTAAGCAGGGGGACGACACAGTCACCGCCGTAAAACGTCAAGGACCTCAAAGGGCGCTAAACGAACACCAGGCGGGAGCTTGGGGAGAGCGGGGGCGTCCGGTCCCGTGGAGCCCCACGTCTGGATGCTTCTAAAATCTTCCTCAGACCCGGAGTTGTATGAAATGTGTCTCTTAGTCGTTTTTTTTTTTTTCCTGCTGTGCTATTTACTTCCATTCATAGAGTAGCTTCAGTTCAATAAATGATGTGTTTGCCATCAGAACAATTTGATTCTCATCCTAATTATAGCAACAAGCCGCTTCCCCTCAGCATATTATGGGTGTTTCATTATTTTAAATTGTTATCTCCCATATTAATTACAGAAACAGTTGATCTTTTCTGATAAGCAGGCAGCTGCAAATTCCCTTTTTATGTCTCATTGTAATAGGTGAAGCATCAGGTAAAAATTAAATCAAACTCTAATACAAGTCATGATGGAAGTGCGTGTAGGTTGCAATGCGCCGTCCCCGCCGGGCCGGGACTTGCTGTTTTGCAGAAGCTTGGAGCTGCCTGGCTCAGCCCGCAGGCAGGACACACCCTCCAGTTCCCTCCGAGCTGCTGACCAAGGTCTTGTAAAATGAGTGAATCAGCTCCTGAAACAGGGAAGGTCAGAGAGAGGGGTAACACCCTGCCCTGACCCATAATTAGGGCTGTCACTCACCGGAAGGAGGGGGCAGGGTGGTGGGACACAAGTGTTCTGGGAAAGCCTCTCCCTGCAAGGAGAGAGGCCAAAGGCTCAAGTGACTCACCTCCGATGTTCCCGATTACCATCAGGAGTGGGGACAGGTGGGGCCATCCCAGCTCAGAGCCCAGAAGCCTGAATACGCCCAGACAGGCCACCAGCCCTCCCTTTCCTGGTGTGGTCGGGTCACACGTCAAGGCCACCCTCAGGGGCAAAGACAACAAGATTCTGAAGGAGTGGCCTCCATTTGGTGTGACCACCCAGAGATGAGCTGGGCCGGCTCCAGCCCCAGCACCTTCACGGTTGCCCCCCGACAGGCCCACGAGTGGCTGAGCCATTTACATGTGGTGGTTCATTTCCTCATTCCCGTAGGTTGGTCAGAGGTGTGGAGGGAGGCGTTTAAAATAAACGAGGCAACAATAACAACAAAACTCAAAATGCGACGGATTGAAGGCAAGGCAAAGAGTGAAGCAAAATCACGGCGAGAGAAGACGGAGAGGAGATTCTTAACAGAAGCACAGCAGGAATGAGTTTACAACAGTGTATGCCAGATGGGCCTTTATAGGTGTTGTGGCGGAGTTGGAAATTTAGTTCTGAGCTTCCCAGAAGCCAAAGCAAAGAAGGAAACACGGCCATACGACCGGTAGTATCCAGAGAAGATAAGTCACTCAGGAGAACTCAAGCCTAAGGTAAATCTCTCCAGGATGTCCTCATGAAAAGAACACTGCACTTGGGGCTGACAGTATCCCCACCCGTAATTCCATAGTGAGCCTGGTTTTCAGCATCCCTATCCCAAGCGGAGGTCATAACACCAAAGTCTACTTCCATTAAAGGCCTTGTACAAGCTACAAAAAGCCAGAGTCACCGTCGGTTTGATCTCGAACGTGGGTGCATCTCAAAATACCTCTGCAGACTCCTGGAGATGTTTCTGTTGCACAGAACCACAAGAACACGCGAGAGACATTAGTGGCAAGACTGAAATTTTGCATGTCCGGGAAGCAAGGAGAGAAACCTTTGGGGACTTCAAGGTCAGTGTATAAGAAGGGAAGTGATGCAAATAATCCCCTTCCTGCAAAATATTGGCAAAGCACAGTGTTGAATGGCCTACTTGCGGCTTGTCCAACGGAACCTTCTGGGTTGATGGAAGTGTTCTCTACCTGCACTTCTCAGGCTGGCTGCCACCATGAGTGGGTGTTGAGTACTTGAAACGTGGCCAGTGCAATAAGGAAACTCAACATCTAATTTTATTTCATTTTAACCAATTTTTGAGACAGAGAGAGACAGAGCATGAGTGGGGGAGGGGCAGAGGGAGAGGGAGACACAGAATCCGAAGCAGGTTCCAGGCTCTGAGCTGTCAGCCCAGAGCCTGAGGCGGGGCTCGAACTCACAGACGGTGAGATCTTGACCTGAGCTGAAGTCGGTCGCTTAACCCACTGAGCCACCCAGGCGCCCCGCATTTCAACTAATTTAAGCTTAAGTTTAGCGATCCTCACATGGCTGGTGGACGCCATATTGAAGGCACAGGTCCATTCACTTTCGCTGTCCCACTGTGGCTCTTCACCCTCACAAAATATGGTGGGAACATGGTGGATTCCTCAAATGCCCTGATCCTTCGTCATTTGAAACAATAGCTTTTATCTCTTCCTAAAGGTCAAACAACACTTAGGGGCAATAGTTTGCAATATGTTCAGTGTTAAATGCAATACAGATACTAAATAGGTCTAAACACCCCGGAGTAGGGATAAGGGGACAGGCCAGGTGCCTCTCAAGAGAAAGCCGACCTCAAGCTTCCTGCCTTGCCCCTCCTGTTTGCTGAATATCTGAGAGTGTGGATGCTTAAAAACTCTGTCCCAAGCATTATTGCACCATCCTTCTATTTTTTTTTTTAATTTTTAACTTTTATTTATTTTTTGGGACAGAGACAGAGCATGAATGGGGGAGGGGCAGAGAGAGAGAGACACACAGAATCGGAAACAGGCTCCAGGCTCTGAGCCATCAGCCCAGAGCCCGACGCGGGGCTCGAACTCACGGACTGCGAGATCGTGACCTGGCTGAAGTCGGACGCTTAACCGACTGCGCCACCCAGGCGCCCCCATCCCTCTATTTTTAAGTCACACGAGGGCCCCTGATCGCCCATAGGATAAAATAAAAGCTGTCCAACGGGACATTCAAGTTCCCTCTTACTCTGCCTTCGGCTCGGGAACTTGAGTGTTCTCTCCTGCCTCAGCTCCAGGCCACCTGCCTCCCTGAGGCTCCCAGACACCAGCGGCTGCCTTCGCCCATCCCTGATGTCTGTTCTCTCTGGGCCTTTCTTCACCAACAGCTCTTTGTCCAGACCACTGTCTCTGTTCGGTCCTGAGTCACTTGGGCTGAGCCAGCCCTGCTGGGTCCACTCCCTGGTCTCTGCACACATTCCACTCATGTGCAAGGATCGATTTCCCCGACCCCCTTCCCATGACATGAGGTGCTGCCGGGGGTTGGAGCCCAGCCCTTACAAAAAACTGTTGCTCGCATGTATTAAGTTCTCACTCGGCTTCCAGCACTTGTTTGGAAATGCCCTCATTTCATCCTCAACAATGCATCCTGGTAGCCGCTGTGGCCATCTCTATTTTTTCCCCCGGTGAGGAAACTGCAGTAGAGGCAGGTTAAGCGATGTGCCTGGAGTAACACGGTTTCTAAGCGGCAGAGCAGTGCGGTCTGACTTCACGCAGGTCGAATTCACGGGCCAAGTCTTGACGTTCCTCTGCTCCCAGGATCAAGCCTAATGCCTGGCACCCAAGAGATCAACAAATAATGGTGGGTTGGACTCTATAAGCAAAGGGGTAAGAAGCTGAGGGACCCCCTGGCCAGGCCCCCGGGGTGCTGGGCGACCCCCTCCCTACACCTCTGCTCAGTCTCTCCTTAACGTGGACCCTCGGCCCGGCAGGGTCAGGCTCATTGTCCAACACCTCAATCTCCAATGCCATGCCCCGGACCCTGGACCTGTTCCCACCTTCCCACTTCCCTCTGGCTCTGCACGAGTCCAGTGATGTCCTGCTTCCCCAGTGATGTCTCCTGAGTCCTCCAGACCTCATGATTCCTCACCTGCCCTTTGAGCCCCAGTTCCAAGGGGGTGCACTGGTCATCACCATGGACTACTCCGACAGGCCCTTGTCTGCATGTGATTCACCGAGTGCTCCCCCAAGTCCTAGGGGGGCGGCCAATGTGGTCATCTTCATGTTGCCAAAGGAAAGTGAATCTCAGAAAGATGTCTGCCGTGCAGCTAAAGCTTGACAAGGTAGAGATTCCAGTCTGTGCTTCTGTTTCTAGACCGAGATGTATGTAAGAGACACAGGGCCTGGCTGGCTGGTGTCAATCAATTAGGCCAGGTTGGACTTCCCTGTTGTTTTCCAGCTGTGCTTTCCTCTGCACATTTTTCTTTATGTTGGTTGTAGTTCTTGCAATATTTTATTTCATAACAAACTTACATCATGTACCTCTTTGTCGGTGGGTGTATCGTTCATGGAAGAAGGGTCTTTCCTTTTCTACCGTATGTTCTCCTCCACTTTTTCTGAAACGCTTTCCTAGTACGTGGTATGTTCCACTTTCCCCTTAGCTCTGCTATGGGTGCAGTGGCCGTGCACAGGTTGAGTAGACCAGTCATCAGAGTTGGGGACAGAGCAGGAGGCGGTGAGGACTGTGGCAAACTCAAGAGAGCACGCTGCATCCAAAGGGCATATCTGAGGGGCGTCTGAGGGTGGTTCAGCCGGTTCAGCACCCAACTCTTGATTTCGGCTCCCATCACAATCTCACAGTTTACCAGTTCAAGCCCCATGTGTAGGGCTCTGTGCTGACAGCACGGAGCCTATTTGAGATTCTCTGTCTCTCTCTCTTACCCTCCCCTGCTTATGCTCTCTCTCTCAGAATAAATAAATATTTAAAAGGAAGGAAGGAAGGAAGGAAGGAAGGAAAGAAGGAAGGAAGAAGAAAGAAAGAAAGAAAGAAAGAAAGAAAGAAAGAAAGAAAGAACAAACTTGCCCAAAGGCTTAGCCTGCTTAAGATTCTCTGTCCGTCTCTCTCTCTTCCCCTCCCCTGCTCACGCTCTCAATCTTAGAATAAATAAATATTTAAAAGGAAAGAAGGAAGGAAGGAAGGAAGGAAGGAAGGAGAAAGAAAGAAAGAAAGAAAGAAAGAAAGAAAGAAAGAAAGAAAGAAAAGAAAGACTTTCCCAAAGGCTTAAGGTATCTTGAAAATTACTAGCTTGTAAATTACTTTGCAACATAAGTATCACCTCCAACACCCTGCCTCACTTGAATGATCTACCTCATCCACTTTATCAGTTACCACCCATTCTGCTAATTGCCTACCTCCAGCTCAACCCTAAAGCCCTTGAGGGCAGGGAGGGCAGGGGCGCCTGGTACAGCTTTCACAGCCCACAGTGTGGTGCTTCTCACTAAACCCAGCTGTGGGCATTTTTCTTGATGCACTCTGGTTAATTGGTGTCACTCCCTCCGCAGGGACTACGGGAGCAGAGAAGGACCTATTTCCTAATTGTCTGCCAGACGCGCCTCTTTGTACAGATTCCTGGAGACGCACATCATCAGATCTGATCTCAGAGCTTTGCAACAAGGCAGGCCCAGTCCCCATTTTAAAGATAAGAACGTCAAGGGGCGGCAAAGCAGAGTCATCCGCGTGTCATACGTCAGCATACCCCCCGCGTCTGCTGAAGTCTCTAAAACACTTTTCTCCCCCTACCTCGTGCCCACACAAAAGCCAACATGTTCCCAAGGATTCTGTTTGAAAAGATGTGCTCCAGTTAAGCGACCTTTGGAAGAGCAAACGTCGAAAGCACGAGTCAAGCGTAGCCGCTGTGATGGGAGTTTGTGGCCGCCCGAAGCCGGCCGACTCCTCATCGACAGAGGGGCCACGCTCATCGCGTTGGGCACAAGTGAAAATTCTCCCCTTAACAGGCGGAAAGGCAAATCAAACCCTTTTGGGAGGATTCCAATTCAGTGACTCGTTAAAGCGAATTTCTCTCCACCAGCCAGGGCATGTCGAAGAGACAGCAGAGAAGCGACAAGTGCCAACCTGGCTGGTCAGTTGAGGTTTGTCCCTCAAGAGCGTATGAATTGGGGTCACGGCAGGTCGAAAGGGAGTGCTCTGGAGCCCAGAAACTTCCCCTTGGCATCAACAGCCGCTGCCTTCCAGAGCCCCACCTCACAGCCCTCCAAAGGAAGCTGCCTTTAAATAAAGAAGGACTTGCACCAGAACATGAGCTAGGAATCTTAAGTCCTGCTCCCGATAGTGCTGTGTGGCACTGAGCACATTACTTAATCTCTCTGGGCCTCTTTGTCTTTATAATAAAACCTGCACATGGCAGGGGGGGGGACGGGCATGCCGTCTAAAGACACTTCCGGTTCCAGATGATCTCATGGCTCCAGATCTCATTGAATTCTTCCCAGACTCAAGCTCTGGTGGTGGCCTTAGTGGCTTCCTCTGGATGCCGGTCTTTTTGGCACATTGTTCCTCCTGGACACCTAGACATAGAAACCAGGGTCCCATTCCAAGCGCTTTATAGCTATTAACTCATTTCATCTCCACAATTCTATTACAGGGAAATTGTATTACAGGGAAACTGAGGCATAGAGACATCAAGCCTCTTGTCCAAGGTTCACACAAGGATTTGCCCAAAGATTCTAGCAAGCTACAGCCTGGGGTTTGAACACTGGTCGGTGTGGCTTCGGAAAATTACTCTTTACTACCAGATCAGTGGTCCCCAAGCTTATCTACACCTGAGAACCACCTAAGGGGAAGCTTGGAAAATTTCCAAAGCGTAAGCCGTACCCCGGACCAATGAATTCATCATGTCTGGAGGTGGCATGGAGGCATCAGTGTTTGGGGAAACTCCCCAGGTAATCCCGAAGTGCAGACAAGTTTGGGGACGCCGTACCATCTGATAGCCTCCCTCCATCGTGGTGTGTGGGAGATGAGATCATGTAGCAGGCGAGAGGCATGAGCTTGGTCCTGGCTGTGTCATCACTTGCTAGACGTGTGAGCCTTCAAAAGGCACCGGGCTGTCCCGAGCCTCTGTCTCCCACCCTGACCCAGCCCGGCTGCTGTCTGTTCTGTCGTTAGCTCAGTGATCTTGAGTGAGTCACCTGATGTTTCTGAGGCTTACTTTTCCCATCTTGAAAATGTCTTTCTAATACCTATCCAGCAGGGTTCTTACAAAGGCAAAGGAAACAAAGTGCCTGGAGACATAGTAACTGCTCAAAACAAAACAAACTACAATGTATCTGACAACAGGGCTTAACCCCAGCAGTGTCAGATACACACACACACACACACACACACACACACACACACAGGGGTACACACAGGTCAGACCACACTCACACACCCCGAGTTCAGCCGGCACGGACACACACATTCACACACAACAATGGCAGGAAGGTAAGTCTAATGCAACTCCCGTATTAAAAAAAAATAAATCTCTGAAAGCTTATTTTTCATTTGCGTTTTGCAAAGAAATCATCAGAATCCGCCCCCCTCCCCCATCACCTATGTCCCTGGCTACCCGTTTGTCTTGAAGTTCCAAGAAGAGATGAAGTCAGCTGCAAGTGCTTTCCTGGATGGACTGATGGGTGATGACGGTGGTGGTGGTGGTGAGGGCTCTTTCGTAAATTTGAAACATAAAAGTGTTTTCATTCTCTGGCCGTCGTGACAACCTTGTGAGAGTTGGAAATGAGAGTCTCGTTCCTCACTGAAATCGTCTTCCTCAATCACAGGCGGTCTTCACGCTTGTGGGCTGTTATTGTAGGGTTGCTAATGAATGTTGATCTTCGGCGAGGGCTCCCAGTAGCGCGTTCTTTTAAATACAGCGGTGATGTCCTAAGTCATAGGAAGGTTTCAAGTAAGAGGATGACATACGTCTTCCTTGGGTGGTGCTCTTCATTACGATTGTCTTTTTTGCCAACAGAGTTAATGGAATGATCCTCATTCAGTTTACTAGTTGATTAATGTCAGATACCAGAAAATTTTCATCCAGTATCACGGTGGCTCCTTGCTCCCTCTCCATTGGTCCCTTCGTGCTGAGGAGTAATTCTTCTAAGAACCCCTTGAACACATCCCCAACTCCCAAACCTTGATCCTGCTAAGTGATCATCTATCTCCGTCTCTCAAGCTCCTTTTGTCTTGACTGTTTCAATGACCGTCCAGTCCATCCAACCCACCGCCGCCAGAATATCGTTTCAAGCGCGGATCCGGTATTGTCCTCTTGATTTAAAACCTCTTCTGGCTTGCCGCATATATAAGGAAAAGCTCTGAGCAGAGATCCCTTAGGGATCTGACTCTCCTTCAAGCCCTCACCAGCTCCTCCAACTCCGGGCAATGAGAGTTTTCAGTGTTGTCTGAGAACGGCATGCTCTTTTGCTCTCCGATGGCTTTGCTGCTGTAGTTTGTTTGCCTACACTGAGAAAGGAGGAGTGTAAATTAATCTGGAGTAGCTATGATATGTGTGGTCTTGGTAGGTACTCTACATACATCATCCCTCGCCTACCAAAAGGACCCCGTGTCCTTCAAAAGGAAACGCTAAGTGGCCCTGCTCACTGCCGCTTTCCCAGAGTCTTAAGGAGTCGTCCTCTCTCTTCCCTGCCCACCATGCATTGAGCTGTATTGTAACACTGTGTCTTTTTTTCAATGTTTATTCATTTTTGAGAGAAAGGGAGAGAGAAAGAGAGGGGGTGGGGGGGGGGGTGAGAGAGCACAAGCAGGGGAGGGGCAGAGAGAAAGGGAGACACAAAATTTGAAGCGGACCCCAGGCTCTGAACTGTCAGCGCAGAGCCTGGCATGGGGCTTGAACCCGTGAACTGTAAGATCACGGCTGAGCTGAAGTCGGTTTTTAACCCACTGAGCCACCCAGGTGCCCTGTAACAGTGTGTCTTAAGCCAGGTTTCTGAGCTGCAACACCTGAAAAGACATTCTTTTGTAGGTAATCTATTGAGGGAGAGCTCCCAGGTAATTCCTATAAAGGAAGGGGCAGGGCACAAGGTAGTTCAGGGAAGATCTGGTTTCAGCTGAAGTCCACCCTCACACTGATTCCATGAGGAGCTCTGGAGCGTGAGTTATCCCACTGTGAAGTCAGGGGCTGGGCTTTTATGCCCCCAATCAGCTACTCATTAGCTGTAGACCACGTCCTGATTAACAGGTGACAGGAGGTCTAATCCCATAGGCATCACCGGGCAGGACAAGTCCATTGGTCATGATAATTTCCTGGAGAAACACGAAGCTGTGAACCATTATCAGCCAGTCCCATGGCAGCTGAGGACGGCCACACCAATCTGGTAGGAGTCATTGGTAGAAATCTACCTACAACCTCTTAAAAACTATGCTTTTTTTTTTCTTTTTTTTTTGGGGGGGGGGGCACGGATCCCTTTCATTAGCCTGTAACACCCTTGAAGGTAGATCAGCTGAATGTGAATGTGCCTTCTTCATATTAAGTCCTGGGAGTCAAGCCCAGTATTTTTTGACATGTAGTAGGAACACCGTATTATGCTGAGAGAATGACCCAACTAGAGACTACCTACACTCATCAGAGAAAGGTTCTCAGTTCTAAGAATTTGGTCCTAGATTTCCAGAGGCTTACTGTCTATGTGGAGAGATGGGGCATATACAGACTGAGGGCAGTCACAGAAAGTCTGTCTGAGGCTGGGTTAAAACAATGACATGTACGGGGCACCTGGGTGGTTTAGTCGGTTAAGAGTCTAATTGTTAGTTTCAACTGAGATCATGATCTCATGGTTCGTGAGACTGAGCCCCACATAGGGCTCTGCACTGACCGCATGGGCCTTGCTTTGGATTCTCTCTCTCCCTCCCTCTTTCTGCCCCTTCCCTGCTCATGCTCTCCCTTTCTCTCTCTCAAAAATAAATAAATAAATAAATGTTATTATTTTTAAGTCTCACTCAATTGAGAGACAGAGAGTGCACTAGCAGGGGAGGTGCAGAGAGAGAGAGAGAGAGAGAGAGAGAGAGAGAGAGAGCATCCCAAGCAGGTTCTGCCCCATTGGCACAGAGCCTGATGCGGGGCTTGAACCCACAAACCGTGAGATCATGACCTGAGCTAAAACCAAGAGTCAGATGGTTAATGGACTGAGCCACCCAGGCAACCCAATAAACTTTAAAAATACTTAATAAAAAAATGACGTGTACAATATTGAGTTTCACCTATGGGCTAGGCATTGTGCCCGGTGTTTATCACATTGAGTACAAACTTAGTGTATTCTCTGAGCAAAATTGTTGAAGAATGATTAATGACCATCTTACCCACTCCCCTGACTTCCAAAGGAGAATGTCCCTGTGCACTAAGTTATTGCAAGGACTCTCTTCGGTGGTAAAGAATTTGGGAACCATGCAAGAAGAGAGAATATGGAAAAAAAGCCAGAAATGATCACGTGACAAAGAGCTAAGAGAACAGATGGAGAAGAGATTCAGGCATGATGTGCATGATGTGTGGGTGATGTTTGGAATTGCAAACAGAAGAGTAGAAATGTTGAGAACTAGCTATTGGGGCATCGAAAATGTGATGTTGATGGAAGACGTGGAATTTTTAGGTACCTGATGTATATTGGTTCCGTATTGTTCCTCTCTCTTTGACATTTCCTTAAGAGGATAGATAAGATATGAAGAACTTTCGGGTACCTTTTAGTTGCTGAGATTTGCCTGAATGTAACACTATGCTGAGACGGCATCATACGAGGCCCTGGAATTTGAGTTATACACACAACCTCTCATTTCATGGTTATTGTATTCGTTTATTTTTTTTAATTTTTTTAAAAAAAATTTTAATGTTCACTCATTTTTTGAAAGAGCGAGAGAGAGAGAGAGAGACAGAGCATGAACAGGGGAGGGGCAGAGAGACAGGGAGACACAGAATGTGAAGCAGGCTCCAGGCTCTGAGCTGTCAGCCCAGAGCCCGACGCGGGGCTCGAACTCACGGAACGCGAGATCGTGACCTGGCTGAAGTCGGACGCTCAACCCACTGAGCCACCCAGGCGCCCCCATGAGAAAGTGACTGACACCCAGAGAGGTTAAATAACGTGCCCGAAGTCATCCAGCTGGCACCTACTGATTTCAGGGTGTCACTGCAAACCCTGCCCATTAGATTCGAAATTCACAGTCTGGTTACTGTGCCACAAAGCATCTCTGATGAAGAACAAAGCGGATGCCGGCCCCATGAGAACCTGCTTGGGGGAAATTCGAATGGACTGTAGGCCCACGGTCTTGAGGACGGAGTCCAGAGGAGGGAGAATTCTCTGTGGCACGAAAGCTAAAGCCTTCTGAGAGCAGCTAGAGCTTGCTCCAGGCCTGAGTCTGAATCCAAAATCTTCATCCAGGTGGGCTGATGGCAGACACTGTCTGGGAACATTCAAGAGAGAGTTCATCGAAGATAGACATTAAAAGCAAGAGAAAGGCATCGCCCTGCTATTTCACGTAACACTACGGTATTTTGTAGACTCGAAACTAAGATCAACTGATTTCTACACCAAAAGATTAATTCACTTCAAGAACGACTGAGAGGTATTCTTTCTCATTTGCCTCGCATGACACCAAATAGCTGGTAAGACAAGCCGGTTTGACTCTCCTCTCTCTGGTTTTGAAGTTGTATTGATAGAGCCATCAAGCTGTCATTCACAGACTCCGAAAGAAGCGGTGTTTTCCTTCCCTGAACCATCCTGTTGTTAGAGATGCTACTCCCCTGTTTCAACAGCTTAGAATTATGTCAGGAGCTAGATCCCACTTGGAATAAAACCCTGAAATTTCTTTATTCTTCAGTTGCGAGGAAAGCCGAAGGCATGAGGAAATGGTAGAACCACTGAATTTAGAGTCAGATGTTGCCAGCTGCCAATTGCGTGACCCTGGGCGAAGCATCTCCTCTCTTGCGGGCTTGGTTTCCTCCTCTGCAATGTGGGGGCCGACTAATCCTTCCCCTTCCCCCTTCGTAAGATGGTGAGAAAGATGAAATTAAACAACGGGTAAAAGCGGGCTTCCTAATCTATGAATTGTTGTACACATGTAAGTGGTTGTTATTAATTACAGTTTGGATTAGAGCATAAGGTGCTTTACCAAAGCTTAAATAATAAGCACCTAAAGAATCAGGAGAAATATTTATAGAAAAGATGTTTGCTTTCTCTTGCGTGTGTTATCAATTGCTTTCAACTGGTATTTTAATTAATAAGGTGTGTGATTTTTTAATTTAAATAAGATTAAGTCTCTGGAAGAAATAATAGCAGAGGAACATGAATTATGTAATAAAAAAAATCCTAACAACGGTAAAGATGAAGTGGTTATCTAGAAACAGAAAGATTCTTGTTCAGCCTTGGAGGGGACTGTACTGATTAGCTCTATTGTTAAAGTGCATTTTTTTCCACTTTAGATAATAGTCACTTATTTTCATATTCCTTTTAGGACTTTACATCTTTTCCACATTCCAATGCATTTTTTCTTAAACATTTTCCTACCATATTCTATGGCACAATCAGGAAGCAGATCGGGAAAATAGTGTAGTACATCGCGTGTCCCAAGGAGGCATCTGAAGAGTTCCTTGAGAAGCTGGCAATGATTCACCAGGTCAATCAGGTCAGAAAACTGGAAATCACTTTTCACTTCTCACTCACCGTTCACCTTCGGTCACAGAAGAAGTTCTGTCTTCCTTACGTTTCCAAATTCCCTTCCCTCTTCCCCGTTCTGATTTTCCCAGCCTAACGCAAACCCTTGCAATCCCTGCAAAGACATTTCAGTGGTCTCTGAAAGGATGTGCAGCCTCTCTCCTAACCATCCCAGACCCTACTGCATACAGCAGTCAGAGATCTTTCAAAGAGCACATAGAAATGCTTCCATTTCCAACAAGGAATAATAAGGAGAGCATTTATTCTCTCCTGAACAGATAAAATATAGGAGACAACAGTCTTAAGCACAGAGCAAAAAAGCAGGCATCCTTGAGATATGGTCAATAAATAATGTGAACCCTGTAATTTCCCCCTAGCTTACTGCTTATGCTTTCAGGAAATGGGGACACTGAGACAGAACCCGTAGTCTCACGTCCAGGTCAGTGGAAACAACGAAGCTGGGAGGCCAGGGGGAACACGACTGCCAGAGTTTGCAGGGCACATGAAGGGGAGAGCTGAGAAGGATCTCCCTCTAGTCTTTTTTTTTTTTTTTAATTTTTTTTTCAACGTTTATTTATTTTTGGGACAGAGAGAGACAGAGCATGAACGGGGGAGGGGCAGAGAGAGAGGGAGACACAGAATTGAAAGCAGGCTCCAGGCTCTGAGCCATCAGCCCAGAGCCCGACGCGGGGCTCGAACTCCCGGACCGCGAGATCGTGACCTGGCTGAAGTCGGACGCTTAACCGACTGTGCCACCCAGGCGCCCCTTTCTAGTCTTTTTTTTAATTTACTTAATGTTTATTTATCTTTGAGACAACGTGAGAGACAGAGTGCAAGCAGCAGAGGAGTAGACAGAGGTAGACACAGAATCTGAAGCGGGCTCCAGGCTCCGAGCTGTCAGCCCAGAGCCCGACGCGGGGCTGGAACTCACTAACCGTGAGATCATGACCTGAGCTGAAGTCAGACACTCAACCCATTGAGCCACTCAGGTGCCCCGGATCTCCCTCTACTCTTAAGCAAAGTGCTGATTGTTATACCCAAGGCTGGAGAAAGAGCCACTGGAAAGGACTGGAGGAATCAGTCCTTGGAGCTTACCAGAAATAGCTTTGGTTCCCATAAACCAGAGTGGAAAACTCGTAATTCAGGGTATCAGGTAGAATATTCAGAACAGTTTTACCCCAGTAGTGGGGTGAATGAGCTCTGGACTAAACACTGCGCTGGACCCACCTAATAACATTTAAAGAAGGTACAAAGACCCACACTTTTTTCAGGTCACATAACCAGATCCTAGAATAATGTCCATAAGGAGTTATTCACATAGAGAGATACTCAACACCTCATAGGGCTAAATCCACGATGTCTGGCACGCAATAAAAAATGACCAGGCATGCGAGGAAACAGAAAAATATAAGTGATGATGGGGAGAAAAATTAATCAAAATTGACCTGGAAATCTATCCATATGCTATACATACATTACAGAATTAGTAGGCAAGCATATTAAACACTTATGATTACATTTCTTACATTGAGAAAGTTAAGTAGAGACGTAGAAATATTTAAAAAAAAATCAGATGCTTAGAGGTGAAAGCCACAGCATCTGTGCACCCTTTAAATCACAGCATGTGTTTCTGTTATGCTAGCTGAACCAGTCCTAGAGATCTAGCATACAGCATATGCCTACAGGTAATAAGACCTACCGTATTGCACTCGTAGAACTTTGCTAAGAAGGTAGATTTTATGTTAAGCATTCTCATCACAAATAATAAATAAATAAATAAATAAATAAATAGGATGAGAGGAAGTCCTCAGAGGTGAAGGATAGGTTTATGGCACGGATTGTGATGCTAGCTTCACAGATGCCTACTTATCTCCAAGCTCATCACCTTGTCTAGATTACACATGTAGGTACGGCTTTTTGTATGTCAATCACACCTCAATAAAGTGATTTAAGTTTTAAGAGGATGATGTGGAAACCACAAGGTCTAAACTAGCAAACACAGTGAAAGGGATTAAGTAAGAGATTAGATAGTGCAGAAGGAAATATTACTAAACTTGAAATCAAGCTCATTGATCGTTTCCAAAATAAAACGCAGAGAAACAAGGTTGGCTTGGGGGTGGGGGGATGCAGCGACCATCAGTGAGCTGTGGACCAGCTTCATCAGCCTAACACGTGTGCAAGGAGAGAGAAGAAAGGGAGGGACATGGTGTCAGGACTTTATAATTGCATAAGCAGTGACTCCAAAAAGTTAGCTTAAAAAGACATTTATTAGCTCATAGAGTTCCTGAGGGTCAGGAATCCAGGCGCATTTTAACTGGATGGTTCAGGCCCAGGTTCTCTTGTGAAACTGTGTTCAAGCCTTAGGCCTCTGAAGCCTCCACTGAGGTAGGGTTTGCTGACGGCTCGCTCATGCGGTGGCTGGCCGCCTCAGTCACTCTCCACGCAAGCCTCCCTTTCACATGCTTGAGTGTCCTCACAACGTGGCCCCTCACTTCTGCCAGATCAGAGAAAGAGGGAGCAAATCAGAAATCAGTGTATCCTGTAAGTTAATCTTGGAAATGACATCCCATCCCATCTGCCATATTGTACCAGTCTGTGGCAGAGCTTGGGGAGAGACCACATGAGAATGTGACTATCAGGAGATAGTGCTTTTTGGGGTCCAACTTAGAGGCTGCCTACCATAAGGGCCTAGAGAAATATCTGAAAGAATAATGGTCTTCAGATTTGATGAAAACTATAAGCCCCCAGATCCAAAAGGCCCAACAAACCCCAAACATAAGAAATATGACAAAACCATATCAAGGCCCATCATAAACATGTTGCCTGACATCAGTTATGAATAGAAAAGTCTTAACAACAGCCAGAGAGATTCTTCTACACTCCATAGTGGTTAAAACTGACAAGGCTGATCACACCAAGTATGTGGGGCAACTGGACCCCTCAGACACTGCCAGCAGACTATGCAAGGGTGCCACCATTTTGGAAAATGGTCGGGCAGTTTCTTCAAAGGTTAAATATATACCTATCATATGACTGAGACATATGTTTACCCAAGAGAAAGAAAAACATATGTACATACAGAGATTTGAGAAGTGCATAGAGCAGCTTTATTTTTTGTGGTTAAAACCTGGAAACAACTCCAATGTCCATCAATCAGTGACTAGATACACACTGTGGTATGTCCATACAAATGGATTCCTACTCAGAAATGCAAAGGGGCACCTGGGTGGCGCAGTCAGTTAAGCATCTGACTTTTGACGTCAGTTAAGGTCATGATCTCATGTTCCTTGGTTTCGATCCCCACAGTGGGCTCTACGCTGACGGCATGGAGCCTGCTTGGGATTCTCTGTCTCCCTCTCCCTCTCTCTTGGCTTCTCCTCTACTTGTGTGCATTCTCTCTCTCTCTCTCTCTCTCTCTCTCTCTCTCTCTGTTTCTCTCTCAAAACTGAATACATATTTTTTAAAGAGAGAAATGGCAAGAGATGAACTACTGATGTTCAACACCATGGATGAATCTGGAGATAAATATGGCAAGTGCAAGAAGACAAATACCAAAGAGTAAATTGATCTGGTGATGGAAAGTGCATCAGTGCTCACCAGGGGGTGGAGCCCAGAGGTAGGTGGGAGGGAGACGCCATTTCAGGGAGTCAGAGTGTGGATATGTCCATTACCTTGATTGTAGTGATGGCGTCATGGAGAATGTCCAAACTCATCAAATGGCACCCCTAGAAAAATGTAGTTTGAATGTCCATTAGACCTTAATAAAGTTGTTATAAACAAAGACCACACCCAATATAGGCCTATCCCTTCTACAGTTTGTGCTTTCAGTGGCTTCCTATAGCCCTTCAGGGTCTGGGCTTTGGAGAAGGGTTTGAGCCTCTTCCAGTTCCTGTTCCAGTTGTCCCTCTCCCTATCTTCCTGTTGACTGTTTGAAACTCCCTGCAAGTCCTGGACCATAACGCTGGCTCCCATCCCACCACTCCCATCACTCCTCCCCCCAGAGTGTTTCTCCCCTGTCCACGCCCCTCTGATAACTCGTTCCCACCTTAAGACTGCACTCAGCTTTTCCCCAACAGATCATTTCTGGGCCCCCTTCTTCCTCTCCTGCCTTTGGTTGTTGACCGTACTGTGTTCTACCTTCTGGTGCTTCCTGCAGCCTTCCTACCGACCCCACTCACTTGGATCACCAGGCTTTCAAGTCACTACTGTGATCACATCTAGTGGTAGTTGTCATAATGGCAAGAGTTCTTTCTGTCCCTGCAGGGCTTAGCATGGCATTGGATACACAATAGGAACAAGGGATAGGTTTGAAATAATACATGAAGAAGATGATTTGGAGAGCTCCCCAGAATATGGCTGCAATAACCTGACTATCTGTGCCCCCCCATTCATATGTGGACATCCTAATCCCCAGCGCGATGGTATTTGTTGATGGGCCCTTCGGGAGGTGAAGTTTTCATGAGTGGGATCATCACCCATGTGAAAATGACCTCAGGGAGCTCCCCGGCCATCTTTCCGCCATGTGAAGATAGAGAAAAGTAAGCAGTCTATAGCCCGGAAGAGGATCCCACAGAACCTGACCATGCTGATCCCTGATGCTCTAGCCTCTGGCGCTGCGAGAAAGCAATTTCTGTTGCTTACAAGCCACCCAGTCTGCGGCCCTCTGTTGTGGCAGCTCCAACAGACTACGGTAACATCTTACCCAGAGAACCTCAGATTCACCGACGACAAGATCATGTTCGGAGTCTGGCAGAGGACCCGACGGGACAGAGTGTAAGTGCTACACTTCTCAACAGGATCATGGATCGAGGCATCCTGGAGTGGGTGAGTGTTCACTTAGGAGGGCGGGCCAAGGTCTGGGGGATGGAAGCAGGGAAGGAGGGGGAGGGGTCTTCTCAAGGCGGCTTAAAAAAAACAACAATGCTTTTAAATCCCCCAAACAGCTGTCCGGTTAGGAGATACTGTTTATAGTCACAATGCCTACGTTCAGCCCGCTGGTGGTGACGTAGACCAGCAGAACTTGCGTATAACATTCCAAGCCCGCGTTCCTGTTTTCATTCTGATGGGGCCAAATGGGCAATTTTCCGGGTCCGGTTACCCAAGGAGGTCAGAGTACTCCCTCCCTTCCCTTTCTTCTGTGGATGACTCTAAACTGTGTCATTGGACAGACACACCAGTGAAACATTCAGGGACCAATGTCTGCCTTCCTCCCCCCCAACTCCGCACCATGTCTCTCTTTTTCTCAGAGTTTCAATAATGAGTTGATGAGAAGGGTGTGAGGCAACACGTCTGTGAGTCTCCTCTGAAATCTTCTCCTGGTTATGTCGTTGTCTGCTCTTCAGCCCGGTGGACAAGGCAGCCATCAGGAATGAGGAAGAGAGAAGCCTGGGCAGCAGGAGCCAAGCAGCTGTGCCCAGACAAGGGGAGACAAAGGGCAGAGGCCAGAAAGGCCAAGGTTGGTGACGATTTTCACTTTCAAGAAGTTTATAGCTCATTGAGGCATCTGGCACCAAGCAGTCTGCTAAGACTCAACCTTTTCTAGAAAAGGAAAAAAAAAGAAAAAAGAAGAAAGAAAGAAAGAAAGAAAGAAAGAAAGAAAGAAAGAAGAAAGAAAGAGGGAAAGAAGGAAAGAAAGAAGAAAGAAAGAGAGAAAGAAAGAAAGAAAGAAAGAGAAAAAAGAAAGAAAGAGAGAGAGAAAGAAGGAAGAAAGAAAGAAAGCAAACAAGCAAGCTTTCCAAGCTTACCAGTTTGGATTCAAAACGTCAGGCAAGTGGAAAACAGGGCTGGGGCACTCAGATTCAAATCAAGCATGAGATGTATGAGTTTATGTTTCATAAGGATGGAAAGGAGTGTTTAAAAATTCTTTTTTCTTACAGGAATCATCAAACATACATAAAAGTAGAGAGGAAAGGATAAAGATCGTCACTCATCTATCACTTAGTTTAACCAGGGTCAAAATTGTATTTTTTTTAAGTTTATTTATTTTTGCGAGAGACAGACTATGAGCAGGGGAGGGGCAGAGAGAGAGAGAGAGAGAGAGAGAGGGAGACACCGAATCCGAAGCAGGCTCCAGGCTCCGAGCTGTCAGCACAAAGCCCGACGCGGGGCTCGAACTCACAGACCGTGAGATCATGACCTGAGCTGAAGTCAGAGCTTACCTGACTGAGCCACCCAGACGCCTCCAAAATTGTATTTTTTAACCAGAGAGAATCAGGCAAAATCTACAGGTACATACCATGGGCATCAGGAGTTTGGAGGTAGAACAGCGTGGACAAAGAAACCCGTGGCTTTGGACTGTAAATCGTCCTCCCCTTCTCAGGGTGTACAACCGAGAACCCAGTTCCTTAACTTCTGGCCAGACTTCACTGCACCAAAACATGTGTGAGCATCTCCGTGTCCCAAGACCCTTGAGAAGTCAAGGGAGGCCCAGGGCTAGTCATACGTAGTACCTGCTCAGTAAACGGTGACGTTTTGCCATGGTTACCATGTTCAAATGCATCAGGCAACCATGCCCGCAAGACAAGAAATTGTAACTCAGCCCAAGTCAGGACAAAGGCCTGACTCTGACACATGTGGGATTTTCCCAATGTTTTCTTGGAAACAAGTAATCAATGGCAGAAAACCTCAAGTCCATGCATGTTACAGAGAAAGCAGATGTGTTTTGAATGGCAAAGAATGAGGAAGACAACAGTGATTTTTTTTTCTTTTTAATTCTGACTAATTTTACAGCAACCGATTAACCATTTGCTCTCTCTATAGCGTCTGTATTGTTCCAGCGCTGAAATCCTAAGGCACGCTGGAGGCAGCTGTAACCCCCAGGGGATGTTTGACAAGGTCCAAAGGCATTTTTGGTTGGAGAGAGTTTGGGTTGTCATGTTGGGACAGGAATGTTCCTGGCATCTAGTGGGTAAGGGACCAGGGGACATCCTCTATAATGCATAAAATAACATCATCACCACCCCCAGGAAAATACTACATGAGTCCACGTGTACTTACTACCAAGGCTGAGAACCTCTGAATTCGCTGAAAACAGATCAAGCTTTGGGGTCGGACAGCATTATATTGAATCCTGGCTATGTGGCTTACCAGCTCAACACTTTTCTGTGAATGCCTCCACTACGATTTGGGGACGGTGACACCTTCATTGCAGGTCTGTCTGCTTCATTAAAGATCATCTGTGGGAAACGCTGACCCCTGCACCTGACACACGTAGGCACTCAATTCGTGGTGGCCGTTGCAATTTTGCATTGATTACTGCCGTTTTTGACATTGTGAGTAGTAACCCTTGATTTCTTTTTTAAAACATTCTTGATGAGCCCAGTGGAGAGCCAGATGCCGGGAGGAAACAAAGAAGGTCTCGAGTGGACCACGCCATCCCCTCCCGGAAGCTGGGTAGGAAGGATCAGAGACTGTCAAGGGAAAAGATGCCCGTGCTCGTATTGGAGGCGGGGCCGGTTATAAGTAGATGGGACTCCTGGTGGGGAGATCGAAAAAGTAGCTTTTTGTCAACCATGGCACTGTTGATATCTGGGGCCAGATAATTCTTTGTTGCTGGGAGGCCGCTGGACACTGCAGGGTATTCATCATCATCCCACGCCCTCAGTGCCTCACATCTCCAGACACTGTTGAATGGTCCCCGGGGGGAGTTGAGAAGTGACATGGGCCTGCGATGGCAGCCATGCCCCTGTCCCTTCACCCTCCACCTTCAGCCCATCCCTAAAGCAGACATCACTCATTTGACGTGACCCTGTGCCACTGAGCACGGACCCAGGAATCTCACCACGTGCACACCAGACAGCCCCTTAGGGATCTGTGGCATTAACTCTTCTTACCCACCCTAATGCGCACTCCCCTGTCTGTGCCGCCCCTTGCTACCCCGATATCTCCAATACCACCCGCCTCTCGGCGAAGTCTGGGGTTTGTTTTTATTGCTGTCGTTTCCTGGATTCACAAAGATCTCGGACATCCACGCTGGCCATCCCATCGTTTCCCCTACGACAATCCTTCCGTCTGCTCGATATCACTAAGATGCTCTCTCAGAGAGTCCTGAATTTCCCTCCTGTTTATTAAAATGCAGGTTTCTCCAAGATGGAAGCACTAGCCATTACTTTTCAATATTAATGTTATTGTTTTTCTGAAGCTTCTGTTGTCCCGTAACTCAAGGACCCCTTGTCGAATCCCATATGTAGCATGTTTATTAGATGTAATATTTTATCTCTCGGACTCAGTGCCTGACACTATCATTTCCTTCTTATTTCAATAAAAATGATCTCCTTCCTTGCGGTTCTGACAGGAGCTAATGGTTTTCTTTATCACGGGAGAAAGTAAGAATGAGGCAGCGCTAAAAGACAAAATGAACTGTATATATTTGTGCCTTAATTCAATTTATAGCATAAACTCTAATCTTAATCAAGTAACTTCATAACTTCAAATCTAACAACAACAACAACAACAACAACAACAACAAAAGCCACTGGGAGAGTCTAGGAGCCTCCAGTTTTTCCGGATTGGCAGTTTGTAGGTTTGAAAAACGATATCCCAACATAACCTCATGGGAACAGAAAGCACTTGTCCCAAATGCTCACATGACTTTGGTTTTTCCTTCCTTCTTTCTGTCTTTTTTTCTTTCTTTGGTGTGTATATTGCAGAATAGGGAGCATTTCTATCAATGTCATTTAATCAAGTGCTAATAGAATCCGTTACAACTATCACCGACAGAACCACAATATTACCTGTTTGATGAGAATCGTTGGCTGCATGTAAATTCCAGGTGGATTCTGCCCAGCTTTGTAGCTTTGTTAGGAATGAAAAAAATAACATATTCAGTGCACAATTAGATCACGGACGTTCCAGCAGGGAGCTGAGAGGATTACAACGAACGCCAAACAATTGTGCAAATAAAAGCATTTAAAAACCACCACTGGGTGGGCCACCTGGGTGGCTCAGGTCATGATCTCGCGGTTCATGGGTTCAAGCCCCGCATCGGGCTCTGTGCTGACAGCTCAGAGCCTGGACCTTGCCTTGGATTCTGTGTCTCCCTCTTTCTCTCTCTGCCCCTCCCCGCTCACGCTCTGTCTCTCTCTCTCCCCAAAATAAGGAAACCTTTAAAAAAAAAAAAAGATTTTTAAAAAGCACCACCCAGACATCGTATAGAGATGAAGACCCAAGACAGGTGTTGAAACCCTTACAAGCATTGAGACTTGGACTGGTCCTGCTTGAAAAGGCAGGTGGACACCAGGGGATCGGGGATCACCCCCCGGCGTAAGGACCTGCCGGCATTTGTGGGGAGGACCAACATTTTCAGCTGATTCGGGTCATACACTGAAAAGAGACCGACGTGGTCCAGGATCCTGAGGCTGCCACTGCCCCTCTGTGTCACCCTGGCAAACATGCCTTAACCTGGGCAAGTGTCGGATCCTGTAGAATGAGGATGTGAGAATGTAGCCCCTCAGCACACTGTCGAAACAAAATGACGTGTCCGAACGGTGTTTAGATTGTGCCCGGCACAGAGTAAGAACCAATCCATGGCAACTGCACTCTTACTCTGGTATCTCGTTGCCGTCTTTGGTCAAGACTGTTACATTCAGCCCTGGGGGTTCTGGCTTGGAGTGGGCGGGAAGACTCCATTCCAATGTCAAGTTCGCCAGCGCTTACAAGGTGCCTGCTGGGGCAGTGCCCCGTGGAAGGTGCTGTAGGGCATTCAGAGATGAGTTTGACCTGATCGCTGACTCCCAGGGGCTCCTTGGCACTGAGGGGAAGTGTTTGCCACCACCCGCAGTTACACAGTGATGGCATATCTCTCTAGTGTCACTTGGTGAGTTGCTGCAGTGCTGCGTGCTGTGGTTTAGACGGAAGTGTTACTTCATAGACTGTGAGCCCCTTTAGGGCAAGGCAGGGGCCGTTTCTGAACCGCTTGTGCAGCCCCAGTGTCCAGCTGGATCACTCATTCATATTTTCTTTCAGCAACATGTTTATCAAGGACCTGCCGGGTAGCAGGTGCTAGTGGGAATGCCAGGGGATGACCAAAGCGCAGTTATGATCTTCGATCCTACGGACTCTGCATTCTGCTCAGAGCAACAGATAATAACCGGACTCTCCCATCATCACTGGCAGAATATCTAGCACAAAACCTTGAAACCTAATTGGCCCTCAAGAAGTACTTACTGAGTAAATAAATGCAAGTAAACGGATACGCGTACACAAAGTTAATCCGAATCGACGAAGACCTGCAAAGAGGAAATGGGATGCTCTGAGAGTTTATAACAAGAGGGCATGAATTGATGTCGGGGTAATGGAAGCTTCTAGAGGAAATGGTGAGGCATGGGAATATTCCATTGCGTTGAGACTGAAGACCTCTGGTGAAAACTTCCCTTCAGCTAAGCTGTGGTTCCTCTAGACTTTCTAGCTTCTAACTTCCCCTTCTTGCATTAGTCTCTGTGTTGTGTTTGGGATGTGTCATGTGGGTGTGCAGGCAGAAATGTGAAGCTCTGCCCTTTGAAAAGGCAGGGATTAAGAGTATAGATATTATCCTTCTTTGGGGAGCCATACAGTTTGCTCCAGAGGGAGTTCTTGAGCGACCTATCCAGTGGGAAGGCTGCCAGTGAGGTCACACTTGGAAATATTAACACATTCCGTGCCTCGGCTCATTTATCTACCAGTTGCACAAGTAATAATTGTATTTCTCCTATGGGCCAGGCTTTGCTAGATCCTGGGCTCCATGGTTCGGAAAAACAGACAGGCTCCATTGCTTCCCTTGGCCAGGATCATTCTACAGCCTGAATACCTCCTTCATGAAGTTGGTCTCTTCAGTAGGGAGATGCTAGGTGAACCCAAACACAGTCTCTGATTGTCGGGGGGTCCTGTCCAGTGAGACAGAGGCATTGGCATCTGAGTTCGATACACCAAAATGGCTACAATTTTTGCCCCAATCTTTGGTTTGCCTCTCGCCAGAAGGGGACAGGCTGGCTAGTGAGATTCAGAACTGAGTGGGTCCTTTTCCATCATCATCATCATATATATATGTATATATATATATATATGGCATATATATGGCATCATATATATATATGGCATATATATATGGCATCATATATATATATGGCATATATATATATATATATATATATGGCAAAGGGGAGAGACAAGGATATTTATACAGAGATACACAGGAGCTGAATGCCGGGTCCACAGGGCTGCTGGACTGAGCATCACCTGACTTTCCTGCAGGAAAACCAGCACACCTCTGCAACTAGGGTGGGATTCACTTTAGCAAATGTCTGCTGAGTTCCAGTGAGTTCCACACTGGAACTGCTGAGTTCCACATAACCTCAGTGAGGTTATCCAAACCTGGTTCCAGGAGGAAAAGGCACAAAGGAAATAAATTCAGCCCTGACCTCAAGAAGCTTCCCAGCTAGTCCATCCACTGGCCACAGGTAAAGGTACTCCCTGGTGCTTTTGATCTTTCAATTTTGTTTTGTTATCCACAGTGCCTCCTAGCAAGATCCCAGGGCTAAAATAGCAATGATTATCTCAAACAGCCACCATTTGTTGGTGCCTACAATGTGCCTTCTCTTTCTATTGTCATGCTTATAGTCCTTAATCTACATCTCCTGGGCTGCATGAACTTGGGTGATTTATTACCCCCCCCATCTTAATTTATCCACCTGTATGATGGAGAAAATAATAGTTCTTACCAGGTAGCATTGTAAAGATGAGCAAGATAATGCAAATGAAATTCTTAGCACAACACTTGGTGCAGAGAGTTGCAGGATCAGGCCCTGTTAGTAATTTATCTTTTGCACTGAAAAAAATTTCTCTCTCTCTCTCTCTCTCTCTCTCTCTCTCTCTCTCTCTTTCTCTGTCTCTGTCTCTCTCTCTCTCTCTCTATATATATATATACATATACATATATACATATACATATATAGAGAGTGAGAGATAAACACACAACTGTGAGAGACTGCTTTAATAGCTCCACACCATAAACAGGAATGTTTCTAGAAAATTCTAGAAGGGCATGGGGAACATTTAAATGGAGGAGAGAGGAGCACATAAAAAGCTTACTATTGGAACCTATAGGAACTTAGTGGCTGCTTTGCGTTTGAAAACTCCAATTCCATTTGTCTTGGTGGGGGTCTAAGTGGCAGTATTTCTTTTTAAAAGGCTTTACAGAGAGGGCTAAAACAGTGGGTCTGCCTTTCAAGAAACAATTGTTGAAAGCTTGTACTGTTTATCTGCACTCTCTATTCCAGAGTAAAACAAAAGAGGGGGGAAAACATAAGGGAGAGTAGTGAGGTGGAACAGACATTAAAAGAAAAGAAAGAAAAAAAGAATAAAGTTTATGAAAAATCAGTAGAGTCCATTCAGTGAAACAATTTTCTTCTTTAAAATCCAGATACATATAAAACTTCCATTTTATAACATTCTATCCCCAGTGACCTTGGCATTTGTCAGTCTTTGTCAAACAGTTCATAATAACTTTCACTGTGTATTAATAAGACTAAAACGTATATTCTATGCAACAGGTTCTCTGTGCATTTTTATATAATTTTCTAGCCATTTATTTTTCTCTAAAATGTAGTGTGACAAGAAAAAAAACTATTGATCCTTTTGACTATTTTTCCATTTTCTTGTGGCCTAGCCATTATAAATACAACCAACTGAAACATTCTCAAAAAATTATCATCCCAGTGCCTTGATCATATTCCTAGGTGCATGTGACTCTTGGATTTATTTATTTATGGACTCTTTGAATTATATTGAAAGATGAATTGAATACTCAGTGTCCAATTTTTCTCTATTTGCAAATTTATGTTCAATGCAAAGTATAAACTGATTTATGTTCAAAACAATGTATAAACTGAAGACCTCATTTCCCCCAGAGTGTTCATGTATAAATTCATTAAAATAACTCCCTTCCCCCCACCCCAATGATACTATTTATTACATAAAAAAGGAGCTCTCTTCTGCATTTTTACCATCTTCATTGGCTTGGTGCTTCATCATTTACCAAATGTCTGTGAGTTGAACAAGAAATGATGTGAAATCTGTCTTTTTTTTTTCCCTCCTTCTTCTTTTTGCTTGGCCCAGTAAACATAAGACCAAATGGGGAGAGGGAGAAAGAGAGGCATAAACGTGCAAGAGGACAAGACGAGAGAAGAAGAAAAACAAGGGGGACTGAAGAGAGAGAGAGAGAGAGAGAGAGAGCGAGAGAGAGCGAGAGCAGGCAGGCGTGTGCCAGGAAGGAAAACTCACTGCCGTAGTGATGGATAACTGAAGTGAACGTGTCAGGATGGTATTATGTAAATTACCAAGACAGCCAAGCCATGCACTGATGATTATAGAGGATGTGAGCAATGTTGTGGTCCCCAGACACTCGTGTGCCTTGTTATTTTTCTTCCCTCCAACTACCCTTGGGGTGGATTCTTCCTGACCCTAGTCCTTGGGAAAGAAAGAAAGAAAGAAAGAAAGAAAGAAAGAAAGAAAGAAAGAAGAAAGATCCTCCAAGAAATAACTTCCCGTTCACCAACACACATCTCTCAAACTCTCCCAGCCAAGAACGAAAAGAAAAAGAAAAAGGAAAAGTGGAGGAAAGGATGTGACAAGGCTCTCCTCGGATCCTTCCCCTCCCTGGATGCCAACCAGACGTCTTCAAACTGCCTTTTGTTTAGATCAGTGAAGCCTTTGGCTTTATCAAGCATCTTGACTGTGCCTTAGTGTCAAGGACAGTACCCAAAGGGGGCAATCTGGCAGCAAAGAGAGTGGATCTGAACCCACTAGATGGGAAAAGGCACCATTTTATATATGTACCCCCCCCCACAGGGGAAGATATATTTTAATATGTTAATTTTAGGCCATTTGCATTCTTATTAGGGGATGAAAGATGGATTCCATCTCTGGGACTTGCTTGATTGCCGGTGAGGGTTTACAAGCTCAGAACTGAAGGTGTTCTACTCAAATTTGCAATTTGTAGCCTCTCCAAATTACAAATATATGCAGAATGAAGAATACCCCAACTAGTGCTCAGTATTATTTGGTTTTCATAAATGCATTTATATTCATTGATGTGTATAATATTTGTTGGCTACTTATAGTTTACCGGGTCCTCCCCCACAAATTTTTGGGACCACAAATATTAATACCAGATATTTCTGGCCACTGAAGAATCACCAGCCTCATGGGGAAGACAAACATGGTAAGAGATCATTAGAGAAGACAATGATACTAGCTTTAGTGGAGGTACCATGGTAATTGGAAAGAGTGACTGTCCTCCATTTGTCTGCCTTGTCTCTCCTCTTAGCTCTTCAGTCCTTGGAATGAACCCATTATGCCTGGTCTCCCTAGTTCAACCCCAGCGCCTACACCCATGGCATAGTCAAGAACAGGCTGATTTTAAGAATGTAAGCTTATTTTATGATTATTTCAAAAAATGATGTTAGGTCATGGGACTTAAAAGCAAAAGGTTTAATTTAAGTATCAGACTAGTTCAATTGGTCTTCCTTTTCCCCAACTCACCTTCCCCGAACAACTACTGTCTGTCAGGCTCTGTGCTGTGAGGTGGGGGCAGCACCATGACCAAAGCAGATGCAGTCCCAGCCGTCAGGAAGCTCACTGCCCAGTGGAGAAAAGAGACATTGATTAAATAGTCACACAAATTCACAAGTATGCACTGTGATGAGAGCTGGAAGGAAAAATAGGGTTTGCTAGGAAAGTCTCCTGAGACCTCATCTAGCCTGACTGTCAAGGAACCATTGAGGAAATAATGGTCCAGTTGCCATCTCAGTGTGAATAGGAGTTCACTTGGTAAATGGGAGAAGAGCAGGTTGGCCAAGCACCTGGGGCAGAGAGAGCCCCATGGGTCAACCCCTGAGGTGAGCAGAGACATACTCACCATAGGAATTTAAGGAAAGCCAGTTGGCTGGAGCAGAAGGAGAGCAGAAGGAATTTAAAGAAAGCCAACTGGTGTGAGAGAGGAGCAACGCGAGGCTGGACAGGTGAGTGGTGGTCTGGTCACATAAGGCCTTGCGCCTCACTAAGGGGAAGCGATGGAAAGGTTTTAAGTGGTCATATGTGTGGGTCACAGATTGTAGGGCTAGGTGCCTGGAGGAGAAAATTCTGCATAGAAGACCAGTAATACTCCTGTTGACTCACGAGCACAAGGGTAGCCTGTTCTACCACACCACTGGCAAAATGGGGAGAAGTGGATAGATTCAGAAGAGTTTTCAATGTGTGCAATTGACAGAAAGAAGCAAGTGAGTAAACTGGGGAGGACCAGCTGGGGAGACAGCACTTCCAAGAATGAATGATGTCTTGATTTCTCATATGCTCCATTGGAGAAATGAGTCATTGACATGGCACATTGTGGAATCGTACTCATATACTGACTATGTAATACGACTATAGGACATCCAACTAGAACTTCAGTTGGCCCCTTTTAATCTAACAAACGCTGGCCAGATGTAACCATTTTAGGCACATTGCTAACTCCATATGGAGTACCTGGTTTATTTGTAGTGGAGGGGGGTAGGATTGGGATTTTCAGCTCTACTGGCTTCAATCACTCAGGCTTCCAACACTGTCAAAGAGATGAGGAGGTCAGCCTGTACCATTTCTCAAAGCACAAATGGAAAAGAGAGTCCCACATAGAACACCAGTCAAACCACCAGACTTGGGACATGGATTATGCTTTGCATTTGGGGCTGGAAGATCCCACTGACCCCACCGAGGCCCCTAGCCAGCTGGATGTTGCAGGTTAAGAGGTGTAGCTACACAATTTCTTGGAAAGTATGCGAATCTTTAACACCAGCACTGCCCTGCCACAAACCCCCTATGTCGGCCCTCTTCCCGGAGGTAAAGAACCTGTTCTGTGGAAACCGAGGGCTCAGCCAGATGGTCAGTTTTTTGACCAGGTGTTCACCTGCTAATCCTTAGCCCTTTCAGACAGGAGGGAAGAAACAGAGAGAGCAACACAACCCCACGTGTCCAGCAGACTCCTGGACTTGGGACTGAAGATCTGATTGTAAGTGTCCAGAAGGTCACTTATAGCTTTTAGGTGTGATTTCTTTGAATATCTTCTTCATGACCTCCCTTGTGACGGGGCTCAAACTTATGGTTTTAAAACCCAGAAATGCAGCTCTTTCCCTCTCCCTCTTTGTGATGCTTCCAGAACGTCCAAATTAAGAGCATTCTACCTGCTGCAGTATAGAAATGAACCCCTTTTACACTTGCTTCAGAAAGGATTGTGGGGTGCACAAACTTCTCCAGCTTGTCTCCACTTGCTTCAAGTGATCCCCAACGCTTCATGAGTTCATTGCCAGGATCAGGGCTGAAATGCTCTTCAGGAAGTGTTTAATCATTTTTAAAAAATCTTTTTAGTGTTTATTTATTTACTTTTGAGAGAGGGAGCACAAGTGAGATGATGGGGGGTGGGGGGGGGGAAGAACAGAGAGAGAGAGGAAGAGAGAGACACAGAAGTGGAAGCAGGCTCCAGGCTCTGAGCTGTCAGCACAGAGCCCGACGCAGGGCTTGAACTCACGAACCGTGAGATCATGACCTAAGCCTAAGTCGGTCGCTCAACCGACTGAGCTACCCAGGCGACCCTGGAAATGTTTCATTTTTAAATTGGTGTGTTTGTGGGTCACCTGGGTGGCTCAGTCAGTTAAGCATCTGACTTTGGTTCATGTCATGATCTCACAGTTTGTGAGTTCGAGCCCTGCGTTGGGCTCTGTGCTGACAGCTCAGAGCCCGGAACCAGCTTCGGATTCTGTGTCTCCCTCTCTCTCTCTGCCCCTCCCCTGCTTGCACTCTGTATCTCTCTCTGTTTCAAAGATAAATAAACATTAAAAAAATTCAAAAAGGAATTATAGGACACTTAGTGTGGGACCTGTCTTTAAATTGGTGTGTTTGTTTTGTGCAAGACCATGGACTCTAAGTCCTCATCTCTTTCCAGGTTCCAATTGTATCTCAGGGCCATCGCACCAAGAGGCACACACACAGCGTCCATGGTGGGGGACATGTTACTCTTATTTTTCCTTTTTCCATCATCAGATGAAAAAGAGAATTAGGGGCGCCCGGGTGGCTCAGTTGGTTAAGCATCCAACTCTTGGTTTCAGCTCAGGTCATGATCTCACGGTTCATGGGTTCGAGCCCCATGTCTGGCTCTGAACTGACAGTGTGGAGCCTGCTTAGGATTCTCTCTCTCTGCCCCTGCTCTGTCTCTGTCTCTGTCTCTGTCTCTCTCTCTCTGTCAAAACAAATAAATAAACTTCAAAAAGAAGAAGAAAATAACACATAGTCCAAAACCTATAAAACAAAAAAGCAACTGTTACTATGACTCCCACACCCCATATTCTCAAACATACAAACGTAATACTGTATGTTCTCTGAATAATGAGTCCCTGGCACAGGAGGCAGAGATCCCATTGTACTTGACTTTGGTTCCCCAGCACCCAGTCTACTGTCTGGCACAAAGAAGAACGTGATCAAAGAATGCTGTTTGAAGCAGATAACAATGGTAATACCATCCAACTCCTAGTACTAAATAACTCATTAAGGAAAACGTACTTGGAAATGTTAGGAGTTATTACCATTACTACTGTTTACTATGTGCCAAACTCTAAATGCTGTATGTGCATGATCTCATCTAATCATTACAGCTCCCTTATCAAACAGGATCCATGATCAGGCCCACGTTCCAGATGAAGACTTCAAGGTTCACAGGTATTAGATCTTTGGCCCAAATCCACTGAGCCAGGAAGTGGCACTGCCAGGATTCAAGGTCAACCGTCCTTGCTTCTGCAGTCTGAGTCCGTGAGCTCTTATTAACATTTCTTAGTTAGAATACAGCAACAACTTATATTGGTTACTATTAGCCAAGGCCATGTGTGTAGCGTTAAAAATGTAAAATATTCTCCAGGCGCCTGGGTGGCTCAGTCGGTTCAGCGTCCGACTTCGGCTCAGGTCATGATCTCGCGGTCCGTGAGTTCGAGCCCCGCGTCGGGCTCTGTGCTGACAGCTCAGAGCCTGGAGCCTGTTTCCGATTCTGTGTCTCCCTCTCTCTCTGCCCCTCCCCCGTTCATGCTCTGTCTCTCTCTGTCTCAGAAATAAATAAACATTAACAAAAATTTTTAAAAAAATAAAAATAAAAATAAAAGCAGGGGTGCCTGGGTGTCTCAGTCAGTTAAGCGTCCAACTTCAGCTCAGGTCATGATCTTGCAGTTCATGGGTTCGAGCTCCATGTCGGGCTCTGTGCTGACAGCTCAGAGCCTGGAGCCTGCTTCGGATTCTGTGTCTCCCTCTCTCTCTCTCTCTGCCCCTCCCCCGCTCACACTCTGTCTGTCTGTCTGTCTCTCTCTCATAAAAAACATTAAAAAAATTAAAAAAAATAAAAATAAAAAAATGTAAAACATCCTCAAATGTGAAAACCTTCACAGAAGATAGAGTTGGAGTGCGCCTTTGAAAAAGTCAGTGATGAGACCCACTGAGGCAAAATGAATCCAAAGAATATATTCAGGAAGGGAGAAACAAAGAAAATTACTAGAAGTGACTACTGAATCCATTTAAACAAAGAACTTCAACCAAACATCTGGAAGAATTTTGATGGTGGCACGCATATCACTGAGCCCTTGCCAAACACAAATGACTGTGCACCTAACAAAAAATTATAGAAGACAGAGAAGAGGTGAGAAGGCATAAGTTAGTGAATTGTAGCATCTATGGGGATGAGTCAGTCCATATTGCTTAAAACCGATAAAATGTTAAATAGAACAAATGGCTCCAATCTTTTTTTTTTTTTTAATTTTTTTTTCAACGTTTATTTATTTTTGGGACAGAGAGAGACAGAGCATGAACGGGGGAGGGGCAGAGAGAGAGGGAGACAAAGAATCGGAAACAGGCTCCAGGCTCCGAGCCATCAGCCCAGAGCCCGACGCGGGGCTCGAACTCACGGACCGCGAGATCGTGACCTGGCTGAAGTTGGACGCTTAACCGACTGCGCCACCCAGGCGCCCCATGGCTCCAATCTTTTAATACTTTGAGAGATCTATTCAAAGGAAATAATCTGAAAATAAATAAAAGTTAAGTTCACAGAGATGTTCATGGAAGTATCAGTTTTAATAAAACACAAGGAATAAGGAAAACCTAAACAAACAATCACAGAGCAAAGCGTAATTAAATTCTGGTACAGTGAAATGGTAATTACAAAAACCGAGAAAGGCTTCTGTGGTTCACGTAAAAGGAGAAAAGCAGAATGCCTAATTACGTGTCCACCATTTTTGAAAGTGTGCAAAAAGTTGCATGCATAGAGAGAAAAAGTTTAAGGATCGCTTTCCCACCCCTTCCCCCACGAGCATACACACCCCAATAGCCGATGGCGGCCTCGCACTTGGCTTTTCAAACTCTGGTTTCCAAATGTTCGGAGCTGAGCCTCATAGCACAAGCATCCACAGCATGCAGCAGGTTTTCAACAAGCATTTTTGACAAATGAATGAATAAATGATGGCTTGCTTCCCCGCCCCACCCCCATTACACACGGAGGCCCTCTCGCCACATTGCCTGGTGAACCTACAGCCCGGTGGCTTTCTGACCTCCCTGTCAACATTTTTGGAAACTCCTCAGTGGTTCAGTCAGTAATTGCTTCGCTTTCTAAGACTGTGGCATGTCTTCTATAGCTGGCAAATGGGTCCTTACCGAGGAAATCCTTTAATGAGCGTAAAGGTCTCCATCCAAATACAGTAAATCCTTGGTTTGCGAGCGTCATCCGTTCTGGAAACATGCTTGTAATCCAAAGCACTTGTATATCATTCCACAAACCCAAAATATTCATATAAAATGATAATAATACTGTAATATAATGTAAAATAATAAAGAAAGTACAAAATATAAAAAATAAGCAAATTAACCTGCACTTACCTTTGAAAACCTTCGTGGCTGGTGTGAGGGAGACACAGGGGAGGAGGGTTATTGTGTAGGACGCCTTTCAGCATCACTAAAGGATGTTGACTACAGTAAAGTATCAATAAACTCTTGTCACAGGCTGTATTTCATGGAACTGGCAATAAGGCAGCAGAGGAAAGGGTCTGTGTCTGCAGGCAGCCTGACCTGGAATGAAGCAAAGGACTGTCCATAGGTGCTCGGAAGCGGCCAAAAAACGCACTAGTGCCAAAAAATCAGTGATTTCTGCCAAACACTGTGGCCTCAGACTGAACATCTGAGGACGGGAGATGATCACCCACAATCCTGCAGAGAGAGAGGGAGAGAGAGAGAGAGAGAGAGAGAGAGAGAGAAGAACCATTGGCTCAGTTGTGATCACGTGACATTCAGCATCACATACTATTCAAATTGCCAGACATCGCTCATTTATCAAGTTAAAATTTATTAGCAGTGTTTGCTCGTCTTGCAGAACAAGTTATTCCCAATCTACTGTTTTACTGTATGCCACGGTAGAGCCGTAGAGGTCGAAAAGGAAACCCATACAGACCACTAGTTTAATCTTGTTTGCTTTAGTAGTACAGAGCCCCTGACCCTTCTGGAATCAGAAATAGAGAATCGAAGGCATGAAAGAGACAAGTTCTGTTGCTTAATCCAGTGCCTTCATTTCCCAGATGAGGAAATAGACTGAAGACGTTGACTGATTTCTCTAAAGCGACCTATTGTGTTGCGAGCCGTTCAAAGATCCCCTTTTTAGAGGGCCGAAATCCTCTCGCAGTGTTGGTTTGACAAAAAATTAAAGATGAGGTGCCCTTAGCGGTTAGGTAGCAGAGAGGTAAAGTAGATGTCTGACGGTAAGCACGGACAATGCCAGAAGAGCGCTCGGGGCCGGGGGCTGAGCTCCTGGTTGATGGGGAAGAAAGGCAGGGAGGAGAAGCGGCTGACTGCAAAAGCTGGAATGCAAGTCAACAAGAGAGTTGCTAAATCCACATTGATTCCGAGAATGCCCTGCTCACTGGGTGCCCACACTGCATCTATCACACTGTCACTGGGCAGGTAGACACAAGTCAGCACAGTCTCTCCCAGGCAGGGGCTCATGGTCCAGTGACCAAGTCAGGCCAAGCAAAATGGGAGGTCTATGATACCCGGGATCAGAGGATGAGGGGCGCACCAGGCACCAGCTGGCCAGCATCGGGAGAAAAGCACAGTAAGAGAAAATGGTCTGGAACAACACTGTCAAAGGACGAGGACCCATCTGTTCGTGTCGCTGTCCAGGCTGGTGCCTAGATCAACTTGAAGGTCGTGGTGCCCGGTTCAGCCAGAATTCTGGGCTCCTGAATACGCCAATCTTTCTCGAAAACCATTTTCAGTTTTCGGAGCACCTGGGTGGCTCAGTTGGTTAAGCGTCCGACTCTTGGTTTCTTGGTCTCCACTCGCGGTTCGTGAGTTTGAGCCATGCCTCAGGCTTTGTGTGGACAGCTCGAAGACTGCTTGGGATTCTCTCTCTCTCCCTCTTTCTCTGCCCCTCCCCCGCTCACCCTGTCTCTGTCTCTCTTAAGATAAATAAATAAACTTAAAAAAAAAAAAAAAACCCGGGGCGCCTGGGTGGCTGAGTCGGTCGGGCGACCGACTTCGGCTCAGGTCATGATCTCGCAGTCCGTGAGTTCGAGCCCCGCGTCGGGCTCTGTGCTGACAGCTCAGAGCCTGGAGCCTGTTTCAGATTCTGTGTCTCCCTCTCTCTCTGACCCTCCCCTGTTCATGCTCTCTCTCTGTCTCAAAAATAAATAAATAAAAAAAACCCGTTTTCAATGTTTAAAATGCTTATAGTATATGCTACCTTTTAATCTCGAAATGTTCTCGGAGGGTGTGTCTACATAGATGTCAGTATGCTCACAATAAAATTTTTAAAATTACATAAATGAGAAGAAAGTTATGAGAAATAAATCTATCTGTTAGGGCCCATGCATTCACTATGGCTGTGCAGTATATAAAATATTAACCTTATTGCTGGCTTTTATTTTAATAAGAATCTCTTGGACTAAATAATGGGAACCAAGTACAGCAATATATTTTCCAACAATGCTATGGGCAGCCCCCTGGGACTATCAGGGGGGACTTGGTAAGTGACACTTGTACAGGTTTAAATTTGAAATTGCATTTAATTTGTATGTCCTATTACTTAGTTGAAAACATGTACCTCTAAGGCAAATGCAGACGGAAATGGGCATCGAGCTAAAAATATTTGAGAGGCAATAATTTGCCTTAATGGCATCCACACCTAGATGGGAAAAGTAATGAAGTATCTCAGGGGAGGTATTTCTTTGGCTTAATTTGTTTTCACACTGTTACCAAGTTGTCAACCTAAGGACTATACTGAGCGCCAGCTCCTAAACTTTTCTTTTGTTTCCTCCCCTCTTAAGCACACGCTATCCCATGCCCTTTCCTCCATTTATTTATGCAGCATCCAGTGCTTAATGGCATCCTAGGCATTGTTCTAGAAAACAGAGGGACACGGCAGCGAAGAAGAGAGGTCCACTGACCGGTGGCCAAGCTGGGCCAAAGGCTTTGTCCACGTGGTACTTCCTCACTTCCTTTCCCAGTGACCATGGGAGGTGGGGGCAGGGTGTGGAGTGAAGACTGGGTCCCAGAGACTATGGCTGGTAGTCACGTTAACCCGGGTCTGTTAGAAATGGGGGAAAACACAGGAAGAGGCAGGGATCAGCCCTTAGAAAGTGGCAAAGGGTCAGGCCAGGGATGGTGGTTTCTCTAGTCAGGTGCCAGGGATAACCCCAAGGGCCCCCGTGGAAGGGCACAAGAGAGAGGACAAAGGGGCAAGCTCAGTGTATGCAGCCCCTTGCCTCCCCAGGACTGGGACACTCAGGTCTGGGTCAGAGCCTGCCATCCATGTGCTAAGAGGGGCAGTCACCTGAAATTGAGGCACACACTGGCTTGGAAAATTTCTGTGTATATCAAATATTCCACTGAGCAATTCAAATGAACCCTTTAATTTAAAAAGGAACCCTTAACACCGAACTGGAATGAAAGCCCAGCCCAAACGCTCCTGAGTGTACACATTCGAACCCCTGGGACAGCCACACCAGCGCATCGGTACAGACCCGTGGGCCTTCATTATATTCTACGGAAGAGCTAAGCTGGAAAATCTTGTCCCCAGAACCAACCTCCAGTGTCACTGACGAGTTTCCTCATGCCCCTTCCCTTCCTGTCTACCAGCCTCAACCCTTCCTCACGGGTCATCGCAAGGGCTGAGCCTTCAGGGATGGGGTCCCCCCTACGAGAGGGTACGGGTACAGGAGGTCGTAGGGCGGGGAAGGAAGGAGGCGGCCTGAGGAAAGTGATATAAGCACCCAAAAGATGGCGTTCCTCCTTGGGACCCCCTGGCCCTTGCAGGTGTCCTTGAAATATGCGTTTCCTTCTACTTAAGGTAGCCACCTGTAGGTTCTGTTTCTGGTAGCCCAGAAGCCTCGCTTAGAAGAGGCCGGTGCGGACCATAGACAAAGCAACATCTTCATCACACGATGGCCACAGCCCACCTCTCTGGAAGACACCGCAGTGCTCGCTTTCTCACCGCCTGGGAAGACAGACGTCACCCGACATGTGGCGTGAGGGTGGGCACCACACCTGCGTCCCCACGTGCTCCTCGGGGGGACCAAACTGAGCTGGAGGTGAAACAGACCCCGTAAGTCTGAAAGAATCAATAAAGGCTTGCTGCTAATCCAGTTGATATCTGTTCCTAAGTAGGAGCACATAACCCCTAGGCTCGAGGCAGAACAAAGGATGTAGAAAAGAGGGTCTTGTGGGGGAGGCAGGGCAGCATCACAGAGGAACAGAGGAGCGGGGGATGGACGTTAGTGACCAAGTCTCGGCTCCTAATCCAACATCTACCACCTGTACCACCTGTGTGGTCCAGGAAACTCACCTGAACTGTGTGAGGCTGGCTTTGTTCACCTGTAAGACAGGACGACGTTATCATCCACCTCGTAGCGTTTTGGTGAAATTTAAATGAGATACGGCATGTTCGGCCCTCAGCACAATGCCGAGCTTACCGTAAGTGGCAGGCAATCAGAGCTATTATCAAGAATGGCGGTAGTCTAGAATATCCAAACCCACACTCTAAACTTTATTAAGATAAGGCTAGACTTGCAAGATTGCTCTGGAAAAAGAGCATTGCACGGGAGGTTTATCGCTATTTTTTTTTTCAGGGTTTTTTTTTTTTTTTTTTTTTTTTGGACAGAGAGAGACAGAGCATGAACGGGGGAGGGGCAGAGAGAGAGGGAGACACAGAATCGGAAACAGGCTCCAGGCTCCGAGCCATCAGCCCAGAGCCCGACGCGGGGCTCGAACTCACGGACCGCAAGATCGTGACCTGGCTGAAGTCGGACGCTTAACCGACTGCGCCACCCAGGCGCCCCTCAGGGTTTATTTTTGAGAGAGAGAACAAGTCAGGGAGGCACACAGAGAGAGGAGGGCAGAGGACCTGAAGCAGGCTTCCCACTGACAGCAGAGAGCCAGGCGCGGGGTTCGGAGTCAGGAACCCCAAGATCGTGACCTGAGCCGAAGTCAGATGTTCAACCGACTGAGCCACCCGGGTGTCCCTGCACAGGAGGTGTTGAAGGACCAGTCCTGGAGGTGGTCCACATCCACTGGTCAAAATTCAGTGATATGGCCACTTCTAATCACAAGGGAGGCTAGGGACAGAGTAGCGTTATCTGTTTGGAAAAAAGAGAAAAGGGGTTTGGCAATCATCGAGAAAGTCTCGCCTGCTTCGAATCAGCTCACTGTTCTGTGAAACTCAAGAGTGAACTCAGACCCCGGATTCTAAATCATGAGCTCTTAACAATCCGAGTGCACTCTGCCCTCCCTTTCTGGGCAGAGAATCAGCTTCACGGGAACGAAGGTGTTGAGGTGGACGTGGGGGCCTCCACACCGCAGGGAGCAGGTCACCAGATAATCTGAAGAGCAGAGAGAGAATCTCAAGCAGGCTGTGTCCTGTCAGCACCGAGCCCCACGTGGGGCTCAAACCCAGGAACCACGAGATCATGACCTGAGCCGGATGCTTAACCGACGAACCACCCAGCCCCCCCCACCCCCCAAGTGGGCTTTAGTGACAGCATCAAATGCCAGGGAACCGTGGGAGAAACTCTCACTAGAAACAATTACTAGTCTTGAGATCTTAAGCAAGTTACTTAATTTCCAGTTTGTATTTTCCTCATCCTTAAAGCAGAATTGCCATCAGAGAAAAGGATTCTGATGTATCTGGAATGGGGCCTGATGGATAATAAGCACTCAAGAGATGAAGTCATTGGTTCTTATGGTTTTATTTCTACACCAGGAGAATGGAAAGACTTTTTCTCTCCTACTTTCCCGTGCTGGTAGTCAGGGAATCAAGTACAACGGAACTCTGAATTGCTGGGTCAGACCACTCCCTGACTCTGCCTGTAGCTAGGCACAGAAACAAGGAACGTCGGCCCCAACCCCTACCCCTACTTATGAGAATTAAACTGACTTCAGCTCAGGCCATGATCTCATAGTTCGTAGGATCAAGCCCCAGGTCAGGATCTGCACTCTGGGCACAGCCTGCTTGGGATTCTCTCTCTCCTTCGCTCTCTACCTTCCTCCTGCTCATTCTCTCTCTCTCTCTCTCTCTCTCAAAATAAATAAATAATCTTTAAAAAGACTTTTAAAAGGGGTACCTGGGTGGGTGGCTCAGCCTGTTAAGCATCCAACTTGGGCTCAAGTCATGATCTCACGGTTCTTGAGTTCGAGCCCCGCGTCGGAGCCTGGAACCTGCTTCTGATTCTGTGTCTCCCTCTCTCTCTGCTGTGCACCCACCCCCAATGCCCCACTCACACTCTGTCTCTCTCTCCTTCAAAGATAAATAAACATTGAAAAAAAAAGATTAAAAAAAAAATCTCCTCGTGTTCAAATGAACTTTAGTGCCTGTTATTCAGAAAGCATATACCACGCTCCTGCCTCAACAGGTGTTTCCACATCGGTTGCCTGTAGCTGCCTTCCATGTGTCACTCAAATTTTAGCTATTCCTGGTCGTGCATGCCAGTTTTGAAGCAGAACTAAAATAGCCATTCCGGTTCCCCAGAACGAATCCATTTGCACCAAAGGTATGAGAGCTGCAGATTCCATCAAAGCTTTCATACTCAACAATACTCTTTAAAAATCCCATCAAACATGTCCACTTGACAAAATCCCCTTTTCTCTGCTACATCAGCAAAGGGATCCATTTCCCCACCCTTCCCTCATTACTCAGCTTTGATAGCTCCTGTCTCCTTCTGCTGGTGTCTTCTCCTTGGGAATCTCAGTTGGCCCACCTGCCTTGGTGAAGAAAACTCCAGCCTTTTCTCTGCCTCTGTCTTGATCGTGCCATACCCATACCTTCCTAAGAGTCAGTGGCTCACCAGCATCCGTGATCCACCCTCTTTACAAGACACTGAGTGACTAGCACAATAGTCCCACATTGCACTCATGGAAGGGGGCCACGATTCAGAGAGCTCTGGCATGTGAACCAAGGTCATCACTCTCCGAGTGTGAATCTCAAACGAGAGCTTTTGTTTTCTGTTTCTCCTTCAACTAAATCATATGGCCCTTGATTTGCAAATCAGAACTACAGGGTCTATTTTTTCTGTGTAGTTCAGTGCTATGAGGTTGGGATGGTTGAATGCCATGTGCCCTCCAGGGTCTCATCACAGAGATGGCCTGGTTCCCTCAGTCCGACCATATCTATAGCTTTTAACTTTCAACTACCAACGAATTCATTCTCTGGCAGCTTTTTTTTTTTTCCTTGAAAATCAATCAATCAAAAAGAACATGTCTCTTAATGAAAGCACTTTAGAACATTCTAAATGCACACCTTCGGGTTCTGAAAGCCCACGGTGCACATTTTTAGCTCCAAGCGTTCCAGTTTGGATGGTTGAAATTTAGTCCCGAAAGAAGTTTGCCCACATGGGAAAACTTCATCAGCTTCATCGACTGTGTTCCCTGAAAAGGAAATCAAGTGGATAACTTGATTGTAATGGATAGAAATATGTATAAAAATGGAAGGATGTGTGTATTTATGTTGCCATTTTACTTAAATTGATAAATGCTGGGATATAATAGTTACAGAGAAGCCAAAATTAAATCACTGGAAATGCCTATGTACAGAAGGTTATTGATGTGTTAAAATCCAAAGTTGCATCGAGAATTTCCCAGCAATGTAGTTACACATATCTGAATATTCCGAAAAAAATTCTCAGAAAGTGAGATTGGAGATCTCCAAACTTTCATCTCGTCTTAGCTCATTGAAACCCATAACTGTCTAATTTAATTCCTGGAATGTTTATAAATTGAACACGGGGGCGGACAGATAAAAATTTGCAGGATGCTTTGAAACGTGATTGTACAACTGAAATAAATCGGTTGATTCTAACATGTGGTCTGCAGATCCTGGAGGGTTCCTTGAAGCTCTTTCAGTGGATCCGTGATGTCAAGACTGTTTTTGAAATAATACCAAGACGTCCTTCCCTTTTTTTTTTTTATACAATTGACGTTTCCATTGATGATGTAAAGCAACAGTTGGTGGCACCATCGACATCTTAGTGGGAGTCAAGGCAGTGGCACCAAACGCATTGATACTCATTTAAGGATGTCCTTCAAGAAATTGTAACAATCATTAATGTGCCTAGGCCCGGAAGTACTGGAATGTATTAGTTTTCCTTCTTTTTTTTTTTTAATATTCATTTATTTAGCTTTAGAGAGCGAGAGAGTGCGAGCAAGGGGAGGGGCAGACAGAGAGGGAGAAAGAACAATCCCAAGCAGGCTCAGTGCTGTCAGCCCAGAGCCCAACGTGGGCACTTGTGTGTTCGAGCTGTGAGCTAAATTAGTGCTTTCTTCCTGGAATACCCTTTTTACTTGAAGCAACAACTTATAATCTGTGATTATTCAGATCTCTGGGTTTCGTGGACACATCTGTTTTGAAAGCGAATGAAGTGAGCTTGAAGTGTTGATTTCAACAAAAACAACTGATTGTATTTGTTGCCAATAATAAAATTAGAGCTTTCAATTCACAATTAGAACTTTGGAAAACTTGCATGGGATATCATGAGCCCGATCCCTTTCCAATATTAAAGACTTTTCTGACGAGCTCAGTGGTGATATGAATGAAGGTGATGTTTCCGGTGATGCATAAATGAATGTGCAATATTTGGAAGATACGTATCACTCGGTGAACCAGTATTTTCTAAATGACAGATATATGATCTTTCGAAGTCATTTAGGAAATCTATCATTGATTAAAGTTCAAGACCCATCACTAGATTTTAATATAACAGAGCATGAAAAGCTCACTGATGTGATTTCAGATTTTACATTACACCTAACTCTTAAGAAACCACCACTTGTTGAGTTTTCGAGTAATATCAAAGAAGACTATCTCAAATTATCTGAAAAGCTGTTAAAACATTCCTCTCTGTTTCCACGACACAAATATGTGAAACTGGGTTTTCTTCTTATACTTCAATCAGAAAAACCTATCACAAGATATTGAATGCAGAAGCAGACATGAGAATCCAGCTGTCTTCCGAAAAAGATTTACAGAAATATAAAATAACGTCACTCTTCTCAGTGATTTTTTGGGGGGAGAAACCTCATTATTTTTCATTACAAACATCTTATTTCCATTATCAAATAATGGATGGTATTGTTATTTTTAAATGAATTAATAATTAGCTATTCTAGACATCTGTTTTCATTTCTCATAGGCTAAATGCTTATAACTGTAACCCACATGAGCAACGCTATTTCGGTCTTTAATGATTTGTGAGACTATAACGTGAGACTCCAAAGTCTAAAAACCACTGTATGAAATAGCATCAGGGATAAAGTAATTAAATAGAAATATCTTGTGAGTTGCTTCAACCAAGGAGATGATGAGTCTATGTGTCAGCTTACTGGGGAATCCATTTACGTGTAGCTCAGAAAGTGATACCACGCACACAACCACAAAGAAGGGGAATGTGTTGCTTTCAATGGTGAGTGTAGCAGCTGAACTCTGATCTGGCCAGCGATATTCCGGGGTCCTCTTCTCCAGATCATGTGCCAAGCTGCAGACGCGTCAAGAGAAAACTCACTAGGATATTGCACATCCTGGTCTTTGCAGGAATGGAACCTCCTTCTTGGTCTTCCCAGACTTTGTACAATAGGGGCGAGAGGCCTAGAAATGTATTTAGTGTCTGGATTGTTAACTTCTACGGAGTAAAGGCGCAGATGAAACCTAAACATCAAGGGTGTCATGACATTGAACCATGTTGAGATAGTCACCAGGGCCAAACACCTAACAAGGTGCATCAGAGGGGGTCAAGCGTCCACAGAAAATCCTCAGTGGGTCTGCAAGTGGTGTGCCTTGTGCATATTTTCTGGGAAGTATTCATAGCAGTTTTTTTGTCAATGTGTCAAGGATGTCCTCCAAAGGAAGTTTAAGAACCATTGGATTAATGTTTCGTTCACCACATACATTTAGCTCAGTTTTGCTCCCACGGCATTTTGCTTGTTGGTCTGTCACCGTAGTTAACACACTCCGAAGACCGAACTGTGTTATAATTAGTGAGTAAGCCTGACCCCCTAGCCTGTGAGCTCTGGTGAGGTCAGAGACTGTGTCCTACTTATCATTAATCTCCTGTTTTTACAAAGTGCTTCAGATATAATAGGTGCTCAATAAATTCTGTCGATTTAAATTAAACTATCTCATTTACATTTAATCATATGTGCATTCAAAATGATAAATTTTTAAATAAGTCCTACCAAATGATATACACTCACCCAGATATGTATATGTATATACAAATCACTTTTATGTATGTAAAGCAACTGGCCCACATTTATTCATTATCTATTAATTGAGCCCATGTGTCAAGCCCTACAGACAAGTAGCCGAAAAAGACACCCTTTCTGCCCTTGATAAGCTCACCAAATAACTGAGGCTGTAAGTGTAGGGATTCACAAGAATAATACATTGAAACCAGGGACTTTGGGAAGCCAGGAGGACTTTCTTGGAGCACAAAGCAGTAGAAGGTCACCACCCCACGGATGAAAGAGATCACTGAAACCTTCTTAAAAGGGAAACACCCTTTTAAAAATCTCATACGGGGAGGAGATATGTAGAAAGAGAGTCAGCGGAGAAAGACTTTCAAGGAACAGAAAGGTCATATTCATTTATAAAGAAACAACTACACGAGAAATTATGGTATACACACACACACACACACACACACACACACAATCAAGCCAAAAGCCCCTAGCTTCAGAAACACCAATGATTTGGTAAAAATCCTTGGGCAAGTCCCTTCCACTAGTGAATTCTCAATTTTCCCATCTGTTCCCATTAATTAATGGATAAGACTAGATCAGTGTTTCTCACACCTTGCTGAACATTAGACTCACTTGGAGCGCTATTAAAAATAGCCTTGCTCAAGGGGCGCCTGGGTGACTCAGTCTGTCAAGCATCTGACTCTTGATTTGGGCTCAGGTCACGATCTCGTGGTCTGTGAGTTTGAACCCTGTGTTGGGGTCTGTCAGTGTAGAGCCTGCTTGAGATTCTCTCTTTCTCCCTCTCTCTCTCTGCCCCTCCCCTGAACTGTCTCTCTCTCTCTCTCTCTCTCTCTTTCAAAATAAATTGATAAACTTAAAAAAAAATCGTCTTGCTCAAGCCCATGCCCAGAGACAGTGATTTATTGGTTTGGATGGTGCCCAGACCTTGGATCTTTGAAAAGGCTCTACAAGGGATTCCATTGAGAACCACTGAACGAGTTAGGATGTGAGTTCCTTTCTGGCTCCATTCATTCACTTCCCCACTCTATCTTTTACTTATTCTTCTATCTAGCAATCGCAAAATTGTATGGCACACCAGACACTCTCCAGTGGTTTTGAGATAGCAGACAAAACGGGTCCATCCTTGTGATTGTGGAATTCTCCATTCAGCAGATACTCAGATGGATATGCTTCTCACTTGTCTCTGCCCCATTGCCTGATTTTCCCCCCACACTCACTGCCACTACCCCAGGGCCAACTTATTCTAAATCCTTAAATACAGTTACCCAATCACATGTACCCCCAAAGCCCAAAGTGGAGTTCTGACCAGACTTCTCGTTAATTCGGTCCCAGAGAAATGTGAGTGTCTTATTTCAGTTTATGTGTCAAACATTCCCTTTGAGGACTAATTTATTTCGATGAATTCTCTTTCTAATTGTTGTAGACTCGAAACAAGTCAGTGGTGCAGCCTCCTGGTTCTGTGGTCATTAGGGTAGGTCACCTGGCCTCCCTGAAATGCAATTTCTTCATCAGTAAAATGGGTGTTTTCATCTCACGACCACTTCTAGCTCTAGTGGGCACAGCCAAGCAAAATTCTGCCTTTGGAAGAGCACTGCCCAGTACAGTGCATTTATAAAAGCATCAGTTACCAAAAAATATATATATATATTCATTGGCGCCCTTGATGGAGCCCCGTTAAGTACTGCATTACGTGCGTGCTATGATTTATCGGATTTAACTCTTAGTAACAAACTTGTGAGGTAGGTACTACTTCCTCATGTTGTAGATGAGGATACCAGAGTCCTTAGAGGCTGAATAACTTGTTCAAGTTCAAGCGACTGGTCAGTAGCAGAGCAAGGATTTCACTGTAGATGGTCTTGTTTCAAAGGCCTTCACCAAACTAAAAGGCTCTCGATTAAGGAAGAGGGCTTTGCCTGAACGCACACCCTTTGCACAAGGGACCCCAGTTCTGATTGGAAGCGAAGGATATCAAGAGTGGGGAGCATAGGCAACCTGATCAATATGCCCACGGGAGATTCCGGGCTTCCCGAGTACCACTCCACGGACAGCATCCTGGCCCCTGACTCCTACTGGGAGCAGAGCCAGCCAACGTGTGTCCTGCTAAGCGAGGCTGATTTACCATCTTACGGAAAACCAGTCTTGCAGGTGAAAGTCTTGGGAGTCCGGGAAGGGTTGGGTTATCAGGAGATGGGATGTTTATGTGAACCAGAGCGTGACCTGCCTCTCCCGTCCCACCCCTAATTAAGCAAATAACCGCTGCCCCAAGGTGGGTAGTTAGTGCTTTGCGGCATGTTCCAGTGATTAAAAGTTGCCATTGTCCCTTTCCTTTGTGTACATCTGCTTCCCAATTCCGTTTGAAGATCCATAGTGTAGAAATGTTAAGGTCATGAGAGCAAATATGTTTTAAGCTCCTGCTCTGTTTGATGCATCATTCCTAAACTTCTTTGCAGTATTACCTCAATTAAACCTCAGGAAGAAAAAGCTTGTGAAAACTGCTTCAGAAAAAAGCTTCAGAAAACTGAGGTTTGGGGAGTTTATGTAAAACTTCCAAGGTTCCAGGGGCGCCTGGGTGGCGCAGTCGGTTAAGCGTCCGACTTCAGCCAGGTCACGATCTCGCGGTCCGGGAGTTTGAGCCCCGCGTCGGGCTCTGGGCTGATGGCTCAGAGCCCGGAGCCTATTTCCGATTCTGTGTCTCCCTCTCTCTCTGCCCCTCCCCCGTTCATGCTCTGTCTCTCTCTGTCCCAAAAATAAATAAAAAACGTTGAAAAAAAAAATTAAAAAAAAAAACTTCCAAGGTTCCAGCCCCAGGAAGTGTCAGATTGGTGTCTGGAATTCAGATACGTCTGAAGCAAATGCCCATAGGCTCTTTGTATCATACTTATTTCAATAACTTTGCCATCACTCAAAACAAGCTTGAAACGTCTTTGGAATTCCTTTAGAGTCAATTTCCAAGCAAGCCATTACCTTATGAGCATGCCTCACCTTTGATTAATAGCTGTATAAGTAAGCTCCCATGTCTCAACAATGGCAATCTTATTGAAATAAGTATCTGGCTTCCCTTTGGTGAATACTTTGAAAGGCACAGATCCATTTAGATAAATGCAATCTAAGCCAACTCTGTCCCATAGAATTTTCTAAGATGATGGAATTGTTCAACGTCTGTGTTGTCCAATAAAGTAGCCATGAATCACAGGTGACTATTAAGCACTCAGAATGTGGCTAGAGAAACAAAAGACTGATGTTTAAATTTTCTTTCATTTTAATGAATTTAAAATGCAGAGAGTCCCATGTGGCTAGTGGCTACCATTTGGGCTAGCGCACTTACAATCTATGTGTTAGTAACGGCGGCAACAACATTGAAAGCAACCTGTCCTGCGATCTTGAAGTCACAGCCTGGGCGTGCCATGAGAATAAGAAGTTAACTACTGGGCTTATTGGTCCACGTTCACGTATTCTGTGCAGGCCAAGCCTTTAGTTGGTTAACATGCACCTCTGGGGGAAACAGAGACCGTAATACTCCATTAGAAGTGTTGGAAAGAACTATAGACTTGTGGCTGGAAAAAGCCAGTCACAGTTTGGAAAGTGACACCAGAAGAGAGACAACCCCACGTGGGGCCGTGTAGTGACTCGGAGTCTGAGTTCCTTTTGGAGCCCAGGTTCCTAATCTTTTCTTCCCTTGTCTTAATACACTGCCAGCTGTTCCTCCGGAAGGTGAATCGATAGACCTATTTTCACTTCAAAAGGGAGACCTGCGATTCAACGTTGGACCGGCCAACATGGGGTCTTTGAGCCGAGCATCCAGGGACCAAAAGGAGGCACCAAGGTCCCCAGACAGAAAGGTACCCGTGATCCCACAGAAGACAGTAAGCGAGGGTCAAGGCTGGGACAGCAATAACCTTTCTTCATAACCTGCCTGCACCCTTCCATGTTAACATACTGTGAACGGAACAGAAGTGACAAAACCAATCCATCACCCCGGAGCCAACACAAAGAGGAATAGAGAGGTTAACAGAAATTGATGACATCCCCACTGGAGTTTTACACTGATTCGGCCAGCCCTACGATTGAAATAGACAAAGATTTATAGTCCGAGCCAGGACGCTGGCTCCTCCTGATTGCCTTGATTTTTTTTAAGCACTCCTGCATATTTATTCCCAAGCTCATCACCGGCTTGTAGCATTAGAATGCTGATTTGATTTTACATTCCAAGAGGAGCAGGCATTATGCAGCCATTTGCATGATGTGAGAGAAATCACCAGAACGGCTTCTGATATCAGCGGCCAAAATGATCACTAATGTTCACCTGCAGAAGCTGGATTGTGTAATATTTTTTTTTTAAATTCAGATTTCCTTTTGCTTCTCTCAGTATAAAAATAAAAAAGAGGAATTATTCCATATCCTGTGGATGAAAAATTGTATTTTGTCATGCCTCCTAGGGCTACAGCGGCATTGAGCTTTTATGAATTCGTTTGATATCAGGGCTCTGCGTTTCGAGTTCCAACACAAATCCCCCCCACCCATGACATTATTACTGAAAGCTTTTATCAGTTCATTGTGACAGAAAATTGATTATTATCCTTGACATTTGATGGATAGCTTTCATAAAAGGACCGTCTTTCCCCCTTTTTTGGATTTCATGTTGGCCTATAAAGGAACCCCCTAACAACAACAAAAAAAACACTTTCTTAAGACACGAAAAGAATTTCTCAGTTCCCTTGTAAATCTTCCTCTAGGCATCTGTAGTGGGGGACCGAGTGCCTAAGAAAAAAAAAAAGTTGAAGGGAAAATCAGATGTGAACTCGCTGTTCTGTCTACCCTGTGTCTGATGAGGAGAAGGAGGGAAACCTGTGAGGCCCTTGGGACTCTCAGACAAGATTTTAAGGCTGACCCATTCCACAGTTTTGTACTTTGTCACCATGAGCAATTCTATCTACGACCGTAAATAACAAAGTATATGGAACAGCACTATTTACACCCCAGTCTGCATGCAGAAAATGTGTAGGTAACATTATCTTTGGCTGCATCAGGTCGACAAAGTGTCTATTAACCAGAGCGTAATAATAATCAGGACCCATTGAGTTTGTGAGATGTGTCCACTCTGTTTATCCTTGTCATGACTTTGTGAGAAAGATGGTCTCTCCCCTTCTCTCCAGAAAAGCACCTGAGGTCTGGAGAATGGAAGGATCTTGATCTTAGGTGCCCCAGTTCGTTCATGGAAAAGACAGACCCCGGACCCTGTCACTCTAACCTGAAGTCCAGTGTGGGTCCGCTCCCCCAGGCCTGCTTCTCAATACGTACGTACACATAAACAAAGGTCACGTGACAGAAAAACCAACCAAAGTCACGGTGACTCTCAGACTCCATGCCCTTGCTTCACTCTGTCATTTTTCTTGCCTTTACAATCTTTTTGCTGCTCTACTCCTGTCTCCCTACAGGCACCCAGGAATTTGAGCGATGTCCTATTAAGTTTTTTTACTGGAGAATTTGGGGTAGAGCTGCCCAACAGCCTTAGAAGTCAGGAACCAGCATCTGGGGAGCAAAGACTCTCATTTATGTGGAACGTTCCCTAATGCACAGAGTGTTAACAGATGTCCCATCTCACCCGCACACTTTGAAAGGAGAAATCCCAGCAGGCTTTCCCAGACCAGGGCCTCTAGGATGTTGAGGAACCAGCTCAAAGTTTCACAGTGGCTGGAGCAGCAAAGATCCAGACCCACATCTTCCAGGATTCCTTCTGCAGCGTCCTGGGTACACACACATCTGCAATTCACGCCCCTTTAGAGAGCCTTTCGGTTTTCTTAGGTATTTAAGCCCCCACCTCCCCCCTCCTTAGAAAGCACTGGCATTTCTAACTAAAGCAGGAAATCGTTATTACTTAAAGATCAACTCCTTCATCCAGGACTGTTATGATGTATACACAGGAACGCACAGAAGTCTTACCTGCTTAGGGAAAAACACTTAGGTCACCAGGGAACTAGAAAGTCACCAATTTTCCTTATTTTCCCCATGACCTCACTTTATGCCTGTCGGAAAATGCACTTGTTCCCACAGTCCCTCAGGGGTGTTATAATGAGAGCTGATAGTGTATTAGAATTAATAGAAACAGTAGGTGTCTAAGGAAAGAGGAGACTTAAAATAGTTCATTAAGTGTAGGAGGTAGAAAACTTTATTTGATGAATCAAATGGTCTTCATTAAAAGTGAACTTTTCCTGGGAACTAGAGATGCCACTTAAAAATACATTTTTTTCTTATTAAGGAAGAGAAATTAATACGTGATCATTATAGACATTTTGGAACATATAGAAGTGTACTCAATTAAAAAAAAAACTTGTAATTTATGATCCCCAAGTAGCCACCATAAATGTGATTCCTGGCAGGATTTTTTTTTTCCTCAGTGTTTATGTGTGCCTCTGTGAATTACCAAATTGAGATCATATGGTAGGTATTTTTTTTTTTATACTTTTAAAAGAATTTTAGTTAGCATGGCATTCGGAGTCTAAACACTTAATATTCTTTGAAAACTTGACTTTTAATGACTATATAGTATCTAATCATTCAGCCATAACATGCAACATATTTCTATTTTATTTAAGTTACCCCACTATTAATTAACAATTAAGTTACTTCTATTTTTCATCGTGTTAATTAATGCTGTGGCATACTTCAATGCCTGAGCTGCATGAATCCCCATGTGAGGCAGGGTTTATTATTCCATTTTTCAGAGCAGGAAGTAGAAGTCAAATATATGATTTTCCTAAAGCCACAGCATAAGTGGCAAAAGGAGAGCCAGAACTCCAACATGGTTATTTTCACATCAGGGCCAGAGGTCCCACAACATAAAAGTTCTATAATGCTACTTGGAAGAATTTCGCTAACCAGTGCAAAATCATGAGGCTTGGAACCAGACGTTCCGACCCGAACCAGAATAGAAAAAGCTTGTGTTTAATTCCTTGTTTATTTCTTCCCAGCTCCGGGTTCTTGAACAAACGACTTCACTGGAGTCCCATTTCAGAACCCGTAAAACAGGTATTTTCACCCTCATGGTGTTGTTATGTGGATGAAATAAAGTTAGCACATATTTAAAAGTATATTGGAGGGGCACCTGGGTGGCTCAGTCGGGTTGAGCTTCCGACTTCGGCTCAGGTCATGATTTTGCAGTTTGTGGGTTCGAGCCCCACATCAGGCTCTGTGCTGACAGCTCGGAGCCTGGAGCTGCTTCGGATTCTGGGTCTCCCTCTCTCTCTCCCCTCCCTTGCTTACGCGCTCTCTCTGTCTCTCTCTGTCTCTCTCAGAAATGAATAAACATTAAACAATTAAAAAAATAAAAGTATATTGGAAATGTGAAAGTGTGGAGTAGGCTTTCAATAAATGATGGTTTTATTATCATTACTAATTATTGTTTAAGATAGCCGATAGCAAATGGAGTAGTATTTCCTCTTGAATGTCTAATAAGTGAAACTTGAATTCTATGGAGCATTCTTTTTTCTCTCTTTAATTGAAAACTTGAAGACATAAAGAGACAGTACATAATGGACTCCAGAAATTGCACCCTCTACAAACCTTGGAAACTGAGCCCAGGACAGCTGCAAGAAAGGAAGGATCTGAAGAGATGTAGATTGTAGAGATGGAAAGACTGAGATGAGCTCTCTCTAGGCCACCGGCAGCGGAAACCCCATGAGTAGGATCCAAATTGAGGAGGTATCTACTTCCGAAATGACGCGACATTATTTGGAACAGAACTGCCGGGAAGTTAATAAAGAAAGGCTCAACTGCCCCCAAATCACCCCTTAAAGATGCGTATTCAATCACTCGGAGAGTTTTAGAATTGGGGGTCCTCTGCTCTGGGAAAAGAGAATCTATATTTATGTCTATATTTATGTAGATATATAGCTATATGGAGACATGGCCGGATATCTAGAGCTGTTCTCTCCAATATGGTAGCCACTAGCCATAACTGTTTGCTCAGTACTGAAACGTGGTGGGTCCAAACTGAGATGTGCTGTACATGTAAAATCCACACTGGATGCCTGCCATTTACTAGGAAAAAGTGAGTGTAAAATATTTCATGAGTGCTTTTTATTTTGATTGCACGTTAAAATGGTCATTTTTTGTATTAAATACATGATTAAAGTGAATATCACCTGTTTCTTTTACCTTTCTAACAACGTGCTACCAGATAACTTAAAATTGCATCTGTATTTATCATTATTTATCTATCGGGCAACACTACTCCACAGAAAGTATGTCATATCTAAAGAATTTAAAAAGACTTGCTCCTGCGTTTCTATGACACTGAATTCAGTGGATTGGGAATATCAGTGGGAGGAAAAGGGAGAATATTCTGAAGTGGCTTCCAAATGAATCCTTCTCCCTGAAATCCACCAACATTTGGGGCAGAAAATTCTCTGGTCATTCTTATTGTCTGAATAGAAAATAATGTATTTTTTTTTCCAAAAGTGACTTTAGGAAAGAAGAACTTACTACATATGGAGTTTTAGCTATCTGGAAAAAATCTCTCAATTAGTGCAGAGCAAAAAATTAGTTTCAACCAATTTTCAGGTACTTTGCCCATGTTTCAACTTCACTTGACCGTCCCAATGGGATTCTTTCTTTACTTTTTTGCTTCTTAACAGTGTGGTCAGTTATCTTTTGAAGTCACTATGAATTTTCTGAAGCTAAAGAGATGTTTGTTAAGGACAATTATTATAGCATATAAAAGTTTGTCTTTTAAAAAATCATTTTCATAGCATAAGTACAAATCAGGAATTCTCAAGTTTTTTAAATGATTGCTTTCATTATCTGAAAAGTTGTTGTGTCTTAAAATCAGGGGGAGTAGAGAGGAATTCTTAAGATTCTCAAAATACTCATTTTCGTTGAGAATTCTCAAGGGGATAATTCTTGAGCTGAACTGTTAAAGTAAGTACTACTGATATGATACCTTTTAAAAAATTCTTGATTTTATAAAATGCAAAACAAACAAATTAAAACCAAAAAAAAACCCATGCAAATTGATAAAGTAATTGGTAAATTTCAAGTAGTCTCCATTTATTTATTTTTAAGGTTTATTTAATTCACAGTATTAATGTAAGTACTGTATTTTTCAGGTATTTTAGATAGGCATGTGTAAACCAATGAATGAAATAAATATAAGTACACACTTGACTATCTCATCTCCGTTCATAAAAGTTTATATTTTCAAGTTGACTGAAATCATTTATTTTGGATCTCTTCAATGGGAAAAGTGGGTATTTGGAATTAACATTTTACCAGATGTTTGTGTGTATATAGGTATACATATGCATACACACACATTTATACATATACATGTTTACATATGAATATATACACAGATATGTATATGTATTATATTTGTATGTGTATGTACATATGTATATGTATGTATATACCACATATATAAATATATATGTTTATATTTATATAATAATATATGTTTATATTTATATAATATATATAACTATTATATATATTTAATAATATATTGTTATAAATTATATATAAAATATATATTAAAATATATATAAATAATATATAAATATAAAATATATAAATGTATAATATTTATATACCTAATATAAATATAATAATATAAATAAATAATAGAAAATAAATATATATATTTATATTTATAAATATACACATACACACATGCAGATAGAGAAAGACAGAGAAATTTTAAGGAATTGGCTCATGAGATTATGGAGGCTGGCAAATCCAAATTTTGCTGGGCAGGTAAGCAGGCTGGAGATCCAGGGAAGAGAGATGATGCCACAGTCCTGACTCTGAAGACTGGAGATTCCCTTCCATTTCCTCTTTCAGGGGGATTTCAGGGTTGTTGTTGTTGTTGTTGTGTTTTGTTTGTTTGTTTGTTTGTTTGTTTATGTCTTAAGGCCTGTATCTGATTGGGTAAAATGCACCCACATGATGGGAGGCAATCTGTTTCATTCAAAGTTTATCCGTTTAAATATTAATATGACCTAAAAACATTCTCATAGAAATATCCAGACTGATGTTCGACCAAATATCTGGGCATCGTGCCCCAACCAAGCTGACATTTAAATTAGCCATCGTAGGATTCCTTTGGGATTTCCTTGGGACTTTGTGTTGTGGAAAGGGGGAACAGATAGAATCCCAAAAAACAACCTTCATTTTAATAGACGTGTGGTAAGAGCAGCAGTATGTTGAGTTATCAAAGCAGTGAGGTTTTCATGCCTATAAATAAATCCCTCAGCCCTGTGCTGCCCACCACTGAATCAATGATACATTCACAGCGAGGGACAACAGCAAGAAGAGCAAAAGGCTCAACCTTGAGGTTCCAATTAGACATTTGCCTCTAAAGAAAAACAATGTTCTTGAATGTGTGTAATGTTTGAGGTAAAAAGGGATTTCTTTTTTTTTTGTAAAGCTTGTTCGGTATCAGGGACAATGGTCAAAGGTCTGAGGCTGGAGATTTCCTAGAAGCTGTTGGTAGAGGGTGGTGCAGGATACGGCTTTGGGTCACATGCTCTGAGACTCGGTCAGGAACTAACACTTTGGCAAAGTTGAGGGGAACTAGAGTGAGTTGGGTGAAATGAGACCACAGTGAGGACTTCACCCATAGGAGCTGCGCCTCCCACCCCTGAGCCTTTGTCCAGAAAAGAGGGGTCTGAGATGAGACAAATACCCATAGAAACATCACAGAGTTCTAGAAGGAGTCTGAACCATGCAGGTTATGTGTTCGTCCCCTTCTGTCTGGTCCAACACAACAAGTAGAGGAAAGAATGGTGGAAGCCACATGTTGGAAGTTCAACAAAATTGTGCTAATAACTTTAGTTAACTTTGTCATCAACCATTACATTATGGTTGTAGGCTGTTCATTCATCTGTTCACGCATTCATTTTTTTAAAGTTTATCCATTTATTTTGAGAGAGAGAAAGAGAGAAAGCAGGGGAGGGGCAGAGAGAGAGGGAAATAGAGAATCCCAAGCTGGGTCCACACTGTCAGTGCAGAGCCTGATGTGGGGCTTGAACTCACGAACCGTGAGATCATGACCTGAACTGAAATCCAGAGTCAGACGTTTAACTGAGCCAGGAGCCAGTCTCCCCTCATTCATTCATTTTTTTTTTCTCCAGGACATATTTACCATTAACATAACAGCACCAGGCCCTGAGCAAGGGGTCAGCATGTTGATGCCATAACTCTTGTTCTTGAAGATTTCACACTGTGAAGGAATCAAAAAAACACACATATAATGGTCTCTAAAAGCTCATATGCTCCTCTTCTTTGTGGGCACAGGGCTGGACTCCATTCCCCAGTCTCCCTTATGGAGTGGTCACATGGAACTGAACTATGGAATGTGTGCAGAAATTTTCACCACTTCTTAGCCCGTAAAGTCTTCCCCAAAGGTCCTTATTAACCAAGAGAACTAGAGGAAGTCTGAGTCGCAAGGTGGAAAAGATCTTGGTCCCCAAGTCACTAAATAACTCAGCAGTCCTCCCCCACCCTTCACCGACCCAGGGCACAGTCCCCTCTCCTCATCTCTGAATAAGAAATAACATTTGGGGCGCCTAGGTGGCTCAGTCCGTTGAGCGTCCGACTTCGGCTTCAGGTCATGATCTCACGGTCTGTGAGTTTGAGAGCCCCGTGTCGGGCTCTGGGCTGACAGCTCGGAGCCTGGAGCCTGCTTTGGATTCTGTGTCTCCCTCTCTCTCTGCCCCTCTCCCACTCATGCTCTGCCTCTCCCTCTCTGTCAAAAATAAGCAAACATTTTTAAAAATTTTAAGAAATAAAATTCATTGTGCTGAGCCATTGAGACGCAGGAATTGTTTGTAATGGCCACCTGACCTATCTACTACCAGGGACCAGGGGGCCATTAAAAACCAGTGGCCCAGAGCAGCCAAGCATGGCTCACTGACACCCAGTGGGCAGATATGTGTTAAATGCAAAAACTTGAACCCCCAGGTGGCAGAGAGATTCTCTAAGAACAAAAGTACACTGGTTTATACCGAGAGCACCTGCCAGGCAAGACCATGGACAAGGCATGTGTATTGAGCAGCTGAGGCCTCAGAGAAAAAGGCAGAAAAAGCCACCTGGTCATCTGCTGTCCGGTGAGTTGGGAGCCAGCCCAAAGGGTGAAGGAGGGCCAACCGGGCAGAAGTGAGGAGGTAAAAATGGGTTTCCTCTCAGCTTTGCTTGTGCGGACTCATTTCACTTGGTTTTCCTAGGAATGCTGAGGAAACATTCTCCTGTGGTCACCAGACCTTGAAATCGGTTACACAACGTATTATCAAATGCTTGTTCAAATTCATTGGAGGCCCGGGCTATCTATCCTCTCTCATCCACAGTCCTTTGGGAATGAAAGGGAAACAAAAGATTCATTTCACAAAAATCATCACATTTACATATTTTTATCATGAGCTCAACGAATGATTTTAATTAAACCGTTTTTAAAGAGGGTAGAGAGGAAGAAAGGCAAGATGGTAAATATTTAACACCTAATCAAGGGGAAAGAAGCGTGAAGCTGAAACCCTCATTAACGCTGCGTGGATGGAGGGTAAGCTTTGGAAGCAGCCTGGGTTGAGCCCCCGCCTTCCCTTATCGGGGGTCGACACTGGGCAGGCCGCCTCGCTGCTTTCAGGGCTCATTTTCCTCATCTGGGAAAGTGGGGAGGATGCCAACCCGATGGAATTATTTTGGGGAGAACCTAATGATATTAGCAATAATAATGGCTGCCATTTCTGGAAGAGAAACTACATCCAGGCACCTTACTCAGGTTGCAGCACTGAATCCTTGTATTGACTCTTAGGGAGCACCGTTCAATTCCTCGGTTTACGTAAGAGCAAACCGAAGTCGAGGGAAATGAAGGATCTTGCCCATCATCTCACAGGCAGTAACTCGGTAGGCCGGCATTCAAACCTCTGCAGTTGGAGTCCAGAGGGCACGCTCTTAGCTATTATTTTATATTTTCCTATATTTTCTATATTTTTCTAGGTATTTCTACTATGACTTCTACTACTGTCTATTTGTAGAGCGTTTTACAAAACCTGCTTGCAAATACTTCCCACCAGAAACATCGAATAACCAGTGTTCAGAAAAGTCAGAGAGTTTGGCCCAAAGGAAGGAGCCAAGGGCAGGCTGTGTGTGAATGCGGGTCTCCGCTGTCCAGGGGCCTGCTTCAGAAATCCTGCACATAGAGAGGAGGATATGAAGGGCAAAAAGAAGGAGCTCTAGACCCCAACCCTCAGGCAGGCCCCCTTCCGTGGACATCTTCAGGAGGCAAAGCTTAAGTCTGTCTCATGGTGGGAGCGAGTCGGTGCATGAAAGGAAACCACGATGCAGGAGCTGGGGGTGAATCAGACGGCACCGTCCTCTCCAGCACTGTTCGAAGCGCTCCGTGGAGATAATTGTATGGCTGCTTCTGCAATCAGTTCTAAGAAAATTGTTCCTCCCAAATTAGCTTCCCCTTATGCAATAATGTTTAGTTGATGGCATTGAATTGCTGCAAGGAAACTATATATATGTATAAGTGTGTGTGTATATATATATATATATATATAGTCTTCAAATAATCAAATACTGGACAAATGACCTGAATACGCATTATCAGAAGACGCCACTTTGATACACCCTTACAAATAACAAAGTCTCTCTCTCTCTCTCTCTCCTTTTTTTCCTCCTTCTCCCTCCCTCCCTCTTCTTCTCATTCTACTCTTTACTCTTCCTCCAATTTCTCCCCACCTCCTCTGGTTACTTAATTACCATCCTGTCTCAACTTCTCACTTGCTGAATCAGAGGAAGATTGTATCTTCCAGGCAGAGATCTATGAGAACAACTTTTGTGACATCTTTCATTTAAGTAACTGCTTGGCATTCCCATTGGCGAGACAACCATGCAGGTCTTTCCTGAGAAAGCTCACCGACGCTCACGAGTGGTAAGGCGGGCCTCCCTGGGCCTCTGTCCTGTGAGGGGTGGGGACAGGAACGAGCTGAGTGGAACGTGTCTCAAATTCTTCCACTAAGTCCCGTGAGCGGGAACACAAGAGTTCTCCTTGGAACCACGCAGTTGGTTCCCATGGATTGAAAAGCCCTTTCTAGATCTCATCAGAGCCCAGAGGAGGAAGTGAGTCACTCGTGGCCATACAGCTAAGCGCCTTAGAAACAAGCTTGGCCTGATCTTTACAATCTGGGCCCTGGGTGTCTCCCCCATGATGCCACAGGGCTTCATGCGACAAAACACAGTTTCACCCTGGAGTCAGACCCTGGGCGTCTCTATCAGGGGTCAACCTGGCCAGCAAGAAGGCCCACTTCAACAGCTCTGTGGGCTAGGGATGGGTAAAAGGGCAGTGTGTTATCTACAAAAACTGTTCTTACTCTCCTGTTTCCTTTGCAGTTCATGGGATACACCACTTATACGTACTGCTTGAAGGAGGCAGAGAAAGAAAGATGCTGTCTCTCTGACTTAGCAATCGGGGAAATAATTAACCGGTTCCCCAGAACGAAACCACGTAAGGTTTTCAACTGTGAACTCTGGGCCCTCTCGAATGAGAGCCCGCAAGCAGAGGTGGGGGCCTCTCCGAGGGTGTGGAATTGCTGATTTGAAATAATTCCGTTTGCATTACGTTCGACGATTCTGCCTAAACTGATTTATTTCCCGTTCATGAGGGATATCTCTATGAGGGTACGTTTCTTGTCCACATGGAAAGGGAATATCTTCCTGGAGACAGGGAGCAGGCCTATACAATTCACAAATAACTATCTCATTTTATTTATTTTTTTTTTAATTTTTTTTTCAACGTTTATTTATTTTTTTGGGACAGAGAGAGACAGAGCATGAACGGGGGAGGGGCAGAGAGAGAGGGAGACACAGAATCGGAAACAGGCTCCAGGCTCCGAGCCATCAGCCCAGAGCCCGACGCGGGGCTCGAACTCACGGAGTGCGAGATCGTGACCTGGCTGAAGTCGGACGCTCAACCGACTGCGCCACCCAGGCGCCCCTACAAATAACTATCTCATTTTAAATAAGATATCCCAGAAACACACATACTCATCGTACTTTTCATAATACTACTTTGCTAGACCTTCAGCCCGTAAAACAGTATGTGTTTATGAGGGTCACTGTGATGGTGGGTCTTCACAAATATCCTGTCAATATCCTCAGGGTGTTCTCTGGGAAACTTCTCCTTGACCAGAGGCCGAATTTGTGACTGGATAACAACATCTGCACCAGATGATACTTGTCATCATCTGTTGAACAACCTATTGGCTGTTGCCTAGCAACAGGTCAATTACACCGAGAATTCGCCGAAGTAGATTAGTGACATTGTTGCCATAACAACTACCTTTGTTAGTTAATTAAGTTGGTTTGACTCAGAACTGGCACTGGGGAGCTATGTATATGATATGAGGTAGTAATTGTCATGATTCAACTACCGATTTCCACTCCTGGGTTGGTACCATAGTCAAAGAGGTGGTTCTACCATTAGGCGCCGCTCAGTCAGGCTATTAGGTCACTAAATCAGCTCTTCCAATGATCCAGGAAATTAGGCCTTCTCTATCTGCTAGTCCATTATTTTATTAATTTATTAAATATTTATCGAGCTAAAAGAATATCTTCAAGTGAACTAATAACGGTAATAGAACAAAAGAGTTTCTTTGAGGTGACAGAGTAGTTCTCCGTCTTGATCTATAGGTGGGATAAAATCTCAAAGAAGGAAACACCAAAAATAAATAAATTAGTGCATGCAAAAATGTGTAGAAGAAGAAGAAGGAGAGGAAGAAGAGAAAGAAGAAGAAGGAAGAATCTCTGTAGTTTAGTTACTATTGTACCACCATAAATTTTTGGGTTCTGACCATTGAACTGTATAGTTAAATAAGATGTTGTCACTGGGGGAAACTGGATGAAGGGTCTGCAGAAACTCTGTCTTATCGTTCCAACTTCTCTGTGAGTCTCAAATTATTTTAAAATAAAACATTTTTAGAAACTTAACAGAAGACCGTGGGGGAGGAGAAGGGGAAAAACATAAGTTACAGAGAGGGAGGGAGGCAAACCATAAGAGACTCTTAAATACTGACAACAAACTGAGGATTGATGGGGGGGGGGTGGGGAAGAGGGGCAAGTGAGTGATGAGCATGGGGGAGGGCACCTGTTGGGACGAGCACTGGGTGTCTTATGTAAGCCAATTTGACAATCAATTATATTTAATAAAAATAATAAAAATATAACATTTTTTGAATGGAAAGGAAAGCAAAGAAGAAAGGAAGGGAAGGAGGAAGCGTGAAGAGAAGACGGACAAATTTCAGGTTAAAGACACAGATGCCGTGTGTCCCTAAACACAACCCAATGGGATGGGCAAAGCTGATGCCCTTATTCCCATTTATCAGATGAAGAAAGCAAGACCTGGAGGGCTGGGAGAGCCAAGACATGGTTCTACCCAAGGTCTTCTGCAACCTTATATGATGCTCTGTTCACCACAGTTTCCCAAAGTGACGTTACGTAACGCACTGACCAGCGTCAAACAGTAGAGACCTAGGGACAAGGTTTCTACCTTCAGTCTCCTTCACCCTGCGGAAAACAAGGAGAGAGTCCACATTCAATATTAACTGATCTTTAACCCACAGCATGCTGTCAACATGCCCCAGAGCAAGACTCAGGCTTTTGTTTGCTGTGCATTTCTTTCTGCATTGACTCTGTTTGAGGTTTCCTTTAAAAATAAGCTTACCTAAATAAGAACAAAATCATAATAAGGATAAAATAATCATAGACATGCTACAGCAGAGATTCATCCAGCAGTGGCCCAAAGAATAACTAGACATTCTGCTTGGGAGAGGAAGTTTAGGGAGCAGCATTCTGGGTTGAAAGAAGGGCATCAAAAGTACAGAGGGGTGTGTGTGTGTGTGTGTGTGTGTGTGTGTGTAACAGGAATATCTCCTTTAACTCAATGGAGCAGTACAGGGTCACAGGAGTGGGAGAGGGATGTGGAGGAAGGGTCTCTCTATCCTGGCACAGAAATGCCCCCAGGGACCAGACCCCAACTCCTTTGGGGAATCCAAGAAGCAGGAGATCTGGTAGCAAGAGTGTAGAAAAGGACTAAATTTCTTGTATCCTTTAAGCCCAACATTTTAAGATGCGCATATTGTCTTTTAAAAATTCATTGCCTTGGAACAAAGTCTCCATTGTTCCCTCCTTGGTTGCTTGCTGGAGATAAAGGGGAAAAAGGGCAGATTCCCGGCCCTCAGCTCCAGAGACTGTGATGGAGGCAGGCCACCATTCTGCGACGTGTCCTTTTTCCCATTGAGACATGACATGTAACATTGTACAAGTTTCAGGCGCACAGGGCACATCTACACACTGCCACTGATTACCGCCACAGCTTATCGAAACCCTCTATCTGCCATGTCGCATAATTATGATTTCTTTTTTTATGGTGTGAACACTTAAGGTCTATTCTTTTAGCAAATTTGAAGTATATCTGCATGCAGAAAAGTGAAATTGGACCGCTATCTTATACCGCTAACAAAATTTACTCAAAATGGTTTAAAGACTTAAACATAACACCTGATGCCAACCATGTTTGATGCACCGGCTCCCAGAGCATGAGTGAAGAGTCACGGCTACAGGAAACAGAGATCCTGGGAAGACAATGGAGCAGGGGGGGCCTCACAAATCCCACCTGCATCTTGGCAAAGCTCTCGTCTGTTTTCCTCCTAATCACGATACATTGCTAGTGTTGATGGCTTTGGAAAATGAAAAAAAAGTAAACAGGAAAGTGGTCATCCAAAGGCCCAGCATTGAAAGTCTGTCTTCACTTGCCATGTGTGTGTGCAAAGCCTCTTTTACAACCAGGTTCAACCTCTCCTTTTCACGCAGCGGGCATCATGTGCCTGATACTTTCAGGGGCCCAGGAATACACTCGTAGAATTTGAGCTGTGCTAACGTGAGGAGTCCTAGAATAGAAAGCATGGGAGCGAAGAATGTGCAGCCTGCTGTTTTTATTTCGCCCAACTATGAAATAACCCAAATGTACAACAATACGGAATGGGTTGCATAAGGTCTGTTATGACCGTACTATAATCACTTAAAATTACATTGCAGAGGGGACTGCATTATGACTTTTGTGGACTCTAGGCTCCTTGGCTTTCATAGGCCCCTTCCCCCTTAAAAATATCATAAATATATATATATATATATATATAAAATATATTTATAGATCTATATTACATATGTAATATGGTATTGCATTTTGGAAATAGATACCATGTATCATAAAAATACATAAAATATCAAGAATATAAACATATATGAAATATTATGTATTTATATATTTTATATATTAAATATTTAATAGAATAAAATGCATATATTTAATGTAATAAAATATATAATGCATTCATATAGATATATATTTATATGTAAGATGAATATATGCTATAGAAAAGATAGTATAATAAACCAAAAATAAAATATAATAACTTATATGTAATTAATAAAATAAAGTATAATACACTTTATATAAAACATATATAATATATGTGAATAATATATATTTATATATAAAATATATATGTTGTGTATTTAAATATTACATATTATATTTTATATAAAATATACAGGCATATACATTCAGGTATAAATATATAAAATATGTATTTCAATATAGAATATAAATATATGTTTTTAAATTTTTATATGACATATATACAATAAAATATATCACATAATACAACAAAACTAATTTGCAATGTGTTTATTACTCAAATTTGTAATTTGTGAATTTGTAATAATTTTAAATAATATATACCATATAATACATAGTATTTAATGTGCAATATATATTAATATACCATTATATTCATTACAATAATACATAATTATAATATATATTAGATATGATCATATATATTACGTATCCAGTGTTTTATGGAAGAAAGGGCTTCGCTCCACAACTACTCTGTCATTGTAGCGTGAAAGCAGCTGTAAGCAACACTAAAGGAATGACTGTGGCTGTGTTCCAATAAAACTTTGCTTATGGACACTAACCTTGGCATTTCATATCATTTTCCTATGTCACAAACTATCCTTGTATCCTTTGTATCCATACAAAACCTGGCAGCGGGTTGGGTTTGACCCCGGAGCCCCAGGCCACTAACCCCTGCTGCAGAGAATGGGGAGAAAGCAGGGATTTTCAAAGGGCCAGGCCCCAGGCGGCCCCCATCATCCCGCTCACTTTCCACTAGCAGGAACCAGTCACAGGGTCCCCTCCCCGCCTGCAGGGAGGTGGGGACCTGGGCGCAGGTGAGTCGTGTGCGGAGAAAGGAATCAGAACGGGTCTCAGTGAGCACGCAGTGGTCTCTGTCCCCACGCTCAGGTGCACACACAGAAGTCGGCCCTCTCTGACCTGGACACAACAGTGTGCAGTTTGCCTCTGGAAGATGAAGCTTTCAGGGCATCCTTGGCTGGGGTTTTCCCAGGGGCGACCAGGGGCCATGAATGGCTCGTTCCCAGGCTTTCTCAGCGTCCCTTTGCCTTGGCCCCCCACTCCCGCCTCTCCCTCTGGGCTGCATGTGCTAGGAAAGCAGCCACATGCCTTCATTTATCCCAGGGTCCACCAGTCAGGCCTCCACTCAGCAAAACACCTGCAGCAAGTCTCAAAATAAGATTGCTTTATAACTTGAATTTAATTAAAGGGGTCTAGTAAAGTGCCCCTTTCCCTCGGCTTCTCTCTCATTTCTCCTTTGCGCGTGTCCGGAGATGGCGTGTTCACCTGTCTGCAGCTCCAGAGAAGAGTCAGAGAATTGCTCGGGGATGAAAAGTCCAAGGTCTTGGTCCAGCTACCCAAGGAAGGACCTCTCCCCGCAACCAATCTTATAAATTGGTTGTGGCTGTTTCCCCTGATTGTCTGGAAACTTGTTTTCCGAAAGTCCTAATTACATTTTCTTGATAAAATATTAAATGAATTGCTTGGAATAATGTGCGGTTTCTCAGGCTGTGATTGATTTAAGACCCAAATATAGCGCACTGCATGAATCCGCTGTGTGCCGTGGAGCTGGAGCCCTTATAAACAATGCCAGGGAAGACAGTACGTGTGATGACTGACTCAGAATAAAAGAAAACTGGAAACCAGGACCCAAGACAACACTGAAATATAAAGAACTCTAAATTACAAGGTACCACGGCATGGGCTGGTGAGTGCTCTATAATTCAAGATGTTATAGCTAGAATGCTAATTCTGCCCACTCTCGTGCTATCTAATCCTCTGTCCAGGAGGAAAAAAAAAAAGACAACCCAGCTACGCTTCTATCAATTTATTACTGATTTTTTTCTATTTCAAAAAAAAAAAACAAAACAGGTGTTCGGTCTACTAAATGTCTCAGGTATGAGTTGCAGTTTGAAAATATCTTGCTAATCTTAACTCTACACCTGGAAGGCAATCCCAGCTGTGAGAACTAGTCGGAGAGTAAATCTTATGGTGGAGATACAGGTTGAGGATCACCTAAGTGAAGGAGGTGCAGGGAGCCATGGACGCAGAGGTCGGGGCGCCAGGGTCAGTGATATCTCCTGTATCTACCCGGAACTCCTTCCTGTTGGCGGCACACCAGCGTGGCCCATTGGCTCCCGATGGCTCCAGCAGAGCTCTCCTGGATGCGCCCCTTCTCCCCCGTCCCGCCCCCCGCCCCATCACACGCCAAAGTTGTAGACTTCCCTTTCTACCTCTTCACTATCCGCTGAACAAGGCTACTTCTATTTTCATTCTCCCCACCCTGGTCTCAATGCCCATCTTCTCGCTACATTTACTCTCGTTACCATCCAACCTGGCAATGCATTAGAACCAGAGGTCGCTTTGGATTGCAGATCTGATCCAGACAAGCCATTTCTCGGCTTTGACTGACTCAGTGTCTTCCTCCCATCGCTCTCGGGATAAAGTAGGGTGACCGGACACCCCCGTTTGCGCAGGATGGCCTCCGTTTAGGCCCGTTGTCCCATCATAGACATTAGCAGCACCCACATTTACTCTCTCAGGTGTCCCTGTTCCAATAATACACGTTTTGATCATCCTAGCTTGTGCCCGGTATCCTTACTGTAGCTTCCCCTTCAGCCTCCCTGCTTGCTCTCTGCCCTGCAGATCTCTGCCCTGTAGACACTCGGGTCTTCCACAAGTGCTTTAAAATTATATACTCCTTCCTGACATAGGTGTTGCTTCCCCCTCTGAAATGCTCTGTGCCTCCCCACCCACCCTTTCCAGATGTTTGCCTCAGTCTTAAGCAGCCGCCAGGATAAAACTTCCTCAACCTCCTGGTCAGCTTCTCCTATTACGTGTTTAACCCATTGCCCTTATTCTCAGCATTCACCACACTCGACTAGCTACACTAGTTTTTTATAAGTATCCAGCATTTTCTTCCCTGGAGCGTAAGTTTGGTGAATGCAGAAAACCACACAGGCACTGCTTGTTGATGTCCCTGGGTCTGGCACATAACAGACGTTCAGTAAATATTGACCAAATAAGTGAATAAGTGAATGAAGACACGAAGACTTGAAGGAATAGATGGTTTTAGCACCAGGTGAAAAAATATAACTATACGTCATCTATAAATGGAGAACATTTCATGAGGACACGACTTGCCACTTTCAGGAAAGGAATACTCAAGTGTATACGTACAAAGGGGTTCATCTACGGGGCGCCTGGGTGGCTCAGTCGGTTAAGCGACTGACTTTGGGCTCAGGTCATGATCTCGCGGTTCGTGAGTTCGAGCCCTGTGTCGAGCTCTGTGCTGATGGCTCAGAGCCTGGAGCTTGCTTCGGAGTCTGTGTCTCCCCCTCTCTCTTCCCCTCCCCTGCTCACGCTCTCTCTCTCTGTCTCAAAAATAAAGAAAAGAAAAATTAAAAAAAATAAAAAAGGGGGTTCATCTGAGAAAAAGAAACATTAAGGACAGCAAGAGGAGGTGAGCGGCTGAGGGACAGGGATGGCATATCAGAAAGGCAAAACAAAACCAAAACTACGTCATACATTTTTTTTTCCTTACCTCTGCAAGAAGATGATGCAATTTAACCAGGTTTCAAAATAACTTTGGGAGCAGGCACACAGCTATGGAAAAGTGAGAGGTGTCGCAACCAACGGTGGGCACCAGAAGAATAAGAGACATACTTCACGCAAGGAATCCCCACATCTTCCACACTGTCCCCAAATCAGCCCCCTCCAAAGTCTCAATTAATTAAGGATTACTCTTAATTCAAGTGAGACTAGAAAGGTGGTTTGTCAGCCAATAGAAAAGCTCCCACGGCCATGCTACACAAACTGAATTTTCACTCGTAAACGTCAATGATCACTCTGAATGCTGTTCGGAAGGTTCCCACTGTTTAGAAGCTGGAAACCCATAAGTAGGGATCAGGACAGCACAATCCAATAGAACTTTCTATAATGATAAAATGATGAGATATTCTACATTTTTACCACCCAGTATGGCATCCATGAGCCACATGTGGCCCTCAAGCACTTGGGATATGGCCACTGCGACTGAGGAACGGAGACTTGAGTTCTATTTCATTCAAATTAATTTAAACGTACATAGCGGCTGCCATATTGAACAGGACACGTTGGGAGACAATAACCAAGTCAAGAGTTGGAGAGAGAGGGTTCTTGAAGAAAGACAAACAGCTGAAGAACAACTGAAGAAAGAAAAAGAGACACATACAGGGCTGTGCTTCAAAGCTAATTGAGTGGCCCTCAGGTGGAGGGGGCAGGGATCAGGGGAGTGGAGAGAGGAGAGGCAGGAAGATGAGGAAGGAAGTCTTTTGCTTTATCATCATCCCTTTAACTGGATAAATCAGCCCTGACAACTGAAATTGGTTTAGTACTAAAACGTGGGCCCCAAAATTTCCTTTAGTCAGTGCGATGGCTCCTAAGCAGATCATCAGGTCAGAGAAAAGGTGAGCCCCTGTGGCCATGGGCAAGCATAAATCAGAGGCCTGGCCATTGGGCTGAAAGGTTAAGACCTCATGGGGGAGGCCGAGTGTTATTTTACTGGTTTGTGGGATGATGGGTTAAGCCAGTTGGAAATTGCTTCGGTACCGTTCCACAACCTCACGGCTGAAACGGGGATGCTTTCAAGTCTATGATGCTGAGTTAAAGTCAGCTGTGCAAAAACTGGCAGATTTAGCAGGCTTCTGTTTTGCGTCCGTCTTTCTCCTTGACCTTCCAACACATCTATCTTTACACCTCTGTGTTATCATCAATAAAAGAGGTATAATAAGGGGGTTGACTTTGCGGTATTTTGAGGACGATTAACCGCAAATGTTAATTTCATACCTGACACAGAGTACCTGCTCACAAAAGTCTGTGTGTCTTAGATCTTCTCTTTAAGGTCCACTCATGAGCTCTTTCTTTTGCCATTACTTTACCCCTGATCTTCAAAGATACTGCAGCTCTCAGAAAGCACAGATATAAAGACACTGTTTCACGATTATCAGCAAAAAGTAGACTTAATCTTGGTTCAAGTGTAGTTGTCACAAAATAGGTCATTATTTCTTCTGATGTGTGACAGCAGAAGTTGCTAAAACTAATGGAAAGAATATGCAATAGATTGCTGATGCCTAAAATAACAGTATTACTAATTATTAATAACTATAACAGTAATCCTCATAAAATAATAAAATGGCCAGAGTAGATAAGACTCCTTATTTGTATTCCCTGCAGGCTGAGGGAAGAAAGCAAAAAGATTATTCCATGTCTGATGCCTCCTATGAGTCAGACTCTGTCCCTTACGGGTGGCATCCCACTCTATCTTCTCCCAGCCTTCTGGGAATTGCTTAGGGCACAGAGGGTCACCAAGCATGTGGCCATGCAAGGCCAGTAAGCAGTGCTAAGGAGTTAAGACTCGGAAAGACGAGCATTGTACTTCCATTGCAAAATATTAAGTAAGGAAATGGCTCCTGTGAACAGAGAAGGACACGGAGGGAAGATTCTGGAACTCAAGCATCGTGGAAGTCTATGTCTTTCGTCTTGTAGAAGTTGCACTCTCTTGTATGTTCACGTATTATCTCAAGTCATCTACGTTCCACCACTTGGAGTGGGAAAAGAATGAAGGTGGGGAGAAGGGCTAGAAGGCTGCTGGAGTAGCTTACACAAGAGTAGCGTGGGGGGGTGGGCACGGGGAGGTTTTGGATCAGCAGTCATAGTGAGGAAGGTTGGGCACATGAGGAAGACACATTGGAGAAAGACGTGGCAATGCACCATCACGATTTCTACCTTTGTTCATTATGCATTAAAATGAACAAAGAAGGGGGCGCCTGGGTGGCTCAGTTGGTTGAGGGTCTGACTCTTGATTTTGGCCCAGGTCAGGATGCCAGGTTTGTGGAACCAAGCCCTGCATCGGGTTCTGCACTGGGCTTGGAGCCTGCTTGGGATTCTCTCTCTCTCTCTCTCTCTCTCTCTCTCTCTCTCTTTCCTTCTTCCTTCTACCCAGAGGTTTTGTTTTGTTTTGTTTTGTTTTTCTCTCTCTCTCTTTCTCAAAAATAAATAAATAAATAGGGGTGCCTGGGTGACTCAGTCAGTTAAGCATCAGACTCTCGGTTTTGTCTCAGGTCATGATCTCATAGTTTCATGAGTTCAAACCCTATGTCAGGCTCTGCTCTGACAGTGCTGAGGCTGCTTGGGATTGCCTCTCCCTCTCCTTCTCTTTCTACCCCTCCCCCACTCACACTGTCTCTGTGTCTCTCAAAATAAATAAATAAACTAACTAAATAAATAAATAGTTTTTAAAAATGTTAGCATTAATTTTTAAAATAAGGTCTGTGCCCAATACTAGGAAAGAAGATAGAGTTAATATGTACATCAGGGGCGCCTGGGTGGCTCAGTCAGTTAAGCGTCCGACTTTGGCTCAGGTCACGATCTCACGGTTTGTGGGTTCAAGCCCCGCATCAGGCTCTGTGCTGACAGCTCAGAGCCTGAAGCCTCCTTCAAATTCTGTGTCTCCTCCTCTTTCTTCCCCTCCCATGCTCATGCTCTGTGTCGCTCTGTCTCTCAATAATAAATAAACGTAAAAATATTTATATATATATTTTTTTTTAATTAAAAAAAACAAAGAAATCAAGGCTCATTGACACTGGCCTGAGCAGGGTCATTTGACCCTCTAGGTGCAGACTGATTGCTGCGATCACAGGACAGGACATGCTGGTTTTCTTGAGCCTTTGGACCCCACCTCTGGAACTAAGGTAAAGTCTATGTTGGCCAAACCACATGACTGAGAAAAACGTGGTAATCTTAGCCTGGGGATAAGGGATGTAGTAGGTTGAATGGTGGACTCCGAACCTCAGAAATCGCATTTGCAAATCTAATTAAGGTAAGATTCTCGAGGTGAGAATATCTTGCATTAGTGTAGGCCCTAAATCCAATGACAAGTGGCCCTTATAGGAGATAGAAAAGGAAAAGGCACAGACACACAGACAAGAAGGCCGTGTAAAATCAGAGCCAAAGACTGGAGTGGTTGCTGCCATTAGCCAAAGCCACCTGGAGCCAGTGGAGATAGGACCTCTCTCCCCAGGGCCTTTGCACGGAATGTGATTCTGCCAACACCTCCATTCCAGATGCCTCGCTTCCACGATTGCAAAAGAATAAATTCCTGCTGGTGTAGGCCACCCAGATTGTAGTAATTTATTACAGCGACCCTAGGAAATTAATTTGGGGTGGGGAGGGGACAAAAGAGACTGTGAAGTATTTATTCAGGAAGAACCCACTAACGAGACCCATTAACAGATGCAAACTACTGAGAACCCATGAAGAAACAACTCACTCACCAAAGAGGCGGTGAGTTCCCGTATTGTGTCAATGACCATAATAGGTACTCACAAGGAATTAATGAACCGAACAGAGTTCCTGTCCTCAAAGAGCCTGTCATCTAACGGTCAGGCAAACATCCAAAGACTGGAAAGCCTCAGCGCAAGGGGACGGAGCCCCAGGAGGGGTAAGCACAGGCCCTGGTGCAAGCACACAGAGGGCTCTCCCGACCCAGCCTCGTAAGGGACAGGGCAGCAGGATCCAGGCAAAGACAGTAGCAAAGCTGCGGACAGACAACTCTGGGTCTGTATCCATCAAGCCGAAAAAGAGTTAAATCACCAAATAAGGAAAGGAAGAGGGACGGGTTCGCTTCTGGTCCTACATCCTCCAGAGACCTTCCAAGTTCCCAAGGAGAAACTCAGCAAACCTTTTCAACTCTCCAGGGAAGCTTTCATCCCTCGCTTCTGCACTCCTGCATCCCACACGTTCAGGGCTCCTCTTGGGGGCACCCCGTGTCCCTGGAGCTCCCCCCGCTTGGAGGTAAACATTCTCCCGGTACACCTTTCTTTTTCTCCATATTTTCTGCACGCCACCACGCTGAGAGTCTCCTTTCCTGACAACCAGATCCGTTAAGGCTGGTTGCCTCCATTTGCCTTGGACACATCTTCTGCATATAGATTGATGAGTTTAATCAGCGAATCAGGAGAAATCCTTGGACATCAATCACTGTCAGCATGCCTCCTTTCTAATGTCTGATTTGCTGCTTCCAGTTATGAAGGCAATAACACTGTTTCTCTGAGAGGTGAGGCTGAGATACCCAAAGTTTTGAATTTGCATTTGGTAGGAAAGTTCTAATAACATTGTTGGGTTTAATCAGTCAGAGAAAGATAGAAAGAGAGAGCAAGAAATGGGGAGTGGGCGGGGGTGGGGGGAGGATGGTCTTCTCTCAAGGGTCAGGGTTCTCCACACTCATCATGCCCCTGACCACATTACTCAAGATCCATCCAGCCTGAGGAAGAAGATCACATTAACAGTTCATTTAGGATCTGAGGGAGCGTGTGTCCTATCCCCTTCTTTCCACACTGACATCCTCTTATCTGTCATTCAGCCTTAGGAAGCATCCTGGCAAGACAGGGCATATGAGATCCTTCTCTCTCTCTCTCTCTCTCTCTCTCTGTCTCTCTCTGTCTCTCTCTGTCTCTGTGTCTCTCTCTGTCTCTCTCTCTCTCCCCTCTCTCTCTCCCATCTGTTGGAATAAGTCTTTCTACAAGTCTTTTTCAAAGAGAAATAGCATGATGCTGTGCAAGGTCTACAGCCCTGGGCTCTCAGCTGCCCTGTTGCGATGGCTTTCTCTGAATCTTGATGATTTCAGATGCACGGCCTCTAAAATCCCCCTGCCACGCACCCACTCTCACCCCACCTGCAATCTAATGTTGTTCTGCAAAACCGGAAAATGGGGCTGATTTTGCAACAAGAGTTCAAAACCCTCGTGCTGAGATGTCTTCAGTAATTCACTGACTAAGCCATGCATCCAAAAAAACATGTATCAACTGTCTACTATATGATAGATACTGTTCTAGGTTCTGAGGAAACAGTGACCATTAAAACTGCTCTGTGCTCATAGAGGTCATATTCTATCTTCATAGGCCCTCCATAATCTGGACCCAATATAAGTTTGAATTAATTCATTGAGGTATAACAGGCACCTGGGTGGCTCAGTCAGTTAAGCGTTCAACTCTTGACTTCAGCTCAGGTCATGATCTCATGGTTGTGGGATCGAGCCACGTTCCTGCTCTGTGATGGGCATGAAGCCTGTTCGGAATTCTCTCTCTTCCTCCCTCTCTGCCCTCCCCTGCTCACACTGTCTCTCACTCAAACAAAAATTTTACTGAGGTCTAATTTACATTAAGTATGCAACTATTTTAAGCACAGCCTAGTGAGGTTGGAGAAATCGCCACTATCATGAGGACATTTCCATCGCCCTAAGATTCTCTCGTGCATCTTTTCAGTTGCCCAACACTCGGCCTTAGGCCACCGTGACTTAGTTCTCAGCCATGCTAGATAGCTTTGCCTTTTTCCAGAATGCCAGATAACAGAAATGCACAGTACACACCATTTGTGTCTGGCTACTTTGACTAACGTAATGTTTTTAGATTCCCCCTTGTGGCATTAAATATTAGCGCTTTACTACTCTTTATACTGAGTAATCCTTTGTATAGGTACATCACAATTTGTTTACACATCGATGCAGGCATGGGTTCTTTCTGGGTTTCAGTTATTATTCAGAATACAGCTGCTACAGGTGTGCTGAACAGGGACACGTGTTTTTTAGTTATCTTGGATAAGTTCAGAAAATAAGATTTGCTGGTAAGTGTGTGTTTAAACTTTATAAGACACTTAGTATTGTCTGTCTTTTAAATTTTAGCCATCTTTGCAGATGTCTTACAATATCTCCCTGTAGTTTTAATTTGTATTTTCCTGATGACTAATGGGGAGCTTCTTTTCATGAGACCATGGGATCTCTGTATACGGTCATTTGTGAAATATCTGTACAAACCTTGTACTCATCTTTAAAGTGAGATGGTCATATTGTCAGTTGCCTTTTAGGTGGGTTGGTTGTTTCCTTTGCTGTGCAGAACTTTTTATCTTGATGAGGTCCCAATAGTTCATTTTGTTTTTATTTTCCCGGCCTCCGGAGGTGTTACATGCTAAGCAATGAATCACTGGGTTCTACTCCCGAAACCCATGCCACGCTGCATATTAACTAACCTAAACTTAAATAAATAAATTTGTAAAACGTGAAGTGGTCATTTTATTGTAATTTGTTGTGGGTGTCCCTATTGTCTGGATAGCAGTTCTTTATCAGATATATGTATTGTGTGCATTTTCTCCCAGTGTCTGCCTTACCTTTTAACTTTCTTAATGATTGGTTTCAAAGAACAGATGTTTTTAAGCCATCACTGTTTCCCTCTTACGGTTTGTCGGTGAGATCTTCGCTTACCTTATTTGCAAATACTTTTTTTCTATGTTTCTTCCAGAAGTGTTATATTTTCATAGTTTACACAGATTTCTACGACCTACGGCAAATTTAATTTTTGTTTCTGGTGTGAGATGAACATCAAAGTTTTATTCCTCCCCAAGTTCCAAAACTGTTTTGGTAGCACTGTTGGTTAAAAGGGCTGTCCTTTCCTTATTCAGTCCTTTGTTGGAAATTATTTGATGAACTGTGTGTGTGTGTGTGTGTGTGTGTGTGTGTGTAGTGTAGAGGGGTTATTTCTACTTTATCCGTTCTGTTCCATGGATCTAGACATCAATCTAGATGTCTGTCCTCACATATTTATTTCATCTTCATTTTTGAAAGGTCTTTTCTATGGATACAGAATTTTGGGTTGATTTACTTTTCCTGTCAGTGTTTAAATATGTCATTCTGTTGTCTACAGGCTTGCATAATTTCTGACAAAAACTCATTATTTTAAAATCTGCCTCTTTGTATGCAAAGGTTTTTATTCTTAGGGAGCTTTTTGAAAAATAAAGCTTTAAAAAATTTTTGGAATAGTTTTAAATTTACAGAAGTATCGACAAGATAGTACAGAGTTCCTGTATATCTCACGTTTAGTTTCTCCTATCATTAACATCTTACATTAGGAGGCTAAATTTGTCACAATACATGAACCCATATTGATACATTGTTATTAACTGAAGTCTGTATTTTATTCCTCATTTTCTCCTCATTTCCTTTTTATTTTCATGTCCCTGGATCCTACCCAGGGCACCATATTACATTTAGTCTTTATGTTTTTTTAAGCTACTCTAGAATGTGACAGTTTCCCCAACTTTCCTCGTTTTGGATGACCTTGACAGTTTTGAGTACTAGTCATATATTTGTAAAATCTCTTAACCTGGGATTTGTCTGAAATTTTCCTCGTTACAACCATAAGTTTTGAAATTTTGGAAGGAAAACACAGAGGTAAAGTGTCATTCTTACCACGTTATATCAAGAGAGTGTCCATATCCTCAACATGACTTGTCCCTGTCAATGTTGACCTTGCTCTCCTGGCTGAGATAGAGTTTGTCAGGGATCACTCTGGCTTCCTCACAGTCCGTAAATGTTGAGTCTCTTCCCATAGATACTTCAGACACCCCACGTCCCCCCAGAGCAGTGCTGGGGGTGAGTGCACGTTGCTGCAGTTCTGTGTCCTTGGCATCCTATGGATCTGCCCTCTGAGAGGCCCGCATCCTTTCTGCGTGCCATAGTTATGGAGAGGAGGCCTCCTCACTTTCTGCTTAGAGTCCAAACACCACAGCATTTTCTGTCAAAAGTTCTGACTTCCTGTAAAAAAATCATCTCAAGATACTGCTCTACCTAAAATGCCTCAATATGTTTCCTTTTTATTGAGGATAAAGTGCAGAATAACTACTTATAGCCTGCAAAGCCCTGTTTGGAGGCATCCCTGCCTATCTTACCTCAATTTGCCCCAATTCTCCATAGCATGTGTATCCCCTGCAGGCCTGAAGTCACCAATGGGACAGGGAACATGAAGGCTTTGTTTACTTTTAAGAGCCTAGCACGCTGCCTGCAACACAGTAGATTATGTTGGTTAGTAGGGTCCCTGTCTCTCTTTTTTATCAGGAAATTTGAAGTTAGTTTATCCCAAGATTGGTTTGTCAGCTCAGTGAAATCTCCAGGAACCCACTATGCCCCATCCTTCCTCTCCACCATGGTTAGCATGATGGCTTTTCATGCCTAGGCTTGTTGCCTCATGGTTCCAAGATGGCCGCCACAGCTCTCAGTGTCATATCCCCGCATAAGCACAGCCAAAGGTAGAAAAGAAGGGCTGACTAGGGTGAGAAATGGCTCTCCTCATGAGCCCCTCTCCTTTCATCAAGGAAGAATCCTCCTTCCCAAAAGCCATTCAGTAGATTTCTCTTTATGTCTTATGATCTATAATTGGGTAACTTGCCACTCCTAGCCACAAGGATGGCTGGAGATAAGTGAGGCAAAAGGGGTTGGGAGTAAATGCAGGCAAACCAGTCACGAGTGTCTGACGTAGGGTGCTCAGAAATATGGGGGTTGTATGAGCAAGTGATGCGTTTGTCTGAAGACACTAGTATTGAGCACAATCTGTTGAGTCACTCATGTCCAACCCTGAGGCCAATCCTTTATCTCCCTTTGACATCTGAAGCTCATAAAGGTCCAAAGTCACAGAATTAGTGAAGTGCTGATATGTGACCCGGTCTGCCTGCTGTCATTTCATGAACGCAGCATCCCTGTAAGATACCTTAGCAATAGGAGGCTGAGATCCCACCGTCAGGTTGAAACTCACTGCGGTCAGACTCTCTCAGAGCTACCAGCCTCTGCTGAAGCAAATGGACACTTGTGAGACAGAAACTCCAAGCTCTGCAACGGCTCAGGGTTTCCATTCAGAGCTGCTTCTTTCATTATTATTAGTCAGTTATAACATATTTCTGGCACCAGCCAACGACTTATTAAATGCAACTCACTGGGGTTGCTCGTGCAATTTATGTTTTTAATTTTGTAAATAGTGCCGAGTTGCTATGGTCCAAAGAGGGGTGTGGGCTTAGACATAAGCAAATATAGCCTTTGGTTACGTCATGCCATAGCTGAAAAATATGGCTTTGTTCATCAAATGATGGTGCTGACAGCTGCATTGCAATGGCCATTGAATTATATCCACTCACATAAAGGGAGAGATAAAAGGCATCAGTAATGTGTGGCATATGACATGCACACACATGTACACGCACCCAGGAGGCACAAATGTGAGCCCCCTGACACGCTCGGAGCCACACATTCCAATACAAACACAGTCATGCCCAGAAATCTGGCTCTCTTCTGTCATCTTACGGAATCCCCTTCACTTCCTTTTTTTTCTGCTACTGACAAGATTTTGGCCAGTATGATTTCAATTTGAGTGCCGTCTTCCAAGCCACAGATGTAAGTAAGAAGAGAATAAAGCAAGATGTAAATCGTCTATCGTAACTATAATAATTAGAAAACAACAGGCCTTAGGTCTCTTATCACACTGTTAGATAAGATATTGTTAGGTATTTTATCCCCTTGTGGATTTTCATTAGTGAAATACGAGGTCTTGGCACACTGTTGTGAGGACGGGGGTGGACGGGATTTGAGTAGGGTGGGGGGAAGGCCCTTGTTTAACGTGACTATGGTAGATTCCTTGCGACAATACACACATTTCTTCCTTTTGTCAGCAATCTGCGTGCTTTGCGGCATAACTTCACCTCACCCTCGCATTCTTCGATTGGGATTGTCTGCTCTACTCCTGAGCTCAGACTTCTGGAGTTGTCTGTGACTGGTTTTGGACAATGGGATGTTGGGAAATTAAAAGCAAGCTCAGACTTTTCAAAAAGCTCTTGCCCACTTCTGCTTCCTCTCTTCCTCCTCTGCAATCACGAGATCATGGCCGGGCCAGCCTTCTAGGGCAGAGCCAGGATGCTCCAGTTGTCCTGGCCAAGGCCAACCTAAACCAGCTGACAGCTGGCTGACCCCAACCTGCAGCTTACGGCCGATGCTTGAGTGAGCCCAGCTGAGACCCGAAGCCACCCAGCTGCCCCATAGAATTGAGAACAACAATAAATGTTATTTCAAACCACTGAGTTCAGGGGCAGATTTGACAATCATTGACGGGGAAACATAGCTGGCTATAGACCTGGGCTTAATTACCCAAACTCCTGATTTCAAAGAAGTGATTTTCCCCCAACACTCCAGTTTTACAGAAGGAGACACTGAGGTGAGGTGAAATTGGGCCATTTAATGCCATACAGGCAGGTAAAAGCACTGTTGTTCATTTTAAAGACTGACTTAATAATTCAAGAGTATATCCTAAGAATAGCACCTTCTTTTCAGCATGAGAGGACAGGTCCACATCTCTATGGCATGTGGAACTCAGGAGGAGCTTACTAAATCCACCATTCGTGGATGGCAGCGTGATGTTGCCACCAGGTCCCCTACCCCATCAGATGGCTTCCTATCTAAGCCAGATCCTCCCAGGCTCACCTTTCCCACCCCCAACGCCTACTCTCTACAGCAGCGGTGAGGAGCCTCTGACCCATATCCTCCACCCCTGATAGTCAAGCCAGCCCTGCTGCCTCTCCCCAGTCATCCGTGGATCCTTCTCCCACAATGTCTGAGTAGAAGCCCTTGTCACTTCACCTGGTCTCCACCATGTGCAGGGTACTCATCAGGCCCAGAGGTGGGGAGATGATATAACTCGACCCTCATCCTTCTCAAGAATGCAGCCCACCATTCCAGTTGTGATGGTTCAGCCCTGATTCAGGTCTCAAGCCCACCTCCCTCCTGTCAGTTTCCCTCTATACCCTGTGCATCAGGAAAGGTCACTTTTAACTCCTAGATGTAACCCAAATGCTAGACCTCAGTACATGGTCTTCTCCGCCCAAGGACTCCCTACTTGTAACCGTCCGTGTTCCACCCATATGCTAATATCTATCGGCAGAACAGAAATGAATCCAGTATTTCTACCTTTTCCCATAAAGCTATGCCCTTATGCTCCCCCCAAATCCCCCCAAGGTGTCATTGGGACGCCTTGGTGCACACACCATTGTTCCGCACTTTCATCATTTGTTACTATGATAATTACACTTGCCTTATACTCGAGGGAATCAAGAGTTGGAGACCTTGTCTGTAGCCAATATCATGATCCGGCATTGGGTACGGTTAGGAATGAAATACTGAACTGTTGACATCCTAAGTCAGGGTCCTTAACTCTACATCAGGTCATTTGCTATTTGCAAATGAGTTGACACCAGGCCACCTCCGGGAGTTTAAACAAGAGTGGTCCTTACTGGGATGAAGGAAAGCCTTTTCTGTGAGGTTTGTGGCCAGACACTGAGCCTCTGCAACTACAGTCTGGCCAGGTCTCACCGGCTTTGCTGGATTTTTATCACTGCCAGCCGTCCTCTCCCTGACTCTGAGGCCATTTCTATTCTCTGAAATCTGAATCAAAACAGAACACAATGAAACAGTGAACTTTTGTCTCTTATTTGACACCCTTTTCTCTCCTGCCCCCCACAGATCAGGCCACTGGTTCCCCAGAAACTGGGATAAGATTCTATTTTTTTTTTTTACCTGCACTCCACATACGTAGCTGCATTTCCCAAACATTTCAGAACAGCCTGAAATTCGTAGCTTCTACAGGCCTTCCAGCCTGGTGAGTGCATGTGCATACAGGGCTCCAGGCAATGTATGTTACCATTTGATGAAGTATATATTTAGAATGCTTAATATGCATATTAATTAACTCATAAATAGCAGTGACTTTTTAAGAGCAATTCCATTCCATTGTTTAAAAGGCATCTTTGTGAATTCTGAAGATAAATCACAGTGACACATGCTTTCCTTTAATTCCATATGCCGGAAACAAGTCCTGCCATATCATGGAATGATGACTGTCCAGATTTCAGATTTGCATCACATGAATGCAAAGCATCAGCCCTCTCACACAATGTCCTTTTTATCTTGTGGTGCAACTTTCCAAGCACCCAGATGCAGAGATTTTTATATATGGAATTCAAGTGCAAGCAGACTTTAAGGCCATGTTAGAAAGCACGGAGTTCTTGGGGTGCCTGGGTGGCTCAGTTAGTTAGTTAGCTGTCTGGCTCTTGATTCCGGCTCAGGTCATGATCTCACAGTTGTGAGATCGAGGCCCATGTCAGGCTCCATGCTGAGTGTGGAGCCTGCTTGGGATCCTCTCTTCCTCTCCCATTGCCTTTCTCTCAAAAAAAAAAAATGAAAAAGAAAACAGTTCTTGAACCCCAAACACAATCCTAACCTCTTTCATATATGTCATATTTATTTCTCTTGTTTAATTAAAAAACTATCGGGAAGTTCTTATATTCTCAATTAATTTACACAAGAACTGGGTCTCAGAAGCTCAAGTGACCTGCATATAGCCATGTGTCTTCTGGTAGAATATTCAAGATTCAAACACAGCACAATGCAATTCTAAAGACCATGTTGTTTCTATGCCAGTGAATTGACTGTAATGAATGCTTTGAAAGAAAGATATCTCAAAGACGGAGAAGCCTGTATCTGAGAGAATGAATTCTCCAGGGGAACAGAATCAGTAGGACATACACACACACACACACACACACACACACACACACACATACACACTTAGTTATTTCAAGAAACAGGTACATACGGTGATGGACGCTGGCAGGTCTGAAATTTGTAAGGCCGGCTGATGGTCTGGAAACTCAGGAATCATTTTCCTCTAGGGGAACCTTAGGTTTTGCTCTTAAGGCCTTTGCCGGATTAGAGGAGGCCTATCTACATTATCAAGGATAATCTCCTTTACTTAAAGTCAACCAATTGCAGGCATTAATGACATCTACAAAATATCTCCATAGCAACACCTAGATTAGTGTTTGTATAAATAACTAGGTGTTCTGGTCCTACCTACCAAGTTAACGCATAAAACCAAGCAGGGCCCCAGTGTTTAAGCCTAAATTCCTGACCCTCATAATAAGTTCCTGCAGCTTTGTGATAAGCCCAGAAAGACCAAAATTCTATCTGGTCACCCTCTATGGAAAACATGCAAATAAACAAGTCCTAAACAGCTTTATTTATACATTTAACTATTTTAATGAGGAATTCTTTGAGTATCTACTTAGCCCTGCACTGGTCTTGATGGAAAAAAGGAGGTCAGGGAATATAGAATTAAAAAACATTCTCTGCTTGCAGATAAATCTGTTTAATTGGAGAGATAAGAAAGCCATCTTGGAGAAAAGTTGCTTGTATTTTTTTTTTTTTAGTTGAGTATTATGGTCATATCATCAGTGAACGAAATTTGCAATTTACTTGTATTTTAATAATTTTTTGGAGATTTCTTTTATTGCCTAGTAACTATTCAAATATTGAGGGGGTTCACTGAGTGTGTAAAAAATGTATCTTGGTCTCTTGAATATATATATTCATAAGTATCTATATGTGTGTGTAGGTGTGTTCATATACACTACACATACATTATACACACACACACATATTACATATCTGTGGGTGTTTGATATAGCATCTTAATTGTGGTAATTCAATATGGTATTTCCATATTTATTTATCTCTACCTCTATATCTGAAAAATATTAGCATTTCCTACTATGAGTATATATTTGTCAATTTCTCCTTCCATCCCTAACAGGATTGCTTTATATTTTTTGGACCTATCCTATTAGCTGTATAAAAGTTTATGCTTATTATATCTTCTTGGCATAGTGTATCTTTTAATTATAAGAAATATCCCACTCTGTCCTTTTAACACTTTTCATCTTGAATTTTTTAACCTATATTAATATCACTATAAGATACATTGTATTTTTATCTGAAATATGTTTTTCACACTCTTCTTTTGAAACACTTTGTGCTCCTTTGTTTTAACTGCATGAAGTATTAACAGTAAGTCAAACTTTGTTTTTGTACTTTGTTTTTTATTTTAACTCGGTCCTGTCTCTCTGTTTCTGGAGGTAAATTTAATTTATTCACATCTCTTGTCATTACTGATAGATTTTGAATTGCTTCTCTTTCCATTTTCTTTGGAGTACATTTAGTTATCTCTTTTTGGTTTTTATTTCTTGTATTTTATGATTTTTCCCACATAAAATCTCCTCTACAAAGAATGGCTTATCGTTGTAATGGGCATATGTACAAACATGCACACACATTTGCCTATATTTTGTGTGTATATCTTATGTCCTAGTTAAACAAATAATTCAGAGAAGGATAAGATATAAACCTTGAAGTCTGCTGGTACCAATAGGACTGAGTTCCATATATGAACCTGAGGAGTGATGAGTTCTCTGGAATTTATGTGATATCATTTGCATTAATGGCCCAAATTCTTTTTTTTTTTTTTAAATTTTTTTTTTCAACGTTTATTCATTTTTGGGACAGAGAGAGACAGAGCATGAACGGAGGAGAGGCAGAGAGAGAGGGAGACACAGAATCGGAAACAGGCTCCAGGCTCCGAGCCATCAGCCCAGAGCCCGACGCGGGGCTCGAACTCACGGACGGTGAGATCATGACCTGGCTGAAGTCGGACGCCCAACTGACTGCACCACCCAGGCGCCCCAATGGCCCAAATTCTTTATCCTTTCTGTATCCATACCCCTTGCAATGTTACTTTTGAGATCCTCCCACTAACAGTTGGGGTATGTTTCAACCACATGACTTATTTTGACTAATGGGATGTCAGCATTTGTGATACAAGCAAAGATCTGAAAAAGCGCTTGTATATTTATGCTTCTTTTTTTTCTCCTTGGCTTTAATCATGAGAACATGTCCAATTAGATGTCCAATCCAATCTGATGAAAATGATACATGTGGGGCAAAGTTTTACCATTTGTCCCAGGTGAAGTTGTTCAGAAGGAGCCAAGAGCCAGTTTGGCATTGAAGAAGCCTAGCAAAGACTAGAATAACTCTCCAGGACTAGAGTCTTGAGAATAACTTAGACAGTAAAAAGACCATCAGCTAGATAAATACTTATTTTATCAGAGTAAGAGTTTCTAGAGTGGTTGGCTACAGAGCATTTCTGTGGCAATTGATAACTGCTGTAGCAGGTATGCAAGAAAGTGAATTTGTCATGAGCTTGTAAAAAGATCAGTGTCTCTAAGAATATCAAAAAGCGACATTCAGAATACTAAAAATCAACTTAGATAACATTATGGTTTCTTGAGATCAATTATAAAGGTAAAATGAGACTTCTTTACATACAAAAGGATGGGAATATGTTTTTAAACCCCACGATGCCCTATATGGTTAATTTTCACAACCCAATATTTTCATTTCAAGTTGCATAAGGCAGATATTGTACTTTATTTCAAAATGGAATGCATTTTTGAAATTTTAACTTAAAAAATAATGTGGTCTTAGAAAGAAAATTTCAGATCTTAATTGCAGGAATTACTTGGAAGTCATAACTTGGGAGTAAATTCAGAATTTCCACATCCTATCAATGCCATACTTGATTCAGTAATACTGAAGGAACCTCAGGTAATGAATTATGTATTTATCCATTCACTCAATAAACATTGACTGAGAACCTACAAAGGATTAATAATTCCATTGATGCCAGGTTTTTACCTTGATATAAACTATACCTTCTCCAAGCACTTACTTCACAATTTGGGCCGAGAGTTATGTGATTCAGGGAAGCTTCATCTGGATTTACCCTCTGTTCCTGTCCAAGGCTTCTGTCTGGAGACATCATCTGCCTCCTTGCATTTGTAAGTGTTGCTACATCATCCAGGAACCTGCTCTACTATGTCTCAGAACACTGCTGATCTCTTTTCAAAATTCTTCAATGGAAGCTTCTCACTAATCACTTTCTCCTGTGGATTTCATCTATGCCTAACATATATTTCTATTGTTCAAATATCTTAACAACGAAATATGTTTCTTTTCATCTATTTATCTAACACTAGTCTATTAGCTTCTTAGAAAAGGGAACTATAGAATGTATGCCTTAAAAAACAACCACAAAAAGTAGGTGGTTAATAAGTTTTTGATAAGCTGAACATTTACCATTGTGTGCTAAGCTATGAGATGTAGAATCTCTAAAACTTTCTCCCCTGTAACTAAACATGTTTTCTGTTCCTTTACAAAGTCATGGAGGGAAAACTGAAGAGACAATAAGGTCTCTTTCTGTGGATCCCAATCTAACCTCGCCTAGCCAAAGCTTCACAAACAGAAGTTCCTACAGAAATGAGACATTGGGAGAGCATGGTGTGGATATACCTCACATACTTCTTAATTTCTAAGTAACAAAATTTTTTTTGCAAAGGACAAAAGTATACTTTTGTATACATATATACTTTTGTGTATATATATATACACACATACACACACATATATACATACATAAGTATATATATGTGTATATATATATACATACATAAGTATATATACATATATATATTCATATTCTCACAAAATAGTAACATGCTATACAATGTGTATATATTTTAACTACAATATACTATATATAATACATACACACACACATATATATAGTACATTGTACACACACACACTGTATATTATGTTACCATTTGTTGATAGTAGATAATTTCAAGATTTTTTAATTTATTAGAATACAAATAATAATAATAGAATAGACCAATAGAATGCTCTTCTGGGGGGAAAAAGTTGATGGGAGTCTCCCAATGACCCACAGTTAAAGAGAACCATGGTGTTTCAGCACCACGGACAGTGGTACACTCGCTCTGGTGTTCCTAAGACTAAATATGGCATCTATAGCTCCAAGTTAAATTTGCTGCTGTGGTGGAGGATGACCACCACTCCAGGAGGAGAAAGGAAAGATAACCTTCACACTAGGGCAACTTGACTTCCATATCAAAGGCAGCATACCTCTAAAGCAGAGAGCCTGTGTCTACAAAGCAGACACCTGATTGTGTGTGCTGTTGTAGCCAAATGGCAAGGGAAACCCTATCACTCGCAGAATCCCATTTTTTTTTAAATTAGCCGGGACGGGTTAGCTATGAGGCCTACATTTAGACCTTAAAATAAACAGTGGATTCCAAATAGTATCAACACAATGAGGAAGTGTTGCACAATATCTCTGTGGAAGAAGCTAACTCGGTGAAAACCTAAGTCATAAAGCGACTCTAGAAGAGTTCAGAGGAGGAAGAGAGCAGCTAGAGGTGAAGGCCTGGGTGAAGGGTGAATAAATTGCAGGATATGAGCTGGGTGCCAATTCCTGACAGTATGGCATTTGAGGGAGCCCCTGGCCACGCACATAATGCATGGCATAGCATGTGGCATCATAGCAAAAGGTGGAAGCAGAGGTGCTTACCCCTAAGGCGAATGACTTACTTGACCTAGCTCATCTTTTCTTTCAACTTAATTTGGCCTAAGTCCTTAAATTCTACCCCATGCTTTTCTCACCTCCTTGGATAACCTTCCTAGAACATGGCTAGATTTACCCACTTCAACCTAATCAGTTTTCCTACTTCTGGTAGTTAATCCATTCATGTAGGTACTCAACAAATGTTTATTTAGCACCTAATAGATGCCAGAATCTCTTCCATTCCCTAAAAGACTTCTCAAACCACTCGATTGTCTTGTTCATTGTTCATTCATCTATTAAACCCAATAATTGTTTTGAGCACTGGTGTTAAGTGCTATCTCAGGCCCAAGGTTACAAAGATGAAGGAGACATAAGCTGTGTCATCAAGGAGCTTACAGTTGAGTGAGACAAGTATGGAAAAGCCATCACACCACAGTGTGACAAATCACTCAATAAGGAAAGGGTACTATGGGGACACAGAGGGAAGAGCAATTACCACCAGTGAGGATTCTGGAAGGTGCTTCAACTTCAAACATATATAGAACATTTCACATATGGTCAAAATTATTCTGGGCATGTTCACTCTTTAATCCTCACAAAGGCCCTACGAGGTTGACGAAGAAAAAGGGAAACTGAGACTCACAATGTTTCACTCCCATGCCCAAGTCATGCAAGTGGCGAAGCTGGGACTCGACTCCATTGCATTTAGAATCAGTCTTTTTCAATTCAGCCTGGCCCCCTTCCAAAAGGCTCCAGAGCGGGTGGCATTTGAGTAGAGCCTTTGGAGAGAACAAGTGGGACTTTGTCATGGTGCCACCTGTGAAGTGGCAGAGATGATGAGGAAACCAAGCCAGGTGAGGAGCAGCCCCTGGCTGCCACCCTCAGGGGATGTCTAGCTATTTCTGTGATGAGGACGCATGTGCCCCAGGGTGGTTTCCGTGGCAGCATGAACCCCCCTGATGCCCTGACCCATCTTTGCCTGTCTCATTCTTCTTCGTAATTGGACCGGCTGCTGCTCACTGCTTACCTGATTAGTGGGTTCACTAACCCAGCAGAAATGGGATCTAAGAGGATTAAAATGTGAAAAAAAAAAAAAGATAATACAAATGGAAAACAGCAGCTTCTCCAGCCGAGCTTTGGATTAGAAGTTGAGAAAGTGAATCAGAAAATTAAAAAATATGAAGGACAAGGTTAAAATGGTGATTGGGAGGAGTCCTTTTGTAGCCAAGCGTCCTTGCATGCTATTGTTTCTGTCTTGTGTAAGTTCTCCAGAGAAAAGTACAAATGCCTTTGCGTGGCTTTCAGGGGCCACCTAGGATCTGGGTACAGCCTTGCTTTCTGATCTTATTCCCCACAATCTCCCTTCCCTGTGTAGATCTCCTCATTTATCATCTTTGAGTCTTTGCTCCCACAGGTTTCCTTCCCCAAATTCATGTCTCTGCTATCATTACGTCCCCAATTTCTTCTCTTCCCTCTCCCTGAAATGCAGCCTCCTTTCAAAGTCTTCCACCATTTCTCTGTGGGAGCCATCTCCCTCCCGAAGCCTGTTGCACATTGTCTATCTTGTCAATTACTTAGCACTTTGCTGCCTGCAAAGAATGCAACTTATACATTTTCTCCCTTGGTGGGCTGTGAACACAGAGGGCTGGAACAACACGCTCCTCCATGAAAATGACCTTCTACTGGCATTTACAAAAGTCTCTTTGTATGAATGGGGGGGGGGGTGAATGAGCCAGTGCATCAAGCACAACAGTGAATCCTCTAAGCATTGCTTGATTATGTTGCTTCCTGGCTTAAAGCCCCTCTGGGCACCCTAACCTCCAAGGATGAGGCTGAAACACAGCATCCCTAAGGAACTAGCCTCACGTCTCTCCCCCCACCTCCTGTGCCATGCCCCCTCCCCAGCCACCCTTCTCTGGGCGCTCCTAGGCCCCATGTGAGCACGCCAAAAGCACTCCACATGCTTGATTTGCATCCTGCCAAACTCTGCCTGAAATCACATTTCCCAACTCATCTTCCCCTCCTCTTTTCATGGAAAATTATACTCATTCCTTATGATTCAGTTTAATTATCACATTTTCTCCCAAAGCCCTCCTGGATACCTCCAGGGCTAGTAATCCCTTCTTTTGTCATGCTCTTTGCCCAAATATCCATTTTAGCAGTTTAAGACAGCATCAGAGTTTCTGCTGTTTTGTTTTACGTGTGTTTCTGTTGTTCGCATTCTACACATCTGTTGCCCACGCTTACAATGGGCTCTTGCAGGGCAAAGGCTCAGTAATTTTCCATCATGGTGATGGTTACCATTGATTAAGCTTTTACTGTGTGGTAGGCCCAGTCCTCACACACGTGATCTCATACGATCGCCATAGTAGGAATACTAGGATGGCATCATGCACGTGCACATGAACGCTCATCCACATTGATCTAGACTCACAGTCTGTGCTTGTAAGCATGGCATTGCAGCGTCTGCCTTTGTGACTTTCATCAGTACAGACCTGGGTGGAGGGATGTCCTTGCCGCCCACCACATATTCAGAGTGGAAGAACAGACATAATAAACTAATTCAACCCTTCCTAGCACTTACCACGCACCAAGTGCCCTGCTGAGGGCTTTATAAACATTACCACATGAAATCCCCCTAATGTCTCAACAAGGAAAATGCTATTATTTCCGTCACTTTAGAGATGAGGAGACCAAGGCTCGGAGGAGGCTAATTAATTTTTCCAATGTCATGTGCTACGAAGGACAAAGTCCAGACCCAGACTCTGGTCTTCAGACTTGAGTACTGAGATTTTTACCCTTTCATCAACCCATCTGGGTTGCAATTTGGTTTTGCCCAATTGTTGAAATATTTTAACTAAACATTTAGGAGATTTCATAAGGCAATCACAACCTCAAATGAGGTCCCCCAGAAGCTCGGCTGATGGCCACCTAGGCCATCCACCAGAGGAGAGGAACCCCTGTCTCAGCCTGAGTATCCCATCCCATTGCTAAGAGAACCTTCACCCAACAGAAAAGAGTTTGCCCACACGCTCCCATCCCCAAGAGGAAGGTTAAGACTGCCCATCTGCTTGGGTGCCCTGAGCAAATTCAAAGTACAGATACGGGGCCAGGAGATACCATGCAGGCCTGTAAAACTTCTGTGAAATTATACTGATATTAAGCTATTCTCATCAGCTCAGAAAGATACACTTGGGGGAAGACCCAGTGATCACGTTGCTTAACTTCACTTAAAGTCCTCTAACCTCAGTTTTCTCATCCATGTAATGGAGCTAAAAAAAAATACCCATATGAAGAATTTTCTGTGAATCAGACAGTGCATGTGGAAGTATTTTCTGGGCCACCAAATGCTCTCCAAACCTTGTTCTCCTTATTTTTGGTCAAAGTTATTTTTCACTGGAGAAAACCAGAGCCCCAAATATCTGTCCTTCTGAATCCCCTGCCTTCCCATAAAGACCTTTATGGGAAAATTATTTCAGCCAAAAAGACCAAGAAGCCCAGTGAGTTTGGTATATTACAGATAGAAGGTCAATGGGTCTGGACCCTAAGAAACAAAAAAGAGATTTAGGAAAGAACGTCAGAGAAAGGTTTGGACCACAACAAACACAACACCTCAGTCCGAGGAAGGAAGTTGGAGTGTATTTGTCTTGCATTGGGAAGTCACTGGGGAGGGCAGAGGGTGTAGGGACATGATGTGGATGTTAGAAGATATCTTAGGGGTCATGAAGAGAAAGGACTGGAGGATGTCAACAGTGATGGCAGAGGGGTGGTTTGTGGTCAATACACCATCTGGGTGAGGTAAGATGGTGGCCAGGAGTAGGAATTGACAGGGACATGGTGGGAAAGTGGTGGCATTCTAGACGTAGGTTGGAAGCAGAGCCAACTATGCTTCCTTTCTCAGTATACCCAGGTGAAAGCCTAATTAATTCTCTCTGGAAAACCAAAGATTGAAGGATTACTGCCTTCTGCAGTGCTGGAAAGTGAGGCTGAGGCTCCTTGTCCCTGATGAACTCATTTGAGAGCACAAATAACTTCATTATATATTGTTATATATCAGAGCCATGGTGTGGAAAGGGCTTTGGAGAGCCCATATCCAGTATCTTCATTTATTCCTTAGACATTTAAGGCCAAGTCCTGGGGGGAAACTTTCCCATGTAGTAGGGTAGAGACCAGCCTGAGACGGAAAGAGATCCCAGGTCTTCTAATTGCTGGCCCAATACTTGTTCTCTGATGCCAACAAAGGAGAATGAACACTAGCACCTATGAACATCCCCAATGTTCTAGACTCTGCGTTGACCAAGCTATGTATGCTCACCATTCACTCCATACACTGAGCATCTATAACATCCCTGTTTAGTTCCATGTGCTAAAAAATACCAGAACACCCTGGTGAGAAGGACTGGCTTTGCTCCTGCCCTCACTGAGCTTTCAGAGAACTGTTTGCTTCTTGATCAATGGGGTCATGCAGGATCGTTATTAGGACCCTTTGCTGTAACAGATGCTATAGGACTACAGACACAGAACAATTCAGATGCTTACCCATTCTCTACTGTATGCAGTGCCCAGTTCTGGGCTCCAAGCCAGAAACTGCTGTTAAGATCAAAGAGAAGTTTGTGCAAAGTACCCGGTCAGCTTCCCAGAGCTCTGTTCATGTAAGGAGAATAACAGGATACTTTCTATCCTGCCCTCAGCTTTGTGGTCTGGGGCAACTAAGTCAGGCTTAAGCTCTTCTGTGTTCAAATACAGAGAAATCAGAAGGACCTTGGATTTGCACTTAAGACCATTTAGGATGTCCAAGCACAGAAAGGCCAAAGACTGAGTGATGCGGAGAAGGAGAGTGGCAAGGAAGAAATGAGGGGGGCAGGACATGGGAGTACAAGAAAAAGAGAGAGCTGCATCAGTCAGAGAATGTATTCAATGTGAAAAAGGAAGAAAGGTAATTTGAGAACTCCAGCCTCCATCTGCTCAGACTCTGAGGATAAAGGCAAAGAGGGATTAATGACCTGAGGGGCCATGGCAGGGCCTCCTCAACGCCCACGAGTGCACGCAGGATAGAAATACCATTTATTAGCCCCATGCATGGTAATTATATTTAATACTGACCCTGATTCCTTTTGTTCACAGGAAATAATGAAAGCTGCTCTGTTTGAGTTTGAGGGCCTTAAGCGACCCATAAGCAGCTCCTACTTCTGTCTTAGGCTGGCAGTCAAATAGGACAAAGGAGAGCCATAGGCATGAACATTCAGGTTTTGTAAGAGATGTTTCTGAAATCACATAATCCAGTGTGGAAAGAAGGTGTGAATAGTGCACAGTCCTGGACAGGGACCCAGACCCTGACTTAGTCCTTCAATATCTAAGTGACCTTGGGCAAGATTGTGAATGCCCTGAACTTCTGTTTTCTCTCTGATATTTTTCTTTCTTTCTTTCTTTCTTTCTTTCTTTCTGTCTCTGTCTTTTTTGCAATTTTTTTCTTGTTAGCTGTTTTTTATTTATTTAATTTAATTTAATTTAATTTAATTTAATTTTTTAAATTTACATCCAAATTAGTTAGCATATAGTGCAACAATGATTTCAGGAATAGATTCCTTAGTGCCCCTTACCCACCCACACCCTCTCCAGTAACCTTCTGTTTGTTCTCCATATTTAAGAGTCTCTTCTGTTTTGTCCCCCTCCCTGATTTTATATTATTTTTGTTTCCCTTCCTTATGTTCATCTGTTTTATCTCTTAAATTCCTCATATGAGTGAAGTCATATGATTTTTGTCTTTCTCTGACTGACTAATTTCACTTAGCATAATACCCTCCAGTTCCATCCACGTAGTTGCAAATGGCAAGATTTCATTCTTTTTGATTGCCGAGTAATATTCCATTGTATATATATACCACATCTTCTTTATCCATTCATCTATCGATGGACATTTGGACTCTTTCCATACTTTGGCTATTGTTGATAGTGCTGCTATAAACATTGGGGTGCATGTGTCCCTTCGAAACAGCACACTTGTATCCTTTGGATAAATACCTAGTAGTGCGATTGCTGGGTTGTAGAGCAATCTACATATTCAATGCAATCCCTATCAAAATAACACCAGCATTCTTCACAGAGCTAGAACAAATAATCCTAAAATTTGTAGAGAACCAGAAAAGACCCCGAATAGGCAAGGCAATCTTGAAAAAGAAAGCCAAAGCAGGAGGCATCACAATCCCAGAATTCAAGCTATACTACAAAGCTGTAATCATCAAGACAGTATGGTACTGGCACAAGAACAGACACTCAGATCAATGGAACAGAATAGAGAACCTAGAAAATGACCCAGAAATGTATGGCCAATTAATCTTTGACAAAACAAGAAAGAATATCCAATGGAATAAAGACAGTCTCTTTAGTTAGTGGTTCTGGGAAAGCTGGACAGTGACATGCAGAAGAATGAACCTGGACCACTTTCTTACACCAGACACAAAAATAAACTCAAAAATGGATGAAAGACTTAAACGCAAGACAGGAACCATCAAAATCCTGGAGGAGAAAGCAGGCAAAAACCTCTTTGACCTTGGCTGCAGCAACTTCTTACTCAACACATCTCCAGAGGCAAAGGAAGCAAAAGCAAAAATGAACTATTGGGACCTCATCAAAATAAAAAGCTTCTGCACAGTGAAGGAAACAATCAGCAAAACTAAAAGGCAACCGACAGAATGAGAGAAAGTATTTGCAAATGACATATCAGATAAAAGGTTCGTATGCAAAATCTATAAAGAACTTATCAAACTCAACACCTAAAAACCAAATTATCCAGTGAAGAAATGGGCAAAAAACATGAATAGACACTTCTCCAAAGAAGACATCCAGATGGCCAACCGACACATGAAAAAATGCCCAACATCACTCATCATCAGGGATATACAAATCAAAACCACAATAAGATACTACCTCACACCTGTCAGAATGGCTAACATTAACAACTCAGGCAACAACAGATGTTGGCGAGGATGCGGAGACAGAGGATCTCTTTTGCACTGTTGGTGGGAATGCCAGCCGGTGCAACCACTCTGGAAAACAGTATGGAGGTTCCTCAAAAAATTAAAAATGGAACTACCCTACAACACAGCGATTGCACTCCTAGGTATTTCTCCAAGAATACAGGTGTGCTGTTTCGAAAGAACATATGCACCCTGATGTTTATAGCAGCACTATCTGATAGTTCTAACACAACACCAACTTCATTGGGCTCTCAAGAGCTTTAAATGAGATGCTGCATGGGGAAGCAGTTAAAAACATTCCTGGCACCTGAAAAACCATCCATGGACCCCAAAGTCCCTTACTTGAAACCCCTGGAGGTGTAGACTTTAGAATTCTTCAGATTTGGGAAAGATAATGTGGTGTAGCTATCATACATCATGTAGCAACCTCTTTCAGGACTCCAGAGAGTCCTCCTCCCCCGTCACCTTACCATGCTTCTCTCCTCCCAGTATTTATCACCCACTGACACAGAACCACTTGCTTGCATAAGCATCTGCTGGGAATGTGAGGTCACAGGGGCACAGATTTTTCCTCTTGTCATCACTTCTTCCCTCTGTGCCTAGACAGAGATTGGAACACAGAATATGTTCCATAAATATAGGCCCAAAGATCGATAATACATATTGGCTCTAACCTACTGTAAAATGAAAATACTGTAGGTTGAAAATGAATTTAATATGCCTAACCTACCAAACACCCTAGCTTACCCTGGCATACCTTAAACTTGCTCAGAACATTTACATCAGCCTACAACCTGGCAGAATCACCTAGCAGAAAGCCTATTTTATAATAAAGTGTTGACTTTCTCATGTAATTTATTGAATACAGTACTGAAAGTGACGGTGTAGGTTGGTGACCCTCATTATCGTGTGGCAGAGTGGGAGCTGGCACTCGCTGCCACGGTCCAGCATCACAAGAGAGGTTGCACTGCCTGTCACTAGCCCGGGGAGAAGATCAAAATGTGAAATTCGAAGTACAGTTTCTACTACATGTATCACTTGTGCAGCATCGTAAAGTCAGAAAGTCAGAAGTTTAACCCCCATAGGTTGGAGACCATCTGTACAGCATTCTTAAAATGACAAAAGTATCGAGAGGAAAAGCTTTTAGTGAGGACCAGGGCTTAGAGACTGGGCAGATGGAAGCACAAGGGAGGCAGGTGGGTGTTGGTTATAAAAGTCAACTACACCGATCCTTGTGGTGCTGGTGACACCCGTAATAAAATTGTGAAGAATTAAATACATGCAAGACTGCAAGACTGGTGGACTCCTTCAATGCCAATACTTTGGCTGTGATGTTATATGATAGCTTCACAAACTATTGCCATGAGTGTGTGGGGTGGGGAACAGGGTAAAGCCTACAGTGCCTTCCTTTGTATTGTTTTTCATAGCTGTTTCTGAATCTGAAATTCTCTCAACAAAACACTTCATTGCAAAGAAATAAATTAGAAGGATGAAGGAGTAGTGAACATTTTCACCTTCGGCGAAGCTGATTTGGGTCATCTGTTCTATTTTCAGCGGTCCCAAGGCATTTCCTCCACTGCATCTTTGCTCACGGAAGACCAGGACGGGGTCATCTATCCTCGAGTGTGGGTCATTGCAGCCAGGAGCTCAGCCTGACTCAAAGGGCAAGGTCACCGTTTCCCCCATTTCTCTCCACCCCACTCATCCCAAGTGCTCACAGCCTTGAATTTGAAGAGTTGTAAGCTAAAAAAAAAAAAGATGGCGATTTTACTTCAATGTTTTCTAATTTTGCTATAACTGCTACCAGCTGTGGGCTAATGTAGACCATATTCCATGAGGTATCCTAAAGCCTTTTCATGTTTTCGAGTTGCCCAAGAGTTGACATGGTTAAAGACGGGGTGAGGGGAATGGTGAAAGTGGAGCTGATGGCCCGTGCTGGTTTTCAAAGCTGTGCTGTTTCTCATTCTAGTGTCTTTGGTTGCTGGAGGTGAGCAGGTTTCTGGCTCTGAGTCCGAAGCACAAGGAAGGACTTGGCAGGACCCTGTTTTCTGCTGCCTCTGCAGTCGGCTGTAGGCGATATCCAGATTTGAGCTGTGGGAAGCTTCCATCGGGTGCTCTCATTAACCTTGGCCAATCTTCCTGCATTATGTTGGAAATGTGATAAACACACCAGGCCCAAGGAGAGAGAAAGGGAGAGAGACAGGGAAGGGACCTAGTTGTGCCAGAATCTCCAAATGGGCACGGTTCTGCCTTATAGTCATTCACTCACTTCACCAGAAACCTGCCGAGGGCCAGCTCTCCAGAGTTTTCAACCTGCCTCTGAGTGGCTTCTCACTCTGTATTCACATTCATTTTAGGGGCACATGACACTCTTCTCCTGTGTCTTCAATTAACCTCCAATTAACATCACGACCGGGCCAGCATGGTACAAATCAAACAGGTCTTTCCTGCCATTTCACCCAGAGAGCTGCTTGGTGCCTTGACTCTCCAGGCCCTCAGGAGGCAGCAGATGCCCTCATCACCCTTGCTTGCCACAGTGGGCCAAGAGGAGGGCAGGCGGGTCCACCCCCACTGCGCCCCTGGATCTGGATTGAACTGCCCAGGGCCCAGTGCGAGGCGGGAACCCTAGGCAACAGCCACACCAAGGCAGGGACAAGGCAGGATGGCCCCACCCTCCTGCTATTTCTCCATCCCATCATCCTTCCCTTTCCAAGTCCTACTGGCCTCCTTCCATTCACCACACCTCTACCTGCATATGCACCCCCTGCCTGTCCCCTCTCACTTTCCCCTTCCTTCTCCTTCATCTCCCCCCTGAGTCCCCCAGTGCCCCTCTGCCTCTGTGTGGCTTCCCTCATTTTTCTCTGTCTCTGAGCTTATGTTCTACCTCCATTCAGAACATAAGCTCTTGCCTGCCTCCCTGCTCCTTCAGCCTTGCCTGTCTCCCTGCTCCTTCTCTGCATCCCCACACCTCCCCCACACACACTCCCCTCTGCGCTCTTTCCCACTATGCAAGGCAGGGCCTTTCATCCACAGGGGTCTGACCTCTGCACAGTGTTGGCTTTGTCCTGGGGGTTCTGAGCCAAACAGAGGTAGGCATGACTGTTGCTCTGGGCCAAGCCCTGCCCTCTTCCCCCAGCCCCACACTGCTCTGATACATCTGAGTCCAGCCCCCTCAGCCTTCACATCCAAGGGAGATCAAGAACCAATGAACAAAATTGAGAGATATTAATCCTTCCTTTGTTTTTACTATTATTATCTTTAAGGAACATCAAGTTCCTGCTGCAGGATTTCTGAGTGGAGGATTGGCCCAACAATTCTCCCAAAGAACACATGTCTCGGAACATGCGTTAAATGAACCAATAGGTAATGCCCCATCCAATTACACATTTCCTAATGAGTCAGACTCTTTGTACTGGATAAGGGAAGTCACTGGCCTTAGCCCCAGTTGTACAAGGTCGGTGATATTTTTAACATCAGTTGGAGTGAAATAAAATAAATACTATATTTGGGCCAGAAGTCATAGTGGAGAAAGTTGAAAACCACAATTGTCACAGAAGAAGGGATAGGACTTGATGGAGGTTTTCGGGACTGCTCTCCCTGGCCCACTCTGATGACAGCTGGAGAAATGGGGTGATCCAGGACATCACGCACTAACATTGTCTCTAACAATGGCAAAATGGAACATGGCCAGAGGAATGTGGCTGGGGAAAGGAGATTCTTTAATCACCTCCGTAGGGGGATCATTGATTGAACAAGACTGTTCAGCCAGCTTAAAGGGGCCTAATAACAAATTACCTCAAGACCTAAGAAAGCACCATGAGGAAGTGAGAACAGGCTTATCCTGAGTAAGTCAATGAAATCAGTTCACCACCCATTCTACAAGTAGTTATCAAAAACTTTCCCCCATGGTAAGCATGAAACTCTGCACTGGGGAATCAGTGGAAGATAGAACACAAAGTCTTTGTCCTCATTCAGCTTCAAGCTTCCAGAGAAAGATCCCATGAGAAAATTCCAGCTCCGAAGGGCACAGGGAGGATTGGGATCTCATGGCATGGAGCAGAGATCAGAGGGAGACAGGTTTTACTCAACCCAGGAAGGGGTGCTCTGAAAGTCAGAGGTGACTAAACATTCATGGAGCGGCCACGTGAAGCCTTGAGCTTCCCATATTGGAGGTGTGTGCACAGTAGCTGAATCTTCCATGATAGGGGCCACTAAGTGGGTAGAATCCCTAGGCCCTGAGGTTGGACTGGACACACTTGAAGATCCACTCCAATTCCACTAACTTTTGAAAATTGGTGAGTAAAATCGCTGATATCAGTGTATATGTTCTAATAAAATACCTGTCTTTAACGGTGCTTATCAGCTGGGCAGTATGGATGAGACGAACGAGGCTGGATCCAGCCTCAGACAGATCTATGTGTGTTGAACACTGGCCACCCCTGGCTCTGTGAGTCTGTACAGATGCCTTAGCTTCCGTATCGTAACACAGGGAAGGCAAATCTGCCAACTTTGTGATAATTAAACAAGATACGGATCCATGGACAATCTCTTGGATGGTCCATGTCACATAATACACATTTGGTGATGGATGGTTATTAGGATTTGTCATTAGTATTACTATGATCTCGATCATAAAGTCCCAGTGTCACAAAAATATAGGGTTATGGATTGTTAAATTGGCATTACTATAGAGTGGAAAATCTATAGTAACATAAAAAATTTCCCATTCACAGTGTAAAAATTATGTTAAAAATCTCAGAATAAAACCAATATGAAATGTCCAAGAATTATATGTAAAATACCAGGCAGTTGTCCGGATTGTTGAGAGAGGGAGAGAGAGAGAGAGAGAGAGAGAGAGAAAGAGAGAGAGAGAGATGTGTAAATGGAGAGAGAGTCTCCTGATTAGAAGACTAAATAGTGTGAAGATGGCAGGACTCTCCAATTGAATCTACAAAAGTAATACAATCTCAATGAAAATCCCAATGGAACCTTTCATGGAACTTGACAAGATAGCACTAAAATTCATCAGAAAAGAGAATGTACAGGAATAGTCAAAGAAAAAAATTTTAATTAAGAATAATGGGAGGAATAAGCTACCCTGCCCATGGCATAAACATGGCTATAAAGCTGTAATAATTAAAAGTACCAAGAAGACATGCTTGAAGAAATGAAGGAGAAGAGAGCTCAGAACTAGTGAATCCCACATGTGTCTAGGAATAAAATGCATAAAGAAGAGAACATTTCAAATCAATGGAAGAAGGAAGCCTTCTCCAAAGAATGAAGGCATTTGTTATCTATTTGGAGAAAAGAAGTAATTAAATGTGTTCCTCTTAATAGATCCCAAACTAAAGTATAGAAGGATTTGCTCATTCACTTTAGAAATATTTATTCAACACCTATGTGTTGACACCTCGCTAGGCACTGGGGTACAGAGTGGTGAATGGTCCCATAAAGAGACCCACACCCCGAATTAATGGCTCTTTCGGTTGGGAGCTAGACAACAGAGAAAGTAATGAAGATATCAGGACAATTGGGAGAAGTGCTAGGAAGGGAACAAACACGTTTCTGTGACAAAGAAGGGGGGAAGGGTGGCACTTAATTACACGTATCTCGCAGAGAAGAACTTTTAGTTGAAGTGCAGGGTGGAAAAGGCCAAAAACAGGAAAGGGCTTGGTGTGTTCTAGAAGCTGAAGGGAGCCACTTGGCTTGTGTATGGCCTCTGAAGGCAGGAATGTCAGGAGATTAAATCGGAAGGGTATCTAAAGTCGGAATAAGAATCTAAGCGTCAAAGAAGAACATAGAGCAAAACCTGCCTAACTATTCCAGGGAGAGGTGGGGAGGGTCTTTCTAAGAAGGATGTAAAACCTAAATACTCTGCTATCACTACTGTGACAATAGTACCATCATACTCCACCACTAAACTGCTACTCTTGTTGCCACTGCTATGCTGTTAATACTAACTACTACCCTTCTGGATGACAGAATTCACCATAAAAATCTCTTGAAGAATGGGGAACGTCTTTGCAACATGTCGTCAGATTGATAGCATTAACGGCAAATTCTGGACACTGATAGGTGCTTTATGAAAGCTGATGAAACACAACCCCGAGAGGTAAATACTGTTATTGCCCCCATCGCCTGGATGTGGAAATGGAAAGACAGACCAGAGAAGGAACTTGCCCAGGGTCGTACGAGCGGGCAGAGGAAGCAGAACTCAACCCAGCCTCCCTGGTCCCAGCCTCTGTTACAACCTCTGCTCTCTGACATGCTCTGTGGTCTTGCCCACGTCACCTTTTCATGTGACTAATTCAAAATGAACGAAGCTCAAGTTTTCATCCGGCAAGGCTGACGGGAACCCAGTGTGACGATCCCCTCCATGTTACTTTTATGGAACATGAGCATGGCCCTGGGAGACAGAGGTCTAGGCATCCGTGCAGGTCGGGTGCTGCAGCCCAGTCTCCAGCCAGTCTGCGTGGTCCAGTCCCATGGCAGGGGACCTCTGGCTCGCGCCCTCCTGCTGCACCACGCAAGGACTCAGGCCTCACTGGCTCCAAGGCTGGCATCCTCCCCCCCCCCCACCCCCAGGTCTTCCCACATCAGAGAGGCTGCTTTTTCTCCAGCTCACGTTCTCACCACAGAGGTGCCTGTAACCCCATCCTGGGGGAATTTTCCTTTTCCTTCTCAAGTTGAGCTTTTCTCCTCTTCAGTTCTCAAAACATCAAACCTTTGATCCCCTGCCCCATCAGACAAATCCAGCCTAATTGCCTCAGTGGGCCCAGGCATAGAAATCAAAGACCTGTTTAGGGAGGGCACCCACCACCTGGCATGGTTTCCTCCCCAGGCCTCCTAGCCATAGGATTAGGGAGAGCCTGGACGCCAAGAGCAGAACCTGGCATTCTGCCTGGTGGAAGGAGGGGTGGGGGTAGGCGCAGGATTTGGGGAAATACCTGTCATTTCCTTACAGAGAACCTCTAGGTAAGAAAAACAAAAGAGTTATTGTCTCAATAGATGATGTTTGCCACATTAATATCTAAGTAAATTGTAGGAACTCTTTATACACACATACAGAGTTAAGAAGAAAGGGACAAGTGAGAGAAAAGGGGAAAACGTTCTCAAGTTCGAAGTTAATCCAGGAAAAAGAAACAGAAATAACTAATAAATCCACAAAAAGGTAGAGAGGCTTACTATTAAGCAGGAGTGGAAATTTTTTTAAATCGAGATACAATTGCCCTGATTGGTAAGCCATTTTTTATTTTTTTTAATTTTTTTTTATTTTTTTAAAGTTTATTTATTTTTGGGACAGAGAGAGACAGAGCATGAACGGGGGACGGGCAGAGAGAGAGGGAGACACAGAATCGGAAACAGGCTCCAGGCTCTGAGCCATCAGCCCAGAGCCTGACGCGGGGCTCGAACTCGCAGACCGCGAGATCGTGACCTGGCTGAAGTCGGATGCTTAACCGACTGCGCCACCCAGGCGCCCCGGTAAGCCATTTTTTAAAATGTAACTGGGGCACCTGGATGGCTCAGTTGGTTGAGCATCCAACTCTTGATTGTGGCTCAAGTCGTGATCCCAGGGTCGTGAGATTGGGGCTCAATCTGGGCTCTGTGCGAATCATGGAGCCTGCTTAAGATTCTCTCTTTTTTCTCTCTCTGCCTCTCCCCTGCTCGCTTTCTCTCTCCCTCCCCCCCCTTTCTCTCTCAAACAAAATTTTAAAAAAAAATGTATTTGGCAAAAGTGGTGACGAAGCTGGCGTTTTTGACCAAAATTGATTGCAGTAAAAACTGATACAATTTTGAGAAAGTCATTTGGCTTTTCTATAACAATTAAAAAGATGCAGTCTTTTGAGCCAGCAAGTATATTTTTAGGACTCTACAGATAATCATACATTTGAACAAGTACATATAAAAATAATATGCAACTTGTCACAAACTCATGTAACATAAAATATGTATTTGGAGGATAGCATCAGCAATGTTTGTCAAGGAGCAAAACTTAGAAAGCTGGAGAATGGTTAATTCAATCCAAACCAAGAAAATTCTTTGCGGCCATTAAAAAGTGTGCTTCATGGCCACTGACGTAGAAAGAAGTCTATGTTATATTATTAAATGTAAAAAGCAATGTAAATGAAAATATGTATGAGTGGGAAGCCCAATTTAGCACTGATATATTTATATATATGTAAGTATATGTATATAATCTTTATTTATCTATCTGTATCTCTAAACACATAAATTATACATTATATATTACATTAACATGTAGATATACATTCATTCAATTAAAACACATACAAGTATGTGCTTATATGTTCACACTAAATATAGGCCGACATTTATTCTATGTTTCTTTCTTCTTTCATATATGTAATCATTATTACTTTTTAACCTTAAAAATGTTCAAAACAGTCTTCCCAGTTCCCCGTGTGGAGAGCTGCCCACGTGCTCTTTCCCTCTGCCTGTCAATTTATCACACACGCACGTGTGCGCTCTGTCATCACCCAATGGCCCCCTGAAATGGCCTCCAAGGGTGGAAGTCACGTCTTCATGAGGCAGCCCTTTCCATCTCACCCAGCTGCCCTGCAAGTAAGCTCCTCCCTTTCAGTCTCTGGAAACATGACTTAGGGAAGGTGAGGCAGGCCTCGATTCGGGACAGGCTGCCCATGCCAACTTACTCTAGTAAAGATACAGTTGTCTCAGATTGGGAAATACCCACCAGAGGTTGGTGGGTTTTGCTTCTGGAACTCTCCTCGGAAATTCCTAACCTCCTCTGTGTCTCGCCTTTGGGCAGGTGCGCATCGTCCTGTGTGCCAAATCCCAGAGCTCCCTGCTCATCGGGTCCATTAGCACACCAGGCAGTGGGCTTCCTGAGTGACAATTGTAAAGCACTGTCACCATCAGAAGGGCTACTTACCATTCTGTGGATAGTGGCTCTCCCTGTACCATGTAGCTGCTGGAAGGATCTTTCCCAAACAGACAGCTCACCCCAATGCTCCCATTCCTGTTCCCTCAGTACCTGCTGGACAAAAAGCTTCCTTGACTTGGCCTTCCATTGTGGTGCCTCTGCTCTCATGCCCAACCTCGCCTTCAGCCCCTGCTGCAAAGGAGCTGACATCCAGGTAGGCAGGCTCCTTCCCTGGAGTCTTCCTGTGTGCTGTCTTTCTGCCTGCAGTGCACAACTCCTACAGCATGCTCAGTTCACTCCCATCCTGCTTGTTTAAGACTCAGCTGAAACTTCATCCTTTCTGGAAGGTTTCCCAGGCCCCAGCATCTCCAGAGCAGGTTGGAGGCCCTCCTTTGTGGCCCCCAGGACCCCATCCTGTCACCAGGCCATTGTCAGTCTCAACCACAAGATTGAGATCCACGAGAATGAAGCCCCATCTTCTTCTTCCCCCATCCAGCCTGGCGATCACGCCTGAAACACCTTTGTGGAATATACGAGTGAGTGGATGAATGAATGAACAAGTGAATGAAAAAAACATGAACTTGGTCTTAAGGAAATATCCATGGAGGTCAGACACAAGCTATTAGAATCATGCAGCACCTTTATAATTCCAGACATCCCAAAGCTTGCACCCCCTGAAGCACAGGAAGCCACAGATGGGAAGTTGTCACTGGGGAAAAAATAACCAAGTTGCTTTCTCTCCCATCTCTGTCACCTTTACCCTTTCTCAAGTTTACTTCTTGGGGTCCTGCTTTAACCAAGTCTTAGGCACCAACCTTACTCGAGATACTTGGGATCTTCCATGAATCTATTGATTTCACTCTTGATCACATTTCTGCCTCTTCAGGTCTTGGATTGGACAGGATGCACAGCAACACAGTGCTGTTACATCCCACCTACAGCCTGTGGTCCTGGGGCCACCACATTCCACATTCCTGGGCTTGTTGAATGTATCTCATGTGGTTTCCTCCTGACAGAAGAAAACAGAACAGAAAACCAGAAAATAAAACAAACCAAGAAGTGTCTTCATTAGTCACTGTCTTCATGAAAATCACAGTGCGTGGAGATCAGAGATAAGAAAATAGAAACAAGTAGCAAAAAGGGAAGCGTGGACAAGGAGGCACAGAGAACTCACTCCAACCTGGAAAAGCCACATGAGCTAGATCTTCAGCAAGAGGAGAAGGAAAAAAGTTGCGGAATTGCAAGTGGAGGGAAGGGACCACACAGCATGGGGGCTGGGGTTGGGGGGAGTGGATAGAGACAGAGAGACATATGAAGGGTGTGAAACAAGCAGGGCTACTGGGAGACTCCATGTGGTTAGTGGGTAGGGTAGAAAACGTGGTGGGCCAAAAATGAGTCCAGAAAGGTGCCAGATGGAGATAGGCATTGGGTCGTCATCCATGGGATCTGGATGGTAACCTTTTTTAAAAATAAGCTGGAAGGGATTAAATGTTAGCCAACCAAACTGAACGTCATTCAGATTCGCCAATGTGCCATTGCCAAATAATAGACATGATCCTGAATAGTTACCAGAGTAAGAATAAGGAACTCAGTATCAATAGGACAGTCAGAGACCCGTGGGAGGATATTTGCCCTAAGCACCGGGCTGGCCCATATTTCTTGGCACGAGCTTTTCCGAACATTCCAACAAGGGAATCTACCTTTTGAGATCCTGCACTTTAGAAGTAATACGGATTGTGACTCCAGGTTAAAGATGTTACCAAATTCCCTGTGATCATCATTATCCCATGCATGAATAGATACAGAGCACAAAATAATTTTCACATTGAGATGAATTTTTAAAGTAACATGTCGGGTAAAATGACATAATCTTCACATCACTTAGCCTATGACCCTTTACTGTGTTTGATTTTATGATTCCAAATTTCTCTTTTTTAGTGAATTGCTCAATTGCCTCTGTGAGAGGATTTTAAAACCTAAATTCCCAAAACATCAATTAAATCATGTCTAATAACTATCTCTTTTATATTTACAAATACATTTGTTTTTCTTCCCCTTGAATTCAGCTCCTGCTTTGGTGGATTGGTCTATTAGGTACTCACCACTAGAGTAAGACACAACGTTAACACATAGGAGAACATATGTTTTGGAATCCCCAGCTGATTACTCTCCTTTGTTGTACAGAGAAAGAATTGTGGCATTCGATGTGCAATTAAAAACAGGCTTCACATATATGATGCCAACGTTCCATATTCAATAGAAACAGAAACGCACTTTGTCAAGCACTTTAAATTTGGGATTCAATTGGGATGTACATTCTATAGTGCCCAGTCCAACACAGGATTTACTGGAAGTTATCAAAACAATTTTTAAGAATTACTTTTGGTCACTTGCAAAATAAGCCTCCCGAAGATCTGCTTGGCCAACGGCAGGTAGAGTTCGCCTAAAAAGGAAAAGCTTTGCTTATGAAATTGTAAACCACGGAAGAGTTCAGGTAAGCCTGTATCAACATGTCGCTCTGCCAAACTTTCCACTGGGGTGAATCCCTCGGTCTTCCGTGGGGGTACGGAAAGTACCTCCTCTGAGATGGCTTCAGAGGAAGCTGACTCTGTCAAGTGAGGGAAGCCCGCTGAACAAAGCGTCTCAATCTCAAAAGCACAAGCAAGAACTTCCCCAGGGCCAGACCCCCAAACAGCCCAAACCCCAATGCAGAAGTGCCCAGAAGTGAAGACACATGTGCCCTGCCTGGGGCACATTCCGAGCAGTGATTCCTCGCTCCTAGATTTGCATCAAGGTCCACTCCGTTTGCAGGACTAGTGAGCAGGCGTCTCAATGACCTAGCAACACACCAAAGAGCTAAGGCTGAAAATACAAGAACCAAGGGCATCCCTGGAGAGTGTCTCCCTTCTCCCTGTGCCTTTCTGGAAAGGATGGCTCCCAGGGCCAGAACTGTAGAGGTGACCCCGACGTCTCCGTGCCTTGGAACACAGTGGGGTGGCATTTGGGTTCACTGTCCAGCTAGCCCACAATTTTTCTGAGCCTCGGTTTCCTTGTCTGGAAAACAGGAATAAGAACAACTTCTGGAGAGGGTTCTGACGAGTCACGGAGGAGAAGAAAGATTTGTGAGAAACTACGCCATGAATTATAAAACACTGCTGGGATGCGAATGTCATGATTATTTATAAGGACCCAAGAATTGTCCCAAGACGCATATTTCTGCATCTCAATTCTTGCGTCTCTTCTTTGGGACCCCTCATCTCCCCCTGAATGCCTCCCTTTGCGGGGATACAGCCTCCCCTGCTGGCCTCTAAATTAGTGCATCTTCTTACCACTGCCCCTGAGATTTTCAATTCCTTTAATCCAATGAAATAAGAAGTTCAGGCCATCATCTTCAAAGAATAAGAATAAAATTTGGGGACCAAAATTATACCCATTGGGATTGCTTCTGTAGAAATACTTTGGAATTCCTTTTCATGCCCTGTTAAATAATTTAAATGTTTCTTTTCTGCATTCAATGTTAGTTAGTTAAACCCTAGTCCTAAGCTCCATTAGCAACCTTATTAGCACAAAACTTTCTTTGCCAGTTGGATTAGTTTTATAGATTTTTGCATAGAAGGAATGCAGGCAGCCAAATACAAGTGAGTGGCCATGGTTAATGTCCTACAGTCCTAGGAAATAGGTTAAATTCAAGTTGACATGATTAATCTCACTCCAGCTAATAGCATATTACCATAGACGCCCTCCATTTGCACTAGGAGCTGTTAGCACATCAACTTGTAGATGTAGACTACATTTTGTCCTTTTTGTAGACTCCACCAGATTTGAGTTGTACCCTAACCTACAATTCCATCCCAGAATGGAACTGAGAAGAGACGTTATGTTGATGAGTTGGTTATTTCCTAATGAAGCATAAAGGCAGATTTGTAAAATATTAAGACTGGAAGAGAATTGGGATCATCCTGTAGGTAATGCCAAAAGGCCCAAACGGCTGGGGTTTTCAGCCATTTGCTCCAGCCTCTCGGCCCAGTCTCCAGCCACTCAGACTTTATACTCCCCTGTACTTCCTCTGTGATAAACCTGGAAGAGGGAGAAGCTGCCAGTGAAAGCCAAAAGTCGGGAGAGACATCGGGAAAGGAGAGAAGAGAGCAGAGAGCTCGTGGAGCCCAGTCTCAGGGGCCGGGGAGAACAGGGACGTGCCGCATTGGCTGCCACGGGAAAGAACAAACCACATACCACAGGGACAGTCCTGAAGGCTGAGCTGAGTAGAGCAGGATCGTGTAGATGCAGGCAGTGTAGATGCAGGCAGGATCGTCTGGGGCTGCAGACAACCCTGCTTGGATGCAGTGGGATCTAAGAGTTGACAAAACGACAGGCCATCATCAGAGGCAAGATAAGGGTTGACACTGCTTGGACCAGACCAGGGGTGCAATGACCAAGCAAAACGAGGGACCCGTGGAGAATGGTCAACACAGAGCCTGTGCAGCTCTTGTCTTTTCAAGACAACTCTGGGTTGCACAAAATTCTCAACAGCCTGGGCCTGCTCCTTAAAGAGACCCAGGCTTTGCTTTTCTACCTGAGAGAACACCTGCCAAGGAGGCACCCTCCCTGTCTCTATGCTGGGTCTTATTACCATCAGCAGCATCTTGCTCGGGGGCATCATTGTGCGAGTGGGGCCCTGAATGTTCTTCATTTCAAGTTACATTAGTTTCTGAGTCTCTGCTCAGCTCTTGCCCCATTCTTCCCGATTACACACATTTTCACGGAGGCCGTCTGCCCAGGAGGAGGTGACTTCCGTTGAAGCAAATGGAGCCCTAGATAGAAGAACTAAAAATCGCTCCTGGTGTTTATGTCTTTGCTAGGCCTAGAACAAAGTGTGGACCCATAGGGTAGCTCTACTCAGACCTTTCAACATGTTCTTTATCTAAACAAGGAGGCTAGGATGACAGGGGGACAGCTGGGTCATGAGTTGGCCGGAGGGCAAGGGAATGCGGAGCCCTTGAGGCAAGACCCAGGTGGGGATGCTCGCCAGGCTGTGGACCCCGATGGGGGTGGGTTGTGTGCCAGTGCACAGTCACGGTCTCCAGGGCCTCAGGGCCACATGCACAGGTGGAGGGACGAAGAGCAGGAAGGTGGCTTGGAAGTCACAGGGAGCATCTGTTTTCACTTGGGAACCCTGGAGGCAGAGTTCCAGGGGGATGGAGGGGTTCAGCAGTGAGGTCAGTGAGAGAGCCAAAGGCCAATCAGGAGAGGGACTGGGGCCCGGGCATGGCGACCAGGTGTGGCAGACCCTGGGATGCCCCACCTACGTGCCTGTAGGTGACATTCTCCAGCTTCTGGGCGTGCTGTGAGCCCTTCCAGAATGGCCTCAGCTGCCAAGAGCCATGTCACCCAAAGCTCCAGCTTTCTTGGGCTGACTCCTACCCAGCGGCCGGTCAAAGGGGGAGTCGGACAAGACAACTCCACGGGCCTCGCTGGCTCCAGAGCCACAGGTGTCCAGGGATCCACATGGCGGCTGGCCCTTCCCCTCTGCCCACTCGTGTCTCCTCCTCTCCCCAATAACGATCTTCGAGTTGCTTCCCAAAAGCCCATCCTGCAACAGATATAAGGAAGAAATGCCTTTGAATGGGGGTTCCCTGAGCAAAGGGCACCCTGCTAAGCGCTTGCTGTACTCCGGCCTGAGTGCTTTTCCAGCAACCCTGTGGACGGGCAGAGCTCTGGATCCTCCTGACTAAGGAGGGAGCAGACACCTGACACAGGGCAGAGTGAGGGCTATAGCTCCAGAGAAACTCCCAGAAGCCCTGTCAGCCCTGTCAGACACCTGTCAGGTCAAACACCTGACACAGGGCAGAGTGAGGGCTGTAGCTCCAGAGAAATTCCCAGAAGCCCACAAGTGTGAACCTGGGACAAACCGATGGCTTTGCAGCATGCAGATCTCGCTAATCTTCTGGAGAAGACTTGCACTTGATGCTAGGGTGCTATCTGGAACCCTCGATTTGAACTCTAATTCTCCCTGTGACTAACTGGGCAACGTTTGGCGGGGGGCGGAGGACACAGCACGAGTGGGGAGGGGGTTGCAGTTGTTACAAAACCTTTCAGAGCTGTGGTTTCTCGCCTGATAAAACGGGGTTTAGATCTACTTTAGAGTTTTCCAAGGACTAAGCTTTAAGAGTGCATTGAAACATGCAGCATGATGAAAGTTTCAGCACAAGTGATGAATAAATGGCAGTTTCCCATCTCTCCCTGTTTCCAGCTCTCTCCCACCCCCACCCAGGGGCTGCTGCTTGGTGGGGTCCTAGGATCCCTGCTTGCAGCTGAGCAAGGCTGGGCTGTCCCCAGGAGCCCCACCACCTGCCTTCAGTGTCATGTCCCATTTTCCTCCCTGAAGAGCATTCCCAGCCCTGACCCCTCCCACTCCCAGAAGGGAGGAAAAGGATTCCCAGGCAGAGCCACCTGCCTCCCACCAGCCCCTCCCCCCATATTCAATGGGCCACCCCAACCTCCCCGCAGCTGCCCAGCCTCTCCCACCCAGAGACAAAGGCTCTGTCTCTGCAGCTGCCAGGGATGACCCCTCCGCCTCCTTCTGCCTGGGCCTGGCTACAGGCCACCCTGAGGACCCGTCAGGTCTTATGTAGTGAAAGTTAATGCACCTTGAAAGAAAGGTGATTTCCTCCCCAGAGTGCAGCAGGGAAGGGAAGGCCAGATGTGGGGAAGCAGCCAGCCTCCCGCCTCCTCTCCCAGGGACCGATGCCATGTTCAGAGCCAGCTCCAAACTCCCGCAGAAGATGGCCAGGGGCGGGCCACCATCCACCCAGAGCATGCCGGGGATGAGGCCGTGTCCATTCGTGGTCTCTCCATCAGAGGAGCCCCAAGACCATGTCCTGCTGCATGGAGGGGTCCGCAATCCTCTTCGTAGACCCTTGTAGCAATTTATCCAGGATGCAGAAGGACAGAGAGGCTGGAAAGACCCAGGCCCTTCTCAGCAGCAAGTGCAGGACCAGATGGCTCACCGAGCCCCCTGGCAAGATCCTGTGCACCCCGGGTTGAGGGGCAGGCAGAAAAGGGTAGCAGTTCTCAGAGCCCTGTCTTCAGGCGGCCAGACCACATGACATCCCACTTCATTCTCCCGCAGGTAACAAAGTGCCCGCTTCCAGAGCAAGGAAGCCAGGCTTGGAGAGGACGTGACCGGCCTCAGACCCCACACGGCCACCCTTTTTACCACACGCCTTCCTTTTGCACGGAGTTCTCCTCCGAAGGACGTCGTTCAGCCAATGTCCAAATTAACTTGAGCACATCCCCGCAGCAATCCCATTTTAGGGAGGAGAAAACTGAGGCCCAGATTGTTCAGGAGACACCCCAACGTCATACGTGGGCAGCCCGGCTCAAAGGCTACACTAAGGGGGAGTGAGTGGGGCACCTGGCTTGTCTCCTGCCTGGGCCAGGTCCTGGCCTTGCAGCATGGAGTGGGGCAGAGAGGCAAGCCCTCCTGGCTGTCAGGGGGTCGTCCTCCACCAGAAGAGTGAATGTCCTCCCCGCCCTGGACCATGCCCCAGGCCCGGTCCTCTGCATTATCTCACTGCCTCCCACGACAACCCTTTAAAATGTAGACACTGGTCTTCTCCCACCTCACACAGAGAGTTCTGGAGTCTAGAAAGGTCCATCAGTGACCAGGATCCTCAGCCAATTAGTGCCAGAGCAAGGATTCTATTCCAGTTCGTCCGGCCCGGAGCTGGGATCTCAATCACCAGCCCACAGCTCAGCCCTTCATTCATCCTGCTTTTCCCTCCTTTCCCCTCCCCTGTCTGCCTCCCTTCCTCTTTCTCCACCCCTACACCTCCCCCTTCCCCTCCCTCTCCTCTTCCTCCCTCCTTCTCTGCTATCTCCCTTCCTTCCTTCTCTCTCTCATTATGGAAAGAATGCTCTGTGGGAAAGAGAAGCCACGAGCCCCGCTGATAACTCACGGGCTGTATTGGGATTATTTTCCGTACCACAGTCAGTAGCCTGAATGGATCTCTCCTTAGTATCAGTGTGAAAAAAATTACAGAATGAAGTTGTTTTCTGTAGGCTTGTTGTAAATCAACGATCAGAAATAACCTTTGTGCTGTTAGGGTGCTAAGTAAATTATGGTTTTAACGTGATGAAATATTATGCAGTGCTTAAAAATAATGGCTATAATGCGTCGACAGTGGTGTTCTCAAGGCTGTGAATGCCTTGGGGATTGGTGGGTTGTTGTTGTTTTTTTTAAATGTTGCGTTTTCTGAATTTCCTACAACAAGCATGCATTAATTTTGTAATCAGAAAAAAAAAGGACCAATAAGCCAAAAATGTAATGGTTATAAGGCTTAATAAGTATGAACTCAGAAAAAAAAAATGTTCTTAGGACTGTTCCTAGCAAACAGGGCAGAATGTCTTCAAATATGATGAGCATCTGGCCACCCAGTGGAACATCAAGTGAACCAGCTGGAGCTAACACGGGGTAGATGGAGAGAAAACCAAAAAAACCAAAAAACAAAACAGCAGATGTAGAGGTTAGGACAAGCCCGCAGCCACGGCCCTGTCTCCCAGCCTAAGGGGCCAAAGGAGACGATACTGCTTCCAGAACATTTTATCCAAAGCCACCACACCAAGGGTGACTGGTCCTCCAACATTACCCACAACACTCCTTGGCTGAAGGCTGAAGGCTGAAGGTGAGAGGCCACCACACGCATTCTGGAAAATGCTAACCAAGACCATCCTGGTTTTAGAGTTTATTGACTACAAATATTATTTGGGTAAAGTGCCTTTCTTGTGCAAATGCTCTCATGTCTGGCTTCCAAGAGGGGTCAGCCTCTTGGAACAGTCACCTGTAGTGTCATTATAGAAAGCAGAGATGATGTGAGTTGCAGTGTCCCCACTGACCTCCATTTCCAGCTTCAGAAGGCAGGGAAGGCTTTGGGGCATGTTCCCACTCTCATCCTTCTGGCCCTCGAGCTCAGTCCTCTGTGGTTTTCTGTACTCGCTCCCCCTGGGGGTTCCCCTGCTACAAGAAGCCTTCTGGACTATCCAGCCTCAGTCATCCCGTGGGTGCTCACACATCCCTGGGCTGTCCCCTGGCACACCTCTCCTCACCCCCGCCCACCCCTGAGAGCGGGGTTCACAGGATCTTCTTATTCAAGACAAAGCCTTGCACAGAGCAGGTGCTGAGGAAGTAAATGAACACGTAAGTGAATAAATGAACAAATGCACATTTTTTTTCACCGCAGGGTATTTTAGGATTAGGACATTATTACCTAACCCAGGAACAGAAGCTATTTCCGATGTCTGACACAGTGTTAGGACGACCCTGGAGTTAAATCTGCTGTTTTATGTCACTCCCACTCACAAGTCTGCATTCACTGAAGGAGGGTCCTTCTCCCCACTACCCCTGTGTCTTCTCAGCACCGCTAATGTCTCAGGTGCGTTTTTGTAGTATGAATAAATGAATCAGTGAGTGTGTGAATGTCACTTCCCCCTTTCCTTCCTGTGAAAAGCTTGCAGATCTAAGAGCCTTCAAAGTCAAGTATCACAAACGGATGTCACCTTTCAACCAACTGTGACCAGCTCTGAAAAACAATAGTGATCAAGACACATGCAAGTACCTCCTGGCCTTACGATACACGCTGAAATTAGTGCTTGCCTACAATGAGCACTTTTATCATGGATCTCGAAGCCATGAACCAACCAGGGAGTGAGCCAATCTTTTGGGAAATAGTAGTGAACTCCCGCAGGGCACAAGCGAGCAACTCAAGGTGTCTGAGAGACACGTGTGTGTCCACGGGAAACTCGTCTGTAATGTGGGAGTAACATGGGCAGAAATCTCTTCCTTCAAATTCGACCTCGTCTACAAAACGATGGCCAGATGCCCACTGAGGCTGTGTGACCTTGCCTGGGTTACTGAGACGCCTGTGACTCAGTCTGGACACCTGTAAAGTTCACATAGTGAGAAGAACAGTGCCTGCCTTGTGGAGTTGCCATTGGTGTTGAACGAGATAACGAACGCGAAGCCAGCACCCGGCGTGGGACCTAGTCACCAGTCAATGTGTTTAAACATTGAAGCTCGTTGGATGTTTTCATAATAACCGTGATTCTAACATCAGTATAGACCAGGCACTAACCAGGCGCTTCACTTATTTTATGCTGAATTTTTTACAACAGTGCTATTGGGGGTATGTCATTATTCCCATTCCACAGAGGACAAAACCAAGGTGCAGGGGGTCTGGAATTCACCGAGATTACATAGCAGCTCAACGGGAGACTCAGGAGAAGACACACAGTGAGCGCCAGAACCAAGATATGAAACCAGGTGCGGCTGGGATCATTGTAGCCGGTGATGTAAATATTCGACAACAATCAGTGAACTAGAATGCAAACGTAGATAAGCGCTGAAGAAGCCCCCAGCCTCGTATAGAAGGCGAGGTGTTCTAACAAACAGCTGTAAGGCAGAAATTACAAGGAATGTGTCCAGAACACGGAGGGACTTGGTGGGGAGACGATGAGCTTGAATTGGGATGATGGCTTCAGCAGCAGGTACAGGGAACTAGGGCCCAGAGGGAGGATAGGGTTTTAGGTGAGGTAAGAAAGGGGAGTCCAGGGCACCTGGACTGGCTCAGTCAGTTGAGCATCCAACCTTGGTTTCGGCTCAAGTCATGAGCCCAGGGTTTGTTTGAGCCCCACATTGGGCTCTATCCAGACAGTGTGGAGGCTGTTTGGAATTCTCTCTCTCTCCCTCTCTGCCCCTCCCTAGCGCTCTCTCTCGCTCTCTCTCACACACACACACACATTAAAGAAACTTAAAAAAATAAAAGAAAGGGGACACAAGAGATGGATGCTGAGAGCTCCGGACCTCTGAAGCCTGATGGATGTTTCACCCCTGAGGGAAAGCAGGGGAGGTTGAAAGGAGGGAGTGGAGTCAGACAACAAGGGCCTTTGAAAGGCTGGCTAATCAGCTTGGACCCCATGCTAAAGGTGACAGCGATCCCCTGCAGGCGCAAGCATCATCGGGGTGTGGGCAGACTTGCTGGGGACAGCGGAGACCAGGGAACCACGACAGAGACTTGATACAGCCTTCTTGAGCTGAACCTTCTGCCGGGGTGGAGATGTGGAGAAGGAGGAAGCCCTGTTGAAGGTCAGGGGCAGTAAGAGGAAACATCAAGATCCATCAGCTGATCATAAGGGGACTCTGAAGCCCCGTCGCCACATCTGGAGGGGCTCTGTCGCCTCGGTATCTCCGTGCAGCGTGGCATCTGGGTCTATTTCGGGAAACTGGATTTGTAGCTCCATGAGCCAGTAAGCAACCTGCAGCACAGGCAGCCTCAGCGGCAAAATGTGGCCGGGCCTGGTGGCCTGAGGTTCTGCGGGCTGCACAGGTGTGCACAGCCCAACAGGAGATGTCCCTGCGGGGACTCGTTCAGGGATGGTCACAGACTCGGCCACTTGTTGGTTTCTCTTGCATCGGGTGTGCGGTGCTCCTTCGTCGGTCGGCTGTTCACTCGCGGTGCTCTCACGCCCTCCTCGTGTGCACGCGCCCTGTCTCCTCCAGCTCCCCAGTCCTCCCTCAGAGACTCGCTCGCTTACCTATGACTTCATGGTTACGGACAGGGGCCCTGGAGCCCGGCTGCCTGGTTTCAAACCCCGCCTTGGTCCCTTTGTGCACGCAGTTAAGGTGCTTGGGTTCCTCCTCTGTAAAATGGGGAATGTGGTAGATGTTGCCTCACAGATACCGTAAGCATGAAATGAGATAAAACATGTCAAGTGCACGCCAGGCCCTCAGTAAATGCTAGCCTCATTATTCTCAGGTTCCAACTCACAGCCCACTCTGAACTTCACTACTGTGGGCGAGACAGGGATGAAACTCAGGTCCTGCCCATGACAAAGGTCCAATCTGGTAGAGAAGCTAAACCAAGGAGCTACATCAGCACAGAAAGGCACAGAGTGAGAGCCATTCTAGGAGAGAGGATGGGCAGAGGAAGAGGTAGGGAGGCAGAAGGCAGGAAGAGGGAGGCTGCATGAGGGTCAAGGAGGGAGCGCTGCCTGAGGCCAGTGAATGAGGATGGGGAGGGGATTTGGAGCACCAGCTCTGGCACTGGATGAGGCCCAGTTGAGATCAGATCGCAGGAAAGGTTGGTAGAGTTCCAATGAAGCTAAGAGGAAGCAATGTTGAGCCAGTTGGCTATTGCTGGGTAATAAACACCCCCCAAACTCAGAATGGCTTCAGACAACAACTGTTTATTATTACTCATCAGGCAGGTCAGCTGACAGTTCTACTTACCTGAGCCAGGCTTGGCTGATGCTGGGTGGGCTGGCTCGTGGTGGTCAGCTGACAGTCTAGGCCGGGTTTGGCTGATCCAGAACGGTCTCTCTCACATGTCTGGCTGTGGGCTTGAGCGATAGGTGTGCATGGGTGACTGGCCTTTCATCATCCAGCTGGCTAGCTTGAGCTGACTCCGAGAGAACAAGTAGAAACATGGAAGGCCTCTTGGCTCAGAACTAACACAGGATCCTATCCTCTCGATCAGTGTGAATACCAGCTTAGATTCAAGGGATGGAGAAATCGGCTCCCCCTTTCACAGGGTCATGGATGCAGGGAAGGGAACAGTTGGTGCCAGTTTTGCTAGCTATCTACCCCAGGTGTACTGGATCCCTGAGTGGGGCTCAAGGACCATTAACCAAGTCTCATGAAGAACGTGAGTGAGTGCACTAGCTCAGGGCATGCTGTGCAGTCAGAGTCAGTAGAAGTGAGCTGCTCAAGGCTGAGGCATTTAACACACCAAAGCCAACAGCATGGTGCACCACTTTTTCAGCCCCTCAAGGGTCTTGGATACCAACACCCAGATTCCCAGATTAGATATGGTGGGCACTAAGAATCCCATGTTTAAAAACAACAACAACAACAACAACAACAACAAAAACCAGAAGGTTTCTTTTCCAAGAAACACATCCCGTGTTGGCCAGTGAGGTCTGAGTTTGAACTGCAAGAATGCCTTCCTCACTCCATGGCACTGAGTGGAGGGGATTCAGTGGGATATTGCATGGAGAAGGACAATAATATAGAAGGTTCTGGAAAATGGGTTCCCTTTTGTCATTTCCCCTGCTGAGGAAGACTAGTTTAAATTACACAAAGACAGGGTGCCTGGGTGGCGCAGTCGGTTAAGCGTCCGACTTCAGCCAGGTCACGATCTCACGGTCCGTGAGTTCGAGCCCCGCGTCGGGCTCTGGGCTGATGGCTCGGAGCCTGGAGCCTGCTTCTGATTCTGTGTCTCCCCCTCTCTCTGCCCCTCCCCCATTCATGCTCTGTCTCTCTCTGTCCCAAAAATAAATAAACGTTGGAAAAAAAATTTTTTAATTACACAAAGAAGCTCCAAATTCTTATTTTGTTCTCCCAAAGAGGATGTGAAATATTGATTCCAATGCTATCAGACCCTGATAAGATTCTTTTTGTTTCAATGACATTACCCTATCCCTGTACTTGACCCTATAGTTTAGCTGCACCATTTCCTTTACTGTTGAAGAGGTTTGGGGGCACTGTTATCTGCCCATTACTTTTGTAGACCAATGCCTGGTGAACACCCGGAGCTGTTGATCCAGTCACATGGAACTATTCAGTGTCTTCCGTGCACACCCTACTTGGTGTATATTCCTGCACCATCTCACTGTGCCCGACACAGTTCACCCCCTAGCTTTTCATTCTCCACCTTGACTGAATGATGGCCTTGTAGAGCGCACACCCAACTTTGATTCACTGAGAAAAACAGATGACCTTCTTTCTCCCTTACTTGTGGCTGCAATTTCCTTTAAGATTAGCGCTGTGTCTTATGCACTATCTGCCATCTCCCAGAACCTAGAAATGCACGTGGTGCACAGCAGATAGTCAATAAGTACTTTCATGTGAATAAAGTATTGAAAATCAACACAGGTTTCCTAACCCACAAGTGTCTTATTGGAATTCCAATCACTGTAATTGTTTTTTTGTCCTTAAAATTTCATGCCTCATCTGCCATGATCTGATAGAGTCTAGTACATTGCTTTTAATTTGTTTATATTATGCATCAATAATTCCTTAAGATAGGATACAGAGATATTCTGATACCCTAAGGAAAACAAAGGAATAAAGAATACAAAACCAGTACAACAAACAAGTTTTGGAAAGGAAAAGGAAACAAAAAGAAAGCAGGGTAAATAGAAATTAAGAGCATTGGTAAATATAACAATACCAATAATTACAATAAATGTGAATGGGTGAAATCCCCCTGTGAAAAGATAGAGATTTTCTCACTGAGTTTTTTTTAAGAAAGAAAGTTTAAGAAAAATCCCGCTATGTTATGTTTATGAGACATGCCCCTAAAACAAAATGACACAGAAAGCCTGAAAACAGACAGATGGAGAAAGAGAAACTAGCAAATGCTTAAATAAAAGAGGTGAAGAAAAATATATATCAGACAGCACAATAATCCAAATCAAAAGTATTAAATAGGACAAAATGGGATTTCAATATTATTAAATATTACATTCTATCAAGAAGAGTATTCACACATTTAGTAACAAAACTCCAACTACCTAAAACAAAACCTGTTGGAAATGCAAAGGAAAACTAATAAGCCCACCATCATAATAGAAGATTTTAACACATCCCTCTCAGATCAAATGTCACATCAAGTAAACAAAAATAGCTAAAAATACAGAAAACTTGAACATATCGTTAACATGCAGTGCCAAACAGAAAATACAAGTCTTTTCAAACTCTTCTGACACAGACAACAAAGTTGAAGGTGGACGGTGTGACAAATCAGATATGAATACCTACACAAATCAGAAAATAGGAAGAAAAATATCTGACCACAATATTTCTTTTAAATAACAATATAAAAGAAGCAAACTACAATGTTATACATTTAATTTAAAAAAATCCTTCTATGTGTCTCTTGAGTTAAAGAAGACATTAAAGCAGTAAAAAATTACATTTTAGAAATAAACAAAAATTTTAAGGCTGCATAATAAATCTGAAGAGATATGGTCAAAAAGATACGTTCAAAATAAAAAATGCCCAGTTATAACTGCACTTACTATAAGATAAAGACTGGAAAAAGGTGAATTGAGATTTTTCTTACTTCAAATGCTAAAAATATAATGAGCTGAATCTAAATAAATTAAAAGTAAGGAATAAATCAATTTTACAGCAGAAGTACCCTACCTAGGAAACAAACAAAAACGAAGGTATAATCAGTAACACCAAAAATGGATTATAGGAAAATACCAATAAAATAGCTAAATGGTTTATCTGGAAATCCAAAATGAAGAGAAAAGAAGATACAATGAGCAACTGCAGGAATAAGAGATTATACAGAATCAGAGAACAATTTTTTAAATGAGATTATATGCTATTTTATTTTAATACATTTGAAATTTTAATGCGATGGATAATTACCAAGGAAAATATAAATTGCAAAATCAATTCAGGAAGTGAAAGGAATTATCAAGAAATTTAAAAAGTAGTAAAAAAAATCTCTCAGAGCTAGTCTTTCATCAAAATTAAAACTTTTTAATTTTTCTCCTTGCAAAGCAGTGAAGGAAATGAAACAGTGATTGACAGACAGGGAGAAAATATTCTCAACACACATATCTGATAAATGACTGATATCCAGAATATACAAAGAACTCTTACCACTAACTATTAAGAAGACAAAAAAAAAAAAAAGAAGAAGAAGAAGAAGAAGAAAAGAAAAAAAAGAAACACAGGAAAACAGGAAAGCAAAAGATTTTTGCAAAACAGTCAAAGAATATTTATCAGTGGATTATAATAAACATATGCAAAGTGTTTAATATTATTGCTTATAAAGGAAATGCTAAAAACCGTAATGGCATATCCCTACATACCTAACAACATGGCTAAAGGTAGAACTGTCTAACACTATCAATTGTCAGCAAGAATGGGGAACAACTGAAATTTGCATGCATTGCTGATGGAAATGCAAAATGTGGAAAACTTTTGACAACGGTGTGGCAATTTCATATAAAGTAAAGCATCCACTTGCCATAAGACATAGCAATTGTACTCTTGAGTATTTGCCCCAAAGAATAAGACATGTGCACACAAAACTATACCAACGTCTATAGCAGTTTTATCTGTAATAATAAAACTGGCAAAAACCTACTTGCCCATCAACAGGTAAATGGATAAACAAGTTGTGATATATCCACGCAGTGAACTAATATTCAGCGATGAAAACGAAACAAAACAAACAAACAAAAACTACTGATACAAGCAACAGCAGTGATGAATTTCAAACATATACGGGGCGCCTGGGTGGCGCAGTCGGTTAATCAGCCAGGTCACGATCTCACGGTCCATGAGTTCGAGCCCCGCGTCAGGCTCTGGGCTGATGGCTCAGAGCCTGGAGCCTGTTTCCGATTCTGTGTCTCCCTCTCTCTCTGCCCCTCCCCCATTCATGCTCTGTCTCTCTCTGTCCCAAAAATAAATAAACGTTGGAAAAAAAAAACATATGCTAAGTGAAAGAAACCAGACGTAAATGAATATATCTTTTATTATTCCATGTACATGAAATTCTTTAAAATGTAAAACGAAGCTAAAATGAGTGAAAAGAGAGCAGTGGATGGGAATGGCCAAGTGTTCAGGGTCTAACTACCAGAGGGTACAGAGAAAGACTTTCCGGGGTGAAGGAAAGTTATGTCTTAATTTTTATCTTGATTGTATTGGTGCTCACGTGAGTATTGACATATTTCGAGACTCAGTGAACAAAGTCTATCGTATATTGAAGGCTAAAAGTCATAATGGAAAAACTGGCACATATAAGTACATCAAAATGAAAATTTATTTAGAATAAAAGCATTTACAAAATGAAAAGCAAAATTTAAAAGTGAAAGTAATATTTGCAATAAAAAGAGCAGATTATCAATAGCCACATATATAAAGAGCTCCTACAAGTCAATAAGAAAAGTAAGATACTCGTTTCCAGTCAGAAATGCTGTAATAACTAACATTTCCACCAACAGTGTAAAATAGTAGCTGATTGACCATATGTTATCCAACAATGAATACCATCAGTCTCTTAACATCACTAATCATTTGGGCAAAATGAAACAAACAAAACACACAACTCAGGACTTTTCATTTTATTTTCCTAATGACTAGTCAATTGATTACATATTTTCATGTTTGTGGACACTTGTGAGTCTTCTATTGCCAACTGCCTGTGTATGTTGATATCCTGTGTCCATTCTTTTCATGGGTATGGTTTACTTCTTTCTACTGAGTAACAACAAACAAAAGCATAAAAAAATGAAGTGTCCACCAAGAGAAGATGTAAATGAATGATGCTGCATCCATATAGCGTGTGATGTAGTTGGTAAAAATGATGGATGGTAGATGTCCACGGGGAAAGATCAGTACAATAAGTAAGGCAAGAAGATACAGTACAATTGTTAAAGGAGGGCCCAGTTTACACCAAAAAGTCCCTATTTTCTGGGACGCTTTGGTGGTCTAATCGGATAAGTGTCCAACTCTCGGTTTCGGCTCGGGTCATGATCTCACGGTTGTGAGATCGAGCCCCGTGTCAGGCTCTGCACTGACAGCACGGAGCCTGCTTGGGACTCTCACTCTCCCTCCCTCTCCCCCTCTTCCCTGCTTGTGTGCACGTTCTCTCTCAAAAGAAATGAGAAAACATTTTTTAAAAATTAAAGGTCCCTATTTTCATTCAAATTTATTTGTGTGAAAGAATTGAAGAACTATGCAAAAGATTAGTTATGAGAATTTATATTTATTAAGGACTTAGTTCCGCCATCAATCCTGTGATGTGGGAAATAGTATGATTCCCATTTCCAGCTCAGACCTGGGGTTGAGGATGGCCCCACAGCAGGTGCATGGAGGAGTGGGGCTGAGACACAGGCAGCCTGTGCTAGACTGCACCCTCTCGCAACTCTAAAAGAGCTGACTTCTGGGACAGCTGAAGGATTCATTCGCCTAAGTTTATGAATTTTTAAAATAGGAATATATTTGTGAAGTGGATATCTTTTTTAAAAATACATCAAAATAAGGGTGCCCGGGTGGCTCAGTCAGTTAAGTGTCCGACTCTTGATTTTGGCTCAGGTCACAATCTCGTGGTTCGTGAGATCTGTGCTGTCAGTGCAGAGCCTGCTTGGGATTCTCTCTCTTCCTCTCTCTCTTCCCCTTCTCTTCTCATGCTCTCTCTCTCTCTCTCTCTCTCTCTCGATATAAATATATAGATATAAATATAAATAAATATATAAATTTAAATATTTATAAAAATATTAAATATATAAATATTTATATAAATAAATATTAATATTTATTTAAATACTTATTTAAATTTTTTAAATTTTTAAAAATTTATTTTAAAATTTATTTAAATATTAATATTTATTTAAATAAATACATATTAAATATATTAAATAAATACATATTTAAATATATATAAATATAAATATATAAATAAAAATAAACATATATAATATATATAATAATATAAATAAATAAATAAATATAAATATATAAATAAAAATAAATAAAAATATATAAATATAAATATATATAAATATATATATATAATCTAAATAAAAAAGGGGGCACCTGGTCGGCTGCAGAGGCCAGAGCATTCCAGACGCCTGAGGAAAGGTGTCGTATAACACTCCAGAAGAACAGAAACAGGTGCGAATGCCAGGGTTTAGGCCAGGAAAGAGGAGCTTCCGAGGGATATTAAAGCCCTCTTAAAACACACGTGGAGCTGCGTTTGGAGGGGCTCTTTGTAATCCCAGGTGGCAGACTCAGGGCCACGGGGTGGAAAGCCCACGGAGCAGATGGGACCATGACACAGGGCCAACCAGGTTCAGTTTGGACCCACCAAAAATGCAAGTGTGCTCCTCTGAAGGTAAAGTGACTGCCGACACAGGACCAGAAAAAGGGAAGTCACTTAGCCCAGAGCTGCCTGGAGGTCTGAGTTATCAGAAGACAGCTTCAGGAGACATGATGTCTGAAGCCCCTTCCAGGCCTGGAAGTCTATGGCCACCATGTGGGAAGATGTTCTCTCCAACCGCCACTCAATTCACATTCATGAGTAGTGGGTTCAGGCACAAAAATTCAAAATAACTCTTCTCAATGGAATGCTGCTGATTAGGAAGAATCACAATACTCGTGAAACCTCAGAAGAGTTGCTCCCAAAGCGGTCATGGCTACGGTCCATCGGCTGGTAGGTGTGTTCGGGCACGTGGGGGCCTTGTCGTCTTGCAATTTCCCTCACAGCGCCAGTGTTTATGTAACCACAGGCTGCTGACCTCATCGGGGCCCTTAACACATCACAGTCTTCAAGAAGTAGTTGGATGTTTATGGCAAAACGGTAAGTTTGTTCAGATGCTTACTCACTGGTCAGGGCTGATTGCCCAAATCGGTCTGATGTCCTTGACACACTACAAAAAGAAATAGTAGGCATTCTAAAATGACAAAACGTACTACTAATCCGTGAGTCACTGCAGTGATTCAATTCTGATGTTCTAAGCAAGAAAGCACCAACAATGACCATTTACAAGTTAATAAAACCAAACCCTACCCATTTGCTTCCCAAATGTGGAAAGTTAAATCAATACCAGGATTGGGGACAAAATGTCAATAGAGAAACAATCAAACATCCGATTGTTTTGGGGTGGATGTTA